>NC_090940.1:329051761-329353241 GCF_040938575.1 Ambystoma mexicanum | reverse complement strand
ATCGTACCGCTCTGAGTTCCAGTACGTTTATGTGTAGGAGTGACTCCGTTGGCGACCAGCGACCTTGCGTTTGGAGAGCACCCATGTGCGCTCCCCATCCGGTTAGGGACGCATCAGTAACTATGGTGCTCTGGAACTCCGGCTCCTGTAGGGGCACACCTTTGTTCAGATTGTGGGAGCTCTGCCACCACTGAAGGGTCCGAAGTAGTTTGTCGTCGTCGACGGTTATTCTGTCCGACCACGATCCCTGAGCCTGTGTCCATCGGTCTGCGAGGAATTCTTGGACCGGCCTCATGAAAAGTCGACAGTTTCTCACCAGATGGATGCAGGATGCCATGGCCCCTAGGACCGAAACGTACTTTCTCACTGAGATCCTGGTGTTTCGCCATAGCCGGGCCACCTGTTGAATGAGTCTCGAGGTCCTGTCGAGAGAAGGTTTCACCAGCCCTAGCTGAGACTCGAACTGTGCCCCCAAGAATACCAGCATTCTCGATGGACGCAGAGAGGATTTCTCGAAGTTTATGGCGAATCCTAGCCGTTGTAGGAGCTGCATGGTGGCTTGCAGACTTGTGTTGGTCGACGCTGGGGAGGATCCCCTTACCAGCCAGTCATCGAGGTATGGGTATACATGGTGGCTTTGCTTCCTTAGCCAGGCCGCCACTGGAGCCAGGCATTTTGTGAACGTTCTGGGGGAGGTTTTGAGCCCGAAAGGAAGAACCGTGAATTGGTAGTGGGTTCGCCCTATTACAAAACGTAGAAATTTCCTGTGTTTCCGACACATTGGAATATGGAAATACGCGTCCTGTAAATCCAGGGACGCCAGGAAATCTCCCTTTTGAACTGCGCGGATTACTTCCTGCAGAGTGAGCATCTTGAATTTCAGGCTCTTTAAGTACTTGTTGAGCTCGCGTAAGTCCAAATTGGGACGCCATTTGCCGTTCGGCTTTTTTACGACGAAGTATCTTGAGTAGACTCCTTGGCCTCTCTGTGATGTTGGAACTAATCCTATCACTCCCTTCGCTAAAATGAGTGTAACCTCTTGTTGCAGTGCCTTAATATGGGACTGAGCGGTGAACGCAGGTGGAATTTGCGGAGGGTTGTGTTTGAATTGAAGAGAGTGTCCGTGTCTTATAGTGTCTAACACCCATTGGTCCGTCGTTATCCTTTCCCATTCGTCGACATACGCTGAAACTCTTCCCCCCAGAACGGGTTGTGGAACGTCTCTGCTGATCTTTAGTTTGTTTGTCTCTCGTCGACGATGGGTATGGTGGTCGTTTTCTGGAAGACTGGAAGTTTCGTCGACGGTTAGCCGATTGTGAGACACGTCGGTATCCCTGGGAGGGGTAAGCCGATCTGGCGAAGGATCTGTCTCCCGAAGAGAATCTTGAATTACCTGAAGCCCCTCTAAAGGGGCGAAAAGACTTGTAGCTTCTGCCACTCTGGAGGGCACCCAAAGAACGTGCCGTGTCCGAATCTTTTTTCATCCCTTTTAGGGCCTCGTCCACCTTCTCACCGAAAAGAAGGTCTCCCTCAAAGGGCATATCTAAGACCTTGTATTGTACTTCTGGTCTGAAGTAGGTACACTTCAGCCATGACTGTCGACGTAATACGACCCCATTATTGACTTGCTTGAAGCCAGACTCAGCAAGATCCACCGCGATGTTTATTGCGTGATTTGAGGCTTCCTCGCCCTCTAGGACCAGTAGCATCGCCGCCTTCCTCTGTTGTTCCGGAAGATGGTCAAGCAGCGGAGCCAGCCTGTGCCACATCTCCCTATCGCATCTGGCTACAATTGCCAGAGAGTTTGCTGCCTTTACTGTGGTCGCTCCCACGGAAAGCACCTTCTTGCCAAAGGCGTCTTGGCGTCTCGCTTCATTCTCGGGTGGAGTCGTGCACTTGTGCTGCGCCTTTGCCTTCCTCGCTGCCGCCGCCGACACCACCGAGTCTGGTGTTGGTTGAGAGGATAGACACTTGGGTGTAGACTCTGGAGCCTTAAACTTTTTTTCTAGGCGTCCTTTCACTGCTGGTTCTGAGAATGGGTGTCTTATTGTCTGCAACCCCTCCTTCCATACATGGTCAAGTATCGGTATCGAGAACACCGACCTCCTTCTCTTGCCCATGTGGTCGAACAAAAAACAGTCCTTTTTCTGTTCTTCCTGGGACAGACCAAATTCTTTGCATGCCTTCTCCATCATCGAATGGAATGACGCAATGTCGTCCGGAGGGGACGGGTGAGCTGGGCTTCTGGGGTTTTCTAGCTCCGCCTCTGACTCCCAGGTAGGATCCCTGGAGGGGGATAAAGAGACCTCTGACATGGCTCCCCTGTCCGACTCCGAATCTGGCAGCTCACCTTCCTCCTGCGCCAGTGTTGGGATTGGCGTGCGTGGGTGCGACGGTTGACGGGACGGGCCCGGCTCGTCGACGGGTGACTGTGGCAGGCTGGCCTGGGGAAGTCGCTGGTCCAACGACCGTAGCAAGGACTGAAGCGAGGACAGAATATCCATCGACAAAACCGATTGAGGATTGAGGAGAGGGGCAGATACCGGTGTAACGGATGCCCTCGTCGACGACTTGGCAGCCGCTCGTAGCCCTAGGTCTGCTGGGCCAGCCACTCTCTCGTCCTCCGAGGACAGCAACATAGCTTGCTCTTGTAGCAAAGCCTCTGGGGGAGTAGGGTCGAAGACCTCAGGCCTCCAGGCCTCCCGCAGGAACCCCGTCGACGAGGCTCTCGTCGACGCCATTGTCGACGGGGCGGAGGATGCCCCTTGAGCTAGTGGTGGGAAGGCGGCCGGTGACTGGATCGCCGTCGACGACGCCGGCTTCGCAGGTGGTTTTGGCGGTCCCGCCTTCTCCACACTGTGCCCGCTTTTACTCGACTCTCGACTCGTGGTCGATCTGTGGTGATCGCCAGAGGAGGATTTCCTTTCCTTCTCATGCTTTTTTGATGAGGATGATTTCTTTGACGAGGAGTCTGTAGTGGAGTGAGTTCCAGACGACTCTTTTTCCGACGGTCTAGATTTCTTCGCCGGTGGTTCCGACGAGGCCGCGCGGCGTGATGTTTTCGCCGACTGTGTGGAGCCTACCTCCGAGGGGGGGTACGCCCCCGCACCCTCATTCAGCCATGCCACCACACGTCGGTTCCGGTGTTTGAGGGTTTTTTGAGAAAACCCCTTGCATATGTCGCAGGCATCCGCCGAATGGTGAGGGTGGAGGCAATATATACAATCCATATGTCCGTCCCCCTCGTAAACCTTTTTCAAGCCGCACGTCGCGCATGGACGGAACAGCGCTTTTCCTGATACAGAGGACATATCGTACTCGAAATCCAATAAGGCAACCTAGTACAAAATAGTAAGACAACACGAGGAGATCCCACTACTTTGGAGACGGTTGAAATCTGAAGGGGAACCGCGGGGGCGGGTCTCTTATACCGGGACGGCCTGCGGAGCATGCGTAGGCGGGTCCTAAAAGGACGAGGATAGGACACAAAAGTGTCGGAAGTTTTCCTATAGGAAAAGGCTATATATGTGTACCGAGGGGCCCCAGTCTGACGACGGGGAATATTCTAAGCATGTGAATCCATGAAAGATCCAATGCTAGAGAAGGCATTTGCCATTAGGCGCTTACCTATAACTAGCGATAGATAGAAGGTGTTACCCATTGCAAGTTGGAAAGTTTGGGTTTAGACGGTTACGGTGCAGGAAGCCCATGGGAGGATGACAGAGGGAAGCCCATTAGTGAACCCTGCATGCAATCGCACCAGAATACATTTCACTATTTGTGAAAAAGAGACCCCTGAACCATACTTCGGAGTCTGGAAGTTTGTGCTGCCATCCGTGACACTGGAATCTAATGGTCCCATTCATTTTTCTATAACAGGGTCCATGGTCCCTCTTCTATCTATACACGCTATGATGAATGGGCATGTGCCCTCTGCCCCAGGAGGTATGGATGTTGAAGCTGATGCTGTCAGTCCTCCCCAAATTAGTGCCACAGATGAATTTAGTAGTGCTCCTGTTCTCAATAATTGCATCATATCACTTTGAAAACGTTTTTTAAAAGACTGATGGTCCTAACGTGGTTCCAAGATGCCCACGTGGGAACACAGCAGTTTTCATAGAGATGAGAAATCCTGTGGGAGCCACATGTGATGCATTTCAGGGATCAATGAGGGAACAGCACTAGGCTGACAGAGGTTCATTCCCAAAGTCATGCTCAAAGCCACCTATAGGGGATGATTGTCTCTTCAGTCAATTTAAATGTGTCAAAGGTGTGTCCTACCAATAATGACAATCTACTTCTGGGGAAAAGCTGCTTTATGCTACATTACATGGAATGTGTAGTGTGTTTCCCTGCTCTGGTTATGACCTTGTAACACTGTAAGATGTCCCGGTGCTGGACGGTACTGGGTTTCTGGTAGACCACGTTCTGTACATTGCATAACAAGTAACAGTGCATAGAAGGCTTCGCACCATTAACCACATGTAGATCTCATTGTATCGAATTATTGATACTTTATGCTGCACATTACGATATGCAAAGCAGACAACATCTGCTGTTAAAGCTGGTGATAAGATCTGATAGGTTATTTATAATGCGCTTAATTCCCAGAGGTTTCTAAGCGGGGACCCGTGGATCGAACCTGTGTTGCTCTGCGTCGTCTTGCTTCCAAAGCGAGCACGTTGCCGCTGAGCTATCCTCCTGAGGTTGTGTGACTGGGACATTTTTTCCTCGCTGGTGGGAAGCACATGGTGCTGTTGAGTGCATGATTCAGATTGATACATTGGGTTTCTAATTGACCACACCTGCCCTGATCCTCCTCCATCGCTGGCTAAGCTGCACCCTCTCCAACACCCACCAGACTTCCAATAAACGCGGTCTCATCGCCCTTCAATCTTTCAACATTTCTGCTCACTACATAGGCATCCATTCCAGTTTTGCCCCTGGCCCATCAAACCCATGCACTCTCATCTCCCTAGATGTCTTACCTTCATGCGTCCTAAAAACACGCACTCTCCGCCATCACTCATGAGCCCAACCTCAGCCTCCCATGCCACTCCGGTTTGGATCGTACACTCTTCCCACATACCCACCTTTCTTCTGCCATCATAATCACGCCTCATTTACCCATTTCACCTAACCAGCCCAGTAACTCCAATCACCTGCCTGACATCTACCTCACTCCCCAACAAGATTGACATGCACATCCCACCCTTCCATAGGATTTAGGGGTACAGCATTTCTCAAAACTCACATGGATTTTCTTGGGTTGTGCATTGCTCCAATACGTCACTCCAGAGTAATTGCAGCTTTGGCACAAGTAGTAATATCGACACTCGCAGCCATGGCCTGTTCAATGAGTCTGCCGCATCTACACATTCCCTCTGTGAGAAACTTCTTGACAGATATGTTGAATGGCTCATTAGAGCAGTGACCAATGGTCTAGTAAGAATTAGACGATAATGCAATGTCATTCCTCATTTCCAAATTATGCAACATTATTTCACTGCAGAATGCTCCATGGGCTGCATCCTTGCTTTTCCTTCCCTGATCTGAAATACTTCATCCTTCCCTGAAAGTGCATGGCCTGCAGAAATAATACTCATGTCGTTTCAGCTGCACTGTGTAGAAGTGAATGTCATTGCTGAAATTGACAGCTTACAAGTGGCAACATTGCATCCGCCTTTAGAATGAAATCACGATTGTAAGCAGTCTCCTTGCGCCACGGGTTCATATAGCAGTTGCCATTATTGCAAATTGCATTTTTCTTTTTGCCAAGTATCCGAGTCAATATCTAGGGGACTACCCATAGCAAAGATGGCATCTGATAAAAATATTCAAGAGAGAATCTAAGGATTTAGGAGCTATACGTGTAAATATAATGCACTGACAGATTGTTAAACGATGCATACTTGAATGTTTCTAATGTTTGGGACCAGTACATTAATACAGATATTCACTTTCAACATGTATGGCGTAAAATGCATGAGTAAAGCTTTATGCATGCCTTTTATGCTGCATTCTATTTTCATGTATCTTTATGGTGAGGTGGGGGCCTCCGATTTTGA
Source organism: Ambystoma mexicanum (assembly GCF_040938575.1). Lineage (NCBI taxonomy): Eukaryota > Metazoa > Chordata > Amphibia > Caudata > Ambystomatidae > Ambystoma > Ambystoma mexicanum. The sequence continues at coordinate 329,347,173 of NC_090940.1, read as the reverse complement.
TGCTGGCAGTAATTCATAGGATTCCATAGGAATTCAATGTAAATGCTGCCTGCCAAGTATAAATGGCAGGCAGCATTTACCGCTCACACTGGACTCCTTACTTGAAATACTCCCAAACGATATCCCTACCATCATAATGGGTGACCTCAGCTGCTCCAGCATGACTAAGCCCCAACAGCCCCAACTAGACTCCGCTGTCTGACAACTCACTAGTCAACCTACATAACCTTCCAACCCACATCAGAGGCAACACTCTCGATCTCATATCCCCATCTTCCACCCTGGTCTATATGTTCCCATAAATGACTCCTCCCACTCTGACCACTCGCTTATTCACTTCACCCTCTATTCCTCCCCCACTCTCCCCACATCCACCACCTTCATCTATGACAGAATGGAAATTCAACACAACTTCCGACGTTCCCAACCTTGACCAAATCAAGATCTCGCCCAAAGCTCTCCCTCTCCTCCGCTTTCTTACTCCATTAAGCTCACCTTTACTGAATTCAACTCTGCACAGTCTACCCCCAACAAAGATCACTACCCTGCCCACTCCGTCACACTTTCCTGTCCGCCTTCTCAACTACTGATCTCCCCCACATCCACCTGCTGAGGACAACAATGCATTGCTGCTTTAGCCATTACCACCACGATCAACCCCCTACTCTTCTCACTGCCTACAAAGATTCTCTACTGATGTCCACCTTCTAGCAAATGGGAGGTGCGCTGCAAACCTCCCATCCAAACCAACTACCCAACCCACATGTAATGCATTATGTCCTTAGATTACTATGTTATTTGTAAATGCGTAAATACTGGCCTCAGGGTCTTAATGTTAGAATTGTTGTAATGTCATCCAGTTCCTGTCCCTGGTTTATATTCATATATTTATCCCTTCATCACCCATCATATACACTTCAGTACAAGAATATTCTTATACAAAGCCACCTTATCCCAGGGCTGCCTCTGTTCTGTGTGTGTGTGTTCTTTGTAAGGCATTTCTGTTAGAAACACCACCTTGGGCATAAAGAAATTATAAAGATAAATGGCCAATCTGACAACCAGTGAAACAAAGGTGGAGGGGGGTTTAGGGGAGGTTGGAGCGGTAATATCACAGTTACAGCGATAGGAGGGAAGGACAAAGCTTTCTTATAGATGCCATTAGCTACTACTGTCTTGTTCTTGAGTCTTGCCTCCCCTATTGCATCTCCACAGATACACAAACAGCCACCTTCCAACACTACACACAGTTGCACCCCTGTCATTTTTTTCAGTAGTCCATTTGAAATGAGAGCTCCCCAAACATTTTAAAAAATGTCCTACTATAGTAACTGCTTTTCAGGGGAGCACAATAAGCAGAAAATTGGGAAGGGTATTCTAACAGGAATAATTTGCTGTGGTGCATTTTCATGTTCGACAAAAGTTATGAATAGTTTTTTTGTATATTTCCAAACTTGGGAATATCTAGACGGTTGTTTTGTTTGGCTTTGTGGGACTGTAGAGGACATACATTGTTGGAGTCAGACTTTTCTCTATTACCTGAATGTACTTTGCTATGTTTACAGGTGTCTTGATTGACAGCATGTTCTATAATAGATGGTTATGTCGTTTTAACAGTAGATGCTACTCAGGGAGCGCTGGGTCGGCGAGTAGGGGGCCTCTTGTGTGCTGTGAAAAATGGCATAGGGTTAAAAATGACTATTATGGAAACAAGTATGAGGGTCATCCAAATAGTAAAAGCGGTGGGTTGTCGTGGAACTTTGTCAAACCGATGTTCCTGTGTTTGTAACATATTTTAAGCCAAAATCCGTATTGATTGAATCATTTTTGGAAGCATTCTCAGCTCTTGTTGCAAATGCCATGGAAAAATAGGATGCAGAAATAATTGTTTTAGGCAACTTTAATAGTGAATGTCTGGATCCCAAATGGTACTCTGAGGTGACCAGGTGGGGGGTTTACCAAATGGCGAGGGGAAGAGGGAGGCTAATATGATCTGAACATAAATCATGGGACTTAATTATAGTAAATGGAAACTTAAGGGAAGACAATCCTCCCGAATTTACGTGGGGAAAAGGCCCCATGAGGTCCACTCTGGATTACGTATTCGTATCCGAATCCTTATTTTGGAAATGCAATAGCCTTAGAGCAAAGACACTAAAATCTAGTGACCATCGCATGCTAGTCTTATTAACTACATAGGAATCTGTGAATGATACCCAAAATAATAATTGTAAACTGGTAGTAGAGGTTAATTTAGGCAATCATGCGTTAGTGTGGAGGCCAGCACTATCGCACAGATTCAAAGAGTGTATTTTTATATGGGCTCAAATGACGAAGGTGACCTGTATAATCCTGCCACTTATGATAAAGCGATCCAACGGGCTTTGGGAAATTTATAACGCCCAAATGGAGAACGGCAAGCAGGCCAAAAAGAAGAATGGGTATAGACATAAATACGATACCATGTTGGCAGATCGAAAGAGGCAACTCAATAGAGTCTTGAGACATTTAAGAAAAAGCCTGTCCTACTACGAAGAGAGAGAGAGAGAGAGAGAGATATTACTGAGACTGAAAACCAGGGAAGGGGCCATCAGTTCCTGCTCTACATAAATGATTCAGAGACAATGTTGTACTCACTCACCTGTAAAAATTCAGCCTCCTTCTGGAGACTGATTAAAGAACTGGTGCTCCAGTGTTCCCTGCAAAGCCAACCTATCCCGTCAGCTGAGTGGGAAACCCACTTTTGTACCTTGTATCATTCAAATGAGGGGGTGGAGGAAATGCCTGCTTTTAATAGCAATTGGTCAGAGCAGGTAAACATCGACCTGCAGACAATAAGGGTAGCCATTAAGTAAAGTAAGACCTCCAATTCCCCGGGCCTGGATGGCCTAGCAAATGCTACACTAAAGTCTAACCTCAATCTTTAGGCAGCCTTTTAACCTGTCCTATTCTCTTGAACCTTGACTAATTGGTAGTGGTTCATGTTGACAGAAAGAAATCCATGTTCAAGCTTGACTGGGTAAAGAATAGGGAATCAGCTTTGGGGTATCACTTATTTTATAATTTCAAACATGAAATTAGAGCATTTAATGATATGCCCTTTTATCTGAAACAGCACCCGTCAAGAAAACATTGCTGTAACATGTTACATTTCAAATTGAACGTAATCTCTACTAAGGAGGTTACAGGTTCGAGACAGGGAATTGAACGATCATTGAAGGTATGTAGGCATTGCTGTCAAGATATCCAAACAAGTCACCATCTTTTATTGGAATGCTCTGTTTTTTCTAAAACCCGCTGTAAGCACTTCTTCCACTTTGTTCCTGATGTAGCTATAATAATACTGAGTGGTTTTGGGGAAAGATCTTGACTAGTTGCGAGTTACTGTTGGATGTGTCCATTCTAAGATTTTTGGAAATTACTTTAATGCAAAATGTTAGGAAATACCCGACGATTTGAGTGTTTTAATGCTTTCCTTTTATATGAATTGATACCATGAATTGTAATGTTATAATTTAAATTGAATGATTTATGTGTTTTAAAGGTTTAAAATATGTACTGATATTATGAACTGTTACGTAATTAAATTTTACAAAGGTTCTTTTGCAAAGGTTTGTTGTAACCAAAATGCAAATAAATAAAAAAATAACAGTCGTTTTAGAAAACAAACCTTCAGCCCGACGCAATCTTTGACAAGATGGCACACTTGCAGAACTAACCAGGACGATGTCGAAAAACTAGCCTGTCCAACTACGGTTTTTAATATCATATCACATCCTCTTCAAAGTCATACATTTTTAGTTTCTACTTTATTCTGACCAGATATTATGGACATTGAATCCATTTATGGCTTGATGGGGTTTTGATCCATCTCACCATGCAAAATACATATTCTATGTTCTTTCATTCATGAAATAAGATTGAATAACACAAATGGATAATTCGTAGCTGTCAGCATTTTGCATGCTGATGATGAAAAACCCAAATATAGAGCGCAAGAATAGGGAACGCAATTGCTTTTTTTTTTTTAATGAAGTGCCTTTGGTTACCAATAACCTTTTATACTATAACACGTAAAAAAGGAAAACACTGTCAAGTCATAAGAGTCATAAAAAGAAAGAACAAAGCACATTCACAATTTCTTTCAATAATACATCAAATAAGAGACATTACCTTTCTTTCTCCCTTCAAAGGAAAGCTTGGACCGTGAGCTATGTCCCTTTGAACCATCACCAGGCACCCAATGAGCGCCGATCTCCTGCTCCCGATATGAAGGATAATCTGTTGGATGCCTGTCTCCAGACTAAGAAAGCCGCTCCTGTGGTTACTAGAGACTCTGTACTAAAGATCGTGCTCCAAAATTGATCTGAGGAGCCGGAAGTAAATTGGCTATACGCCTTTGTGTAGACCAGATTTAGCTCAATGCAGTGTGTTAAAATGTGGCATGATGTTTCTACCTGGTTAGCACATAGTCTACAGTGGCGTTCAGCCCAAGGCAATCCTATCCACGCCCCTGTATTCTCTAATACTGGCAATGTTTGGAGACGTAATGCCAGAATAAATCTGATGAATGGCGGCTCACTCAACTTTGTCAAACATCTTTTAGGGCTGTCTATGTCGAACGCATGTTGTGAATAGGGCCAATATCTAGGCATTCCACTCAAGTGGTCCAGTTCTTGGATTATGTCATTGTGTCTGGTTTTTGTCTCTAACTTCGCTAGATTAAAATCCAGCCAAGTAGTCAGGGTACTATGAAGACCCATTTCACTAAAATTACAATTTACTAGAACCTCCAGGTCCCTAAACCATCTACTTTTACTGGCCTTGATTACATGTATAGTTGTTCGGCTCAGTAGAGACTCTTCTCCAGTACACCCATAATATATTTTGGCACAGAATTTACAGGCCGCTGTCTTCCAGAGAGGATTTAGGGACGGGACTCCCAGTTCAAGTCTGATTGCCTCTATCGGTACCTTTCTTGGTAATCCAAATAGAGAACGTAGAATTTTCCCGTCTAACCTAGGGAGCAAGTCAGTAGCTCTAGCAGGGAAAACTTGAAAGCATACAGAACACAGGGAATTATCGCAGTCCTATATGCCAGTAACTTTGCCTCCAATGAACACCCTCCGTGGGCATCTACTATTCTTTTAATTGCCACACATTTGTAGCAGGCTTTGTGCATTACTCCATCCTCCTGGTAAGACTAGACAGGGCTCAACGTAATGCTCAGTCCTAGGTATCTATATTCCTATAGCTGTTCCAGTTTAACTCCTCCTAAATTACATAAAAGGAGGGGGATCCATAAGCCCCCTTCCCACACACCATAATTGTTGTTTTGTCTGCCATGCTCCTTAGCGAACAGATGTAAATGGGGCGTAATCCCAAACTACAGTCTGGAAATAAATCTCCCTTCTTGTCACACATTTGAACAACGTTCAGCCCACAGACCCAGTGAAGGAGTTTTCCAAAGTTCTTATGGACTCCTTCATGGACATAACCAACCAACTGGCTCCTGATAAACTGAGGAAGTATACATTAGCCCCCTCCAACAAACCGTGGTTTATGGCGAAGTTACGCAAACTCAAAGTTTTCACACTTAAACAATATTATAGCTGGAAAGCTAATTATTCTCCTGATTTGCTTCTCGCTTACTGGCGGCTAGAAAATACAAAGCCGCTTTATTGCAAGCAAAGAAGAATTCATTTAACAACAGAATCGATGCAGCCAAGTCACAGGCTAAAGAGCTCTTTAAAATCCTTAAAGAGCAAGAGTCGACACCGGCACCCGATGTAGAAAGAAGTGGTGAAAGACGAGGCTTGGTGTCAGACAATCCAGGATGCCATGGGTGCCAAACTCCAGGGTATCAAGGCTAATATCACTAAAAAGGCAAATTCACTTATGGAAACCAGTGCTAAAATTGGTAATGAACCGACCAGATTCCCAACAATTCCCGAATGTTCATTTACTGCCATTACACTGGCAGAATTGACGGAGGTTGTGAAACATCTTAAAACTACTAGTTGTAAGGGTGATCCCTTCTCTGCTATCATCATTAAAACATGCCACCCCCATCTTGCTGGATGCTATTCTCCAGTTTGTTAATGCATCCTTTAGAGAGAGTTCTGTACCAGACATTCTCAAACGCTCAAGCGTGACTCCCTTATTGAAAAAAGCAGGCCAAGGGAGAGGCCACCATGCTCATGTTGCTGGATCCCTCTGCTGCATTCCACCTGGTTGACCACACATTGTTGGCCATCAGGCTCGAACAAGTGGCAGCATTCTCCTCTGAAGCCTCCCGCTGGGTAGCCTCTTTTCTTCAGAAACAGGTTAGTTGTGTCTGCTCAGACATTGCCGAAGCATCCACTGCACCGATTGAATATGGAGTCCCACAGGAAGCAAATCTCTCACCTTGTTTTATAACATCTTTACTGTTCCCTTCTTTGCGATGTTGGAGCAGGAAGACACCTGGTTTACTAATTTCGCAGATGATACACAATGTATCATCCCCCTGACTAGTGATTATGTACTAGACGAAGACCGAACAAATAAAGCATATACATGGATTGAAAACTGGATGGTCCACAAGGGACTAGCGTTGAACAGATCCAAAACTGAGCTCATGATTGTGGGGTCGTCTAGCCAGATTTCCAAGCTAGACGCTTGGTATAGCAATTTCCACCTCAGCGAAGTTAAGATCAACACTCTCAAGAAGGTTAAGTTCCTCGGGGTGATCCTCGACCAGCACCTCTCCATGAGAGCCAATGTGGGGAGTGTGGTCTCAGGAACGGCCTATTATCTTAGACTCTTTGCATACCTTCGCCCCATGATCTCTCAGACGAATGCAGAGACGCTCGCAAGAGCCATCGTAGGCTCTAAAATGGACTACTGCTGCAGCCTGCTGACTGGCATTAGTAAGACTCCAGGTCATCCAAAATGGGGCAGTGAGGGTTGTAACAGGCCTAGCCAGACATGACTATGTCATGCCAGCCAGAAGATCCATGCACTGGCTCCATGTAGAGGCGAGAATTCATTATCGCCTCCTTTTGATTACCTTTAAGAGCTTTTTGAGCATCATGCCTCGTTATCTGAATGAATTCATCATGCTCAAGAACACTTCTCGATCACTCAGATCAAGTGAGACAAAAATGCTCATGATCCCGAGAAGCAAATTTAAAAAGGCTGAAAAAGGAGCCTTTGCCACAGCGGCTCCGGCGGGGCTTGGAACAGGCTGCTGCTAGACCTGGTTGGAAACCAACCTAGAGTCCTTCAAGAAAAAGCTTAAAACATGGCTGTTTGACCAATTTCTCTGCTGAGTTTATCTTTTTTCTCTCTGGTCGTTTCCATATCTGTTCTTTGTATTGTGTCCTGTCTGCGCCATCATGCCTACGGGTCCATTGCTGCGCATTATAAGTTTATTAAAGTAAAGCGACCAATGATCGTTGTAATGTCATTGGTGTGTGGTCCAGGATCACCATATCGTTCGCATATGTCAGACAAGTGGTGCCTAGACTGCTATATCGAGGGGGATGGTTCTTCACACCCTTCAAGACCATGGATAATTCAGATGTATAAAGAGTGTACATGAGGGGCGCAAGGGGGCAGCCCTGTTTCAACCCGTGATTAGTTGGAAATTCATCGGACAGCTCCCCCTCCTGGGATAGTCTTACCCGGACTCAGGCATCTCTGTATAGTGCCTTGATGAAATAAAGAAGCAATGGGTCGGGCCGCGAGTGCAAGCCTGGACAGACCAAAGTGAATAAATAGATTTTCTGGATGGAAACTGAGACTGATTCTCTCTCATCCCCATTGAAAGTGGCCAACTGGACTTTTTGAAGACCCATAAATAGGAATTGCAAGCAGAGTGGGGCGTATTTCAAAGCTACCCATTGGTTCAGCACATCTTAGCTAACCGAATGCATTGACCACGTAGACCACACTGGAGGGTGGACAACTTTGACCTCTGTTCCTTTGAGACTAGAAGAACAAGTGGAGAGACATTGCCCAAGAAAAGGAAATCTTCCTCCCCATTACCATTTGTGGTGCAATACAGATTGTGGGAATTTGTCACTCACTCTCTATAACGGTTCGCATCTTTGAACACATTTGGCAGAGAAAGAGTGATAAGAAAGAAGATTTTATCACCATTACAATACACAAACAACTATATACCCCTGATGAATGTCCTACAATTATCTGTGTTTTAGGGACTGAAACTTGTGCAAGTTGGGTTTAGTATACAATAACAGCATTCTTGGTTAAAAAAAAGGAATACAACTCCAATGTGAAACTTCACATGGTGTTAAACGAGTTATTGGAAGAACCAACCCACATTGTTTGTACTTCTTGTGTGTCGTGAAATATATGTTTTATATTGTTTTTGTGGAGTTTTATGTAATGTGTTCATTTTATGAGTATTCATATCTACATGTTTAATAAAAAACGTTTTAACTTTCATGTGTGAATTTTGGGTACTAGACATACCAACTGCCATAGTAGTACTGCTTGGGTTTAGACTTCTGTTAGTATACCTTCTTTTTGTGTAATATATATCAATGCCCCATTGAGTCAGCTTTCCCCACAGTTTTGATCTACTAACACTGTGGAAGCAGCTGAATAATCAACAACGCATAAATACATTGTCCTCCCCGGGTAATACGAGATATCTGAAATCAGGGTCAGAAGAGTCCAGATCGAGTGTGTGGTCCCACAACCCATCTAAAACTGGTCTGTGATGCGTCCAGTAAGCCCTTTTCCTCCACCCAGGTCGATAAAAGCTCCCAGAGGAGGTTTACAAATATTTTCCAGCTACAGTGAAGCATATAATTGGAAGCTAGTGTTCGGGGGCCTTTTTTTATACACTGGCATCAGGATAGAGCTCTTTCAGAATCGAGGGATGGTCCCAGTTTCACAAATCAGCGAATAGGAGTAGTGCAACAGGGTAGCCCATAGTTGCGGGTCGCCCTTTATTACCATGTTACACAACCCGTCTGGGCCGGTGGCTCTGGAGGCCTTAGATCTCACTATAAAGGCCACCAGATCTGCCTCCCGCAAAAGCAAGCTCACCAATGTATCACTCATCAGCCTTGGTTCTTCTAGGACACATTCCTCATCCTCCCACCAGTACACCTGTATGAACTGACCCCATTGTTCCTCTGATATTCCCACAATCTCCTTTACTTTACTTTATTACATTTGTGTAGCGCTGCCACTGATCCAGAGGCTTAAGGGTGCTGACGGTCTAACAGTACAAACACAGAAGCAGAAGGAACAGCCTGCTGGAAGAGAGAACACCACAGTTTAAGAGAACCAGGACTTGAACAGAGCAACTAATTAAAAAGGAAGATCTTAAGTCGCTTCCTGAGCAAGTGATTGAGGATTCCTCCCTCAGCGTCAGCGGCAGACTATTCCAAGCCACCGGTGCTGCGGCATAGAAAGCTCCTTTCCTAACTTGAGGGAGTTTACATGTGGGAATTCTCAGTTGTGTGAAGTTGTTGGACCTCAGGTTATGGCTATTTGACTTGATGACCAGTTTGTCCTTCAGATACACCAGCGCTGTGCTTCTCAGACACTTAAACGAGATAAGCATCAGCTGAAAACAGATTCGCTTCTTGACCGGGAGGCAATGCAGGCTCCTTCTCGCCTTCGATATGTGTTCCCTTTTATTCAGGTCCATAATCAATCTAACTGCATTATTTTGCACTACCTGAAGTCTATTGACTTCCGTTTTAGGTATCCCAACAAGGAGGCTGCTACAGTAGTTGATTCTTGCACCAATTAAGGCTCTTGCCAAAGTTTCCCGACTATCTTTTGAAATGGTAGGACGTGCGTGAGTTAACTACTTAATGTAGTAAGAGGCCGGCGACACCAAGCTACTCACTTGGGTCTTCATGTTTAAATTGTAATCTAAGTAAACCCCAAGGGTCTTAACCTTGTTCTTGATTTTTATTGTACAGCCTTTAATCTGGAACCGAGTACATTCTGACATCGTCTTGCAAGTTTTTGCCTCCGTCCAATGAGCATCAACTCAGTTTTTCTTGTATTGAGAGCAAGGCCGTTGAGACACATCCATCTTTGGATTAGGCCATAAATCCTAATAATATTCCACTCATCTTCTTAAAAAATGCCTGTCAAAGGGATGACACATTGTGTGTCATCCGCGTAGTTGGTAAATTCAATGTTATTCTCTTATACGAAGTCCAGGAACGGGGCTGTATATATGTTATAAAACATAGGCGACAAACATGCCCCCTGTGGCACTCCTTGAGACAACTTATTGGGTTCAGCATCTGCCAGAGTGGTACTCAGTCTCCATTGGGGCTCACTAAGAAATGATTTGACCCATTGGGCTGCTGGTGTAGCAAAACCTGCCACCTTCTCCAATCTGGCGGCCAACAATGTATGGTTGACCAGGTCGAATGCGGCGGACAGGTCAAGAAGCATAAGCATTGACGTTTTTCCCTGGTCCATATGATGAAGTAGCCTGGACTCAAGATCGAATGAAAGTGGCGGCAAAGACAGCAACTGACACTCGCTTCATCGGTCGAATGTCGGAGAAGGAGAATGGCAGTGTGGGAAGAAGCTTCACTGCGGGGACCCAAAAGATCCAGGTGAGAGGACAAGAGAGCATGGTCAGACCAGGTGAGAGGAGTAGTGGGAGGGCCGGAGGTGGGGTTGTCTGCTGAGATGAGAGCATCCAAGGTGTGTCAGGCTGAGTGAGTCGGACCGGAGGGAAGAATGGTGAGGGAAATTCACTGAGACTGCAGAAGAGTTCAGAGGCTGCATCAGGAGAGTCAAGGTGAATATTGAAGTATGTGAGGAAGAGAAGCTATGAATGTGTTGGGAACGTATTTAGGTTTCACAAACCAGCAGAAATACAAAAGGGAACCGATTTTGTAATTATATTTCTTTTTGTGGGTTTAAAGGCAAGGTAAGGGAACCAAATGCAACAATTCAGATAAGCCCCAGTAGACCAAACACACAGCCAAAAGGGATTAGGAATACAGAAGTAAAAGGGGCTTTTTGTGCTTTTTACGCTGGTAAGTGAAGCACTTTCGCGTAGACCCGTAGAGTGGTCGGCGGGTCTACGTGAATACACATGCTCGTCTAGACAGGTTTCAAATTAGCTAATTGGCGTGTCCTTTTTCTTTCCTTTCCTGCCTGGGATGTCTGGCCGCCCGTTGATTTTTACATCCAACTTTTTCACTCAGCGCCCCTCGGTGAAACGTCTCAATTAATGACTAACTTGCAACTGCATTATACAGGTATGAGATCTTGAATCCTTAAAGCCTGCAACTGAATCAGTATCTAATTGGGCACATTAAGTCTTTCTCACACGTTGACACACCGTTAATGCACCCCATTTTAAATTGCAGTGGAGCCCACGTTATTAATAAAGAGGATCGTATACCAATTATTGGGTAAGTGTGATCAGGTTACCATTCACACTCTAAACTCAAGCAACCCACCCCCTCCAAAAGATGTTTGGTCCCGTTTCCCTAACAGATGTTTTTTAAATTGCATTCTTTCTCTCTAGTGATTGTGAAAGGTAGTCCAGACTTCAGGTAATCTACAACGTTATTGACTTATTTTTACTAACTGCATGGCCAACAGTGTCCCAAAATGATAATTGACTCCTTCTCTATTTTTTTCTCTTTTCATTCCCTCAACTTCTGGCAATGCCCGAATTGGATAAACTCACACCATATCGGCCATATATCCTTTTTTGCCTACTTTTGATTCACTTGTCAAAATGCATTCACTTGCACAATTTTGTTGACAAACTATGGTTTCAATGTTTCTGTATTGGTTGGTTTTGACCACCTAACTACCTTATTTGGTGTTTGGGTCTGCCATACATGCCATGTTTATGATTTTTTGTACTTTATTATTTTATTGCACAATGAATATGCACCCTCAGTAGAAGAGCCAATTGTTCGAAACACGTGTCGGGCTGCATCACCTTATGATTAAACTACTAAGCAACTGATCTTTAACATTGTTTGTGTGCGCAGTGTGTTTTGCATGTAAACCCCTCTTACATATCATTGTAAAGTCCTGCTCCCACAGTCTAACAAGACCCACTAAGAGAAAGTGAACAGGGCATGGTCCTTTTATAGGGCTCCCAAACACCCAGAGCACAGCAAATCTTTTCAGGCGATTCAGTGACTCTGATTGGCCTCTGAATTTGAGATGCAATAAAGACTTCCAGAGGTTTACCCTGCCTTCCTTTTGAGCACTCCCCCTGTTCCCTGAGTTCAAGGAAGCAAGAGATTGTGATCATTTATACTCGATGCACTAAAGAGACAACTGCCTTCCAGCATTGATATTCACTACATCAAGGTATTAATAGCTGAGGAGCAATATTTTTGAGGACATTCCTAAAGTGGAAATTAATAGATTGTCTCTGGATAACACTCAGAAGTGTATTTCATTGGAGTAGTCACCAAACACCAGTGTCTCAACACAGAGAGGAACATCTGACATGTGGGATACATCGAGAGTCATGGAGAGTGGATCACTGGATGTTGTTAGTCAGGAGATGTTCCCAATCTGGAATGTGACAAAGTGTCTTAAGTAGAATTTTATTTTTCCCGATAGCCGAAGGACAGAAGCAACAGATTTATGAGCTATGACTTCTTTAAGATAAACCTAACAAGGAAAAGAGTTCCAAGTTCTAAATAAGCTGCAAGTCATCAAGTCATTTTTTTCCAAAGGACAGCAACCAAGTGATCCCAAATGAGCAAGTAGGGTTTTCCAATGGGCACCATTCTTTCCACCAATAACTTATACACTCAGGAACTCAACGCCTGTGCTGCCAGTGGACCCGATAGGCTGATGAGTTGTTGCATGAGAAACTAAGGCCCCGTTTGAATGAATGAAATCTACACCTTAGCCATCTATTAGTTATAATGGAACACATGTTTGTGCATCAGCCTTATTAATTCAACAGGTCTTTTAAGTCAGAGTAGTGACATATAAGGGTGACGAGTATGGGTGACATGAAGGTTGGAGTAGACTTGGTGTGGGAGGACGTTGATGTTCTGTATTAGACTTTAGGTTAAAATTGATCTAATACAGGAGGTTATGAAAGGACCTGTGCACACAGCCTTTGTATGTGGACAGTATACAAATTAAAGTAAGTCGTTTTTGGACAAGTCAATAGATTTTGGCACCCTCAAAGTAGTTACATCTGTTGTTAAAAATGATACTTGGTGCAATTACTAATTGTTGGCAACTGCACAATATTTGTTATGGTTGCCTTTTGAATATTTGGTGCGATAAGGGGTGAGGAACCACATTGAGTTTTGTGAAAGCACAAAACTGCACTGCAGATATGGGAAGTGGAGATCCCTTGCTTTATTGAAATGGGAACGTGGGTTTGCATAGCATTATATATGAAAATGTTTATCTTGTGCTGAATATAAATGATGTACACTAGAACAGTAGTAGGAACAGTTGGTTGACGTTTCATTGTTCTCCTTGGCTCGTTTGTTTTTTCATATATATATGGTCTTAAAAAGGCGCAATGTGTGGGATGTTTTTATCCACGCATCCAAGCCCTACCTCAAAACTGTGCAGTACTGACATGGAAAACCTCATGATGGCCAGAGCTTCCCAGAAAATGCCCAGGGAAAGGCATGGAGAATAGGCTGCCACCCATTTTTGCCGATGTTATGGGCACAGAAGGGCACTGCCTAAAACCACCATTGGACTACCCACACAGTAGTCTGAAACCATTGGGAATGGCAATGCCGATTGCCAAAAGCAACCTAGAATTGTGGGGAATTCATTTTCTTAAATCCCAAAAATGGGTGCATTACCAGTACTCACCACTATCAGAAAGCCGGCGTTTTAAAACAACACCAGACTTTTTTCTTTTTCGTGTAAAACTGAATAAATGAACCCAAAACAGGCCAAAGAAAGACTTACTGAGAGGTGGATCCAATGTAAAGTTATATTCTGAAGTGACTTGAATGTTCATAACAAGACTGGCTGAGCTCTGCAGGTCTGCAGCAGCCTAACTGAAACTGGATTTAAAACTACCAAAAATCTAAATGTTTAAAAGAAATGAGTGACCTACTTTTGAGTGTCACATAGGTTGCAATTGTTTAAATGTCATAGTTTTAAACTTAGAATCAGCATTCTAGCTGCATATGTAAAAATGGTTAATTTTATTTGAATGCAGAAAACTGGGTAACTAAAAGTGACATTAGCTGGGGCCTGGCTTAAGGAACTGAATTCTGCCCACCAGCTACCCCCGACAGGAGATGAGACTTGCACAACAGCTGTGTTCCCAGGCCTAGCTGCCCTTTTGCAACTCCCACCAAAAGGGATATGACACTTCTCTGATTGAATTACCTGGGCTCTGCAGGAAATTGAACAAAGCCCTGTCCTGACTCAGGCAAATGTTTTATTATGGGGGCCGTAAAAATGGCTTCCTCTTGAACAATGGGCCTTCCAGGGCCCAGGCAGATGGTTTATTGCAGGGGTAATAAAAATGGCTTCCTCTTGGCAGAAACTGGGAGGGGGAGAAACTGGAGACCGAGGCTGAGCTTGAAGAAAGTGGAAAAACTGGTTTCTGTACCATGTGACCTGAAAAGACACACCCCTGTAGCCAGAATATGGGTTTAGAAAAAGATGAATAACTCATAGTACGGACTTGTCATAATTATTTAAATGATACCATAATTCTTGTGATTTTTCTGCCCACATTTTAAGAGGTTTTTAGAACCGGTGGCATGATCTGGGGGCAAGCTAGCAGTTAAGAGGGTATTACTTAAAATGTATGCATGTTAAAAGTCTGATACTTCATCAATTAATGCCTGCATGCCTTGCACACATTTGGGTAAATTTGAGTAAGAATCTGATATTGGTAACCTGACCAAAAAGTGAAATATGTTGCCATTTCTGAATGCAAGCTCCCAGGAAGAGCAGATTTGGACAGGGTATACCTCCTGTGATATGTGATGGCTGCATGTAATTTTAAACACATATGTACCTGTGCAAATATGTCTTTTGGGTCAAAATATAGATTGTGTGTAATTTGACAGGGGTGGGTTCTCTGTACCATAAACAGACCTCATCATGATGACACTTCATTTCATTCCCCCAATCAAGGGGAAGAGGATGAAGTGGCCAATGACAAGTGGAGAGGGGTAGGGCCTAGGAAGCTAGCCTTTCCACCCATTTTCAAAACACATAAAAGCAGACAGTCAGGACAGATAGGGACATTCAATTCCATTTGCTGCAACGCGCTCTGCCGGACCATACCACATCCAGAGATCCAGACTTCAAATCCATCAATCTTCAGAGAAAGCTGTGCAGAAAGATCCAGAAGCAGTGCTGTACCCAGAGAGAGAGCAGAGCTGACCCAGACCACTGTTAGCAGAACCAGAGAGCTGACCCAGATCACTGTGAAGTGCAGAGACCAGACCAGAGTCCAGTCTAAAACCTGACCAGATCCGTGGCGAGGCCCATCTATTTCCAAAATATATTGTGAGTACCCAGGAGAACTGTGCAGAACCAATCTTCTAGTTAAAATAATATAATTCAATCTATTTTAATCTAAGTAGAACTGCCTCCTAACTGTCACCTGTCATTTGTAAAGCTGTCACCTGTCATTTCTAGTTGCTAGCTGTCATTTGTCATATTGAAGTTTAAAATTTCAAATCCAAAAAACAACCTTCACAAAATCGTTCATAACTCCGTAACCGTTTGTCTTAGAGACTTGCAGTAACTTTCCTCTGAAAGCTTAGAATCTTAGCTTTCCTACAAACCTAGGACCGCATTCCTACCCCCGATACTTTTGCCGCAATCGCGAAAAACGCACTCGCGAATTTGCCGCGATTTGCAAAATTTCTCCACGTGTGATAACAGCAGTTTTCTTGCTTTCATTTGCCAAAAATTCGTTTAACCTGCTAGTTACTCCTGGATCCTTGCTAAAGTGAGCCTGAACTCATCCCAAGTATATACCACTCACCCTGAACCTCTAGGGGGAATTAAAAGCATTTTAGCATATTTTTCACTTCATTGCCAGCACATATAAAAGCATTTTGGGCCTGTGTTTCAAACTTCTGTAGTCTAAGCTTGCTGGGGTGAACTGAATTACATTTGATTGCATTTCTGAGAACTGTGTGCTTTCCTTCCATTTCCTTTGGATTGCCAGAGAAAAGTGATTACATTGTTTTGTTGAAATCATATTGAGTATTTTCTGTACTGCCTTTCATTCAACATTGCATCCATCTGAACTTATATAAAGCATTCTCTACCACCTTATTCTTCTTTTCCTATTCACAACTGTGCTAGTGCCAGACTATCCATTATTGATTACTGCTCAGATTAAGTGTCATATTCAATTATTAAATTATTATAAAGTGTGATATATATATCTATTGTTTAAATTATCAAATAAACCTTTTAAACTTGCAAAACAGAACTACTTCTTGGCTCAGTGGGGTCAGGGGGATTCCAAGAGAGGGTTGTTATATAGGGGTAGTCATCCAGAACGCATGAACTGGACATAAAGATATATCAATAAGGGTTTCCATTCAGTATCCCAGACTGGGCATTGATTTAGCTGTAGTGTTGAATTGAATCCTCTTACAAATGGGAGAGCGAAACATGTTGACCTATGCATCATGTTGAATAAATAAGGCTGATGTAGCTCTGGTTACGTTGCTGCATTATCACTAAGTGAAGGATAAAGAGTAAATTTCAATTATTCAGAACTGGACCTTCGATTCTTATGGTCAAAGTCAGTGCGACATTAAGAGCTTCCACAACCGGCCACCATATAATGAGTTATCGTAGTCTCGTTGAGAATTGATCGTACTGGATCATGATGCCTTTCCTCCAAAGGCAGAAAACGAACATACATTTCACCTATTTAATTTGGAAAATCGTAAGATTGACAAGCTCTTTTTGTAGGGGTTTGAGGACATAACATAATTGTGACAAACCAAGTTTGTGAATTGGAAAAGAAGCATGGCAAATGGAGTTTAAATCAGTTACCAAGATCCTGGTGTTCTTACATATAGCTAGAGCTATAGATGTAGAGCTGCGTTTTCATCCACATAGTAATACTCACATTTTTGGAAATGCCAGAAAAGTGTCCAGAGGTGGATTGATCAAGAGAGGGCACAGGGATGAGCCTTTAACTTCAGGTGAGGGAAGACATCATGGACGTGAAGTGGGCCATAAGAACCAGCTGAGATCTAACAGACAGAGCGTGTTAACGCACTAACAATGACAAGAGGACCATAGAGGCCAATCTCTGCAGAAGGACACCATGGTCCACTATAATGGATATTCACCAGGTGATAGTGGCTGCTGGTTAATTGCACCAAACGGCATTCACGGTTTTCTCGCCATCATTTGCAAGCATGCCTGATCAAGCCTACTCCTGAAAGGCAAGATCTTAAATAGCCACTTCCTTGCATTCAGCAGCCCAGATTGGAGGTGAGTTTTGAAGGACCAGTGAAGTCTTGGGCATCCAGTCCCAAGTTAAGGCAACCAGCAAGAGCAATGCACCTGATAGCTTCCGGGTCTTTCCTCCAGCCCCCAACATACAGGGGGTTGGGGGGAAGAGAGGTGGCGCAGCAGGTAGTGCAAAACCCAGGAGAGCAGGTACAGTCTAGCATTATAATTCTGGAACACCAGACATCGGCTTTGAAGCCACAAAACAACAATGTGGGCTATTTCGCTGCCAAAGCAATGGCACACATTCCCCAAGAACTTGTTATCCTGCAATTGATATTTGAGACATATGATACTCTACATAGTCACTGTACTTCTAAATTATGCCCGTTTCAGTGGCATGTTGCATGCATTCCCACGTACCATGCCATGCAGTTGTTTAGAGCAAGGGAGCATTGATTGTGAGCTGTGTTTACGTGTCCACGCTTAGCTTTTGATGTGAAATGTTGATCTCGCTCACAGGATCTGCATAAATGATAAAGAGCGCAGCAAGTACCCAGCGGTCTTACCTTTATTCTGTCGATGTTGGCCTCCATTTTCAGCTGCTCCACCAGTTTCCTGGCCTGCGCTATGCTTGCAGTGTTGTTGCTAGCCATCTGAGGGCTAATGAGGCTTCCTAAATGACCTATAAAACAAAAACAGAATTCCAGAAATTAAAGCGATGCCCGTCACGCATCTCTGTGCGGTTACATCATGTTTTCCCAGCATTCTTGGCATCCGCTAGGTTTTGGAATGGAGTTTAATTTGGCTCAAAGGCAGACATATTTAGAGATGGGAGGTAGGGTTGGCATGAATTGAGGAGGCGTGCCTTTAAATCTATAGAACAAGAGATGGGCAAAAAAGGAGGTAAACGTGATGCATTGTTGGTTATAATTGGGGTACAATTTTGCCTTTTAAGGACAATTTATTGTGAATTAGGCACTTAAATTATTACTTAAAAATATATAATGTGATCACTGTCCCCATTACCTATATACCACACAATGAAATGCACAGAAAACATAATTACAAGGCAATAGGTTTGCTTGCATTATATTATATAGGCTCAAGCATATATTTTAAGGAACAATGATTAATTTTCTAAAACTGAACAGTGCTATTAGTTATTGAAAATAATGTAATGATATCGGTCCTAATAAAGCGCTTCATGGAAGCTTCCTCGTTCTTAGAGGTGAAAATATTACCCAACTCCATGGCCCTCAATCTATTGAACTCAGAAGTACGAAGGGCTGTATGCCTTTGTATGATTGGAAAATGACTGCAGGTTGCGCACACACCTCTGAAGCAAGCACTTAGCTCACTGAGTTACCTTGGTTACATGCCTGTTAATATCATTCATGCCACGCCATGGTAACCTACATTGTAATACAGAGGAGCCCCCACTCCAGTCGCCTTGATTTCCATTATGGAGAAACGTGGGGTATAAATGGGCCGGTTCAACTCGTGGTCAGATCTCCCCAAGATGGATTAACAATTAATAAAGGGTTTGCCATTAAGGTCTAAATCTGAAAATGATGCATGGGTGTTCTTCCAATGCTTATAGGAGTGTACATGTTTCACTGCAGCCACGTTCACACACAGACAATGGTAAATCACTATTACCAATGCACAAGATTAATGATTCAAGCATTTAGGAATTCCAGGACCCAAAAATGCATGTGCAATATTTCGAAAAACGAGTGTAAATTTCAACACGCATATTTTAGGATTGGTGTTTTATGGTAAATCATATTTCCCATATGTGGCTTTGAGTCCGATACCCCAGTCTACATTCCAGCATGGGTATTTAACCTGTGTGGCAGGGTGAAGCTACTCAATGGCTCAGGTCCTTCCATGATGAAGTAGAAATGTCGCAGACCGTGGAAGAATTCAGGTGAGAAGCCAGGACTGATAACTTAATCACAGAAGGACCTCAGTCCTCCCTCACTCCTTTCAACGTTTAAAACAGCCTGGTAGTACAGTTATGACAAAATATATACAGTTCAGATGTTTAATAATACACAGAAGTTACTCCACTTGGCATTACCTTCAATGGCATTAAGGGTCAACTCCTAGAACTAACTATAGGACATCCTTTCCCGGATAAAGCTGCATTGGCTAAAAAACGTGTAGACATTCTGAGGTCTTCTAAGCTAAGAATTAAAGATGTATTATGGCTTCTTGCACTTACAAGTCTTTCAAAATGTACTCATGCCACCTCCACAAGTGAAATGTTATGAAGTGATTTTGGATCCAGTGTGACCATGCACCAGCAAGTACAATTGGTGGTTAAAGGTTTTCACTACTGCATGTGGAAAATTAAGAAAATCTGTCAATTTTTCCTGTGGACAAATATCCCATCGAGGTTGGCCCATTAACCTGGGGCTACTGTAATGTTCGATATGCACCAAGTGTCAAATGCAGGAATAGAGCATCTGGGTTGATCATGTGATCACATCTCAGAGGCTCAATGGAAAATGTGCTGACTTCCTGTAGGACATTGGATACATTTTATGATCCTGCAAGTCTAATTCCATAAGAAGTACCACTGGTGTTAAATTAACACTCTGTCATTGGTACCACAGTAGGGAACAATTATTAGTGGCAATTGCTGCATGTGGGAAATGTATGAGTGGTGCCATGAATTCTGACAATAATTTAGCACAGACAGCAAACCAAGTAAATTGCAGGAAAACCATAGCCATCAAAACAAATGTACATTTCCGTGGCAAGGATAGTGCCCCTGCAACAACAAAAAAAAGACAAAAGAATGTGCCTAGACAAAAGAATGTGCCTAGACGGGGGGTGGTGGTGTGTGTGTGTGTGTGTGTGTCCCCTCTATTGCCCAGAACACAGTGATCAAATGGTAATGTCATGCACCCCTTTCTCACTCGGATAGAAATCACCTGGATTTTGTGGGGGGGGGGAGAGACGTTAACAGAAAGCATTGGATCGGCTCTCACAAGATGTTTTGATTCGCTGTTTGGTAGAACAAATTAATTATTTTTTGCATACACTCCAAAGTTCTATTTAGTTCTTCATTTAGGAGAGTCAACAAATGTTGTGTTAGGTTAGGTGCCTCATCACAACTCAATCGCAATGATGATTTAGAGTGCCAAAAACACTTCAGGGCAGAACAATACACTAAACTACTACACAGCAGTAAGACTAAAAACTGAGACAATTGCACATGATGGCTGAAATGGAAGAAATTGCACTTGTAGCGCTTCTGAAACTGGGGCAATGTAGGTTTGCATCTTGTGACAGTCAATTCCGCAATGGATCTCAAAATGACCCCCCTCTAGTGTTGGATGAACGCCCCCTTCTGAAAACACAAGGAACAAGTTACTTACCTGTAACTGTTGTTCTCCAGCATGGGTCTGGCATGGATTCACATGCTCATGAATATTCCCCGTCGTCAGGCTGGGAATCCTCGGTAAAGAAAAAACCAGTATCAGTTTCGTTTCTGATCTGTCTTTCGTAGTAATAACCAATCACTGGTCTCTGCGTCATACTGACCACAGCCAATGACTGCCCTCTACCTAAGCACCGCCTCTGGCAGCCATCTTCAGATTTGGAAGCACGTGAAGTGGCAGTATGACCAAGTGAAGAGCCGCAGAGGGGTAGGCGGGAGGGTTCGCATGTGAATCCATGCCAGACCCATGCTGGAGAACAACAGTTACAGGTAAGTAACTTGTTCCTTCTCCAGCATGGGGTCTGGCATGGATTCACATGCTCATGAATAAAGAATACATAGCAGTACACACATGCACAACCACGGGAGGTGGCAACGGCTCAACATTAAGCAGTACATCAAACTCAACATTAAGCATCTTACCTCCTCACCAGGCTCACCTCAGGCGAACAGGTTGCGCAGCACTGCTTGGCCGACCTTGGACTCCTCCCTGGAATCCCGATCGACGCAGTAGAATTTCGTGAAGGTGTGCGTCGACCTCCACGTAGCAGCCCTGCATATGTCCAGCAGGGGCACACCAGAAATGAACGCCGTGGTAGCTGCGATCGCTCTGGTGGAATGGGCTCTCGGACGGCCAGGCAGCGGTCGGTTTGCCAACCGATGACAGTACATGATACAGCCGGAGAGCCATCTGGAAATGGAAGCCTTCGAGAGAGCCTTCCCCTGATTGACAGGTCCAAAATTCACAAAGAGTTGTGACGTCTTCCGAAAACACTTCGTGCGGTCCACGTAGAACTTCAGCGCTCTAGCCACATCCAGCGAGTGCAAAGTCCTCTCAGCCGGCGACGAAGGCGACGGGAAGAACACAGGTAACACCATGGGTTCGTGGAGATGGAAGTCCGACGGTACCTTGGGCATGAAGGAGGGGTGCGTCCTGAGCACTACCCTCGTGTCGTGAAAAGTCAAGTACGGGGCCTTGCATGAAAGGGCCTGGATCTCTCCCACCCGTCGTGCGGAGGTGATGGCCACAAGAAACGCTGTTTTCCACGACAGAAACTTCAACGGGGCCGAGTGCAGAGGCTCGAACGGAGGTCCCATGAGCTTGGTCAGCACCACGTTGAGCTCCCACGCCGGGGCCGGAGCCTTCACCGGCGGGAACGATCTGAACAGTCCCTTCATGAACTCTTTCACCAGACGATGAGACCACAAGGACGTCCGGCCCGTGGTTCTGGTGTATCGGGAGATCGCAGCAAGATGAATCTTGATGGACGCGTGTGCCAGTCCAGCTTTGGCCAGCGTCAGCAGGTACGGCAGTACCTGGGGAGCCGTAATCCGTAGAGGGTTAATCTTCTGTGCGTGGCACCAGACAGAGAACCTCTTCCATTTGTGTCCGTAGCATTTAAGAGTCGAGGACGCCCTGGCCTTTGCAAGAACCTCTCTGCAGTCGGCCGGTATGTCGTATCCTCCAAACTCTAGCGCTGCAGGAGCCAGGCCTGCAAGTTCAGCGATTTCGGGTCGTGGTGGAGGATGGCGCCTCCTTCCCTGGAGAGTAGATCCGCGTCCACCGGCAGCTTGATTGGCGGGGACGCTGACAAGTCCAGAAGGTCCGGGAACCATATCTGCCTCGGCCACGCAGGTGCGACGAGGATCATCCTGCACCGTGACCTCTTGAGCCGGTTGACGAGCCGGATTAGCAGTGGCAAAGGAGGGAACGCGTAGAGGAACAGGCCCTCCCAGGGGAACGAGAAGGCATCGCCCATGCTCCTCGCCTGGGGAAACCTGCTGGCGAACCTCCGGCACTTGGAGTTCGTCGCCGTCGCGAACAGGTCGATCTGGGGTGTGCCCCACCGTCGGAAGAGGCGGTCCACTAGATCCTGCCGTAGTTCCCACTCGTGGCACGAGCGCAGCTCCCTGCTGAGTGAGTCGGCGATGGTGTTTTTTATCCCTGCCAGATGAAACGGCACCAGAAACATCCTTTGGGCGACGGCCCAATGCCACAGGTCCTGCGCCTCCTTGGACAGCGCTGGGGACCTGGTTCCGCCCTGTTTCCTGATGTAAAACATGGTGGTGGTGTTGTCGGTGAAGATCCTCACCACCTTGCCCTTGAGGGACGGAAGGAAGGACCTGAGGGCCCAGAACACTGCACGTAGCTCCAGGACGTTGATATGGAGGGACTTCTCCGTCGGGAGCCAAAGGCCTCTCGCGTGCAGATTTTCGGTGTGCGCTCCCCACCCTTCCAGGGAGGCATCGGTGGTCACTGTCTCCTGGTGGTCTGGGGTCTGGAAGTCCATGCCCGCCGTCAGATGCGTGCGGTTGCCCCACCACCGGACCGCTCGGCGGAAACTCTCGTCGAGTGTGATCCTCTCCTCGAAGCTGCCCGTCGTTTGGATCCAGCGCGCGTCCAGGAACTCCTGCAACGGGCGCATCCGGAGCCTGCACATGGGAATGAGGTAGATGCAGGAAGACATCATTCCGAGGAGGGACTTGATGGACCTCACCTTGGCCGCGTCGGAAACCAACATCCGCTGTACCTTGCCCAGGATGGACCTGGTCCTTTCCTCCGACGGGGAGGCCAGAAGAGACACTGTGTCGAGCTTCGCTCCCAGAAACAGTGCGTTTTGCACGGGTACCAGGTGAGACTTGGCGTAGTTCACGGAGAATCCCAGGTCCGTGAGAAGTCGGACGGTCCTTGCCGTGTGATCCAGGGCGAGCTCCCTCGTCTTGGCTCGGATGAGCCAGTCGTCCAGGTAGGGGTAGACGTGGATCCCCTCGCGGCGCAGCTGCGCCGCCACCGGTGCAAGGCACTTGGTGAATACCCTGGGGGCCGACCGTAGTCCGAAGGGGAGGGCTTTGAACTGGTAGTGACGCCCTTGGACCACAAACCTGAGGAATTTTCGGTGCCCCTTTAGGATGGGAATATGGAAGTAGGCATCCTCCAAATCCAACGACGACAGGAAGTCTCCTTCCTCCAGCTGACCCAGGACGTGCTGGAGGGTGACCATCCGGAACTTTTGCGCCTTGATGAACTTGTTCAGACGTCGCAGGTCCAGGATGGGGCGCCATCCCCCAGTCTTCTTCTTCACGAGGAAGTATCTCGAGTAAACTCCGGAGCCCCGAAGTCTCTTTGGGACGAGTTCGATGGCGCCCTTCCTCAGCATCGCCTTTACCTCCAGGAGAAGTTGAGGGACGCGAAGTTCTTTCCTGGCCATGGGGGGACGCGCGGACACCTTCTTTGAAACTCGAGCGCGTGGCCCCGGGCCAAGGCGTCCAGCACCCAACGGTCGGTGGAGATGGACTCCCACACGCTGACGAAGCTCGCCAGCCGGCCTCCCACCGGGGTGCTTCGGTGGGGGCCCGACCCCACGGTCGGTTCAATCCTGCTTCGACGAGGCTTTGCCGCCTTGACCTCCTTGGCGACGACGGCGGGGTCCGCCAGACTTGCCTCGTCCTCTGTAGGCCTCCTGAGCCGACGAGCGGGCCGCTTGACGGTAGGTGGAGAAACCGCCGCCTGAACTTTTGGAGGCGCCCTTGCCTCCGCTGCTCCGAAAGGGCGTCCGTCGTTGTTGCAGAACTCCAAGGGCCCGGGCCGTCTCGGTGTCCGCTTTAATGGCCTGAAGGGAATCGTCCACTGTTTTCCCAAACAGGTTGTTCCCATCGAAGGGCATGTCCAGGACTCTGGTCTGAACGTCTTGACGGAAGTCCGTAGCCTTGAGCCATCCACGCCGCCTAAGGCAAACGCCGTTGCCCAACTGGCGGAACCCAGTGTCGGCGATGTCCGTCACAACGGTAATGGCGTGGTCCGAAGCCACCTCACCTTCCTGCAGGATCTCCAGGGCCTCTGCCCTCTTGTCGTCCGGCAAGAAGTCCAGTAGGGGAGCCAGTTTGTACCAGAGCTCCCTGTCGTAGCGGGCCACGATAGCCAAGGCGTTGGCCGCTTTAATCGTCGTCGCCGCAGACGAGATGACTCTGCGTCTCATAGCGTCCAATTTCTTTCCCTCGCCGTCCGGTGGGGAAGTCGATGTGGAGGCCGCACCCCCCCCCCCGCTTTTTTCCTGGCCGCCGCGGAGACGACGGAGTCCGGGGTAGGCTGCGCCCGGAGGAACAGGGGGGCCGTGTCCGGGACCCGGTACTTCTTCTCGTACCGGTCTCTTATAGCTGGCGTCGTGGAAGGGTTCTTGAGGAGGGTGAGGCCCTCATCCCAAATGTCGTCCAATAGAGGCACTGAGAGGACCGTCTTCCTCTTGGCCTCGCGCCGCTGATAAAGGAAACCTTCCTTCTTCTTCTCCTCAGGGCAGAGTTGGAAAAGCTCGGATGCCCTGGTGATCATGGAGTGGAACGATCCAATCTCGTCGGGCGGAGAAGCCCTGGTGGGAGGCGACGACGGTACATCCTCGTCGTATACCTCGTCGTCCGTACCCGTCGCTGCCGTGTCAGTCCCCGTATCATCCCCTCGGGTGGACGGGGAGGAGGGCTGGAAGGGGCGCGACGGCTGAAAAGGAGGCGGAGGGTGGATCCTTCTTTTCTTGGTAGGGGGAACACCAGAAGGTCCCGGTTCTGGGTCCCCCGACGGGAGAGGTTCCGTCGGCAACGGTAGTCTCGTCCTTATCTCTGAGCATAAGGACTGTATAGCCAACAAAATGGCCGCCGAGTTGTCTCGCGGCGCTGGCAGAGGGGAATCCGACGGGCGATCAGGGGCCCCGTCGGTACCCTCGATGATTTCGTCGTCACCTGCGTCGGGATCCATCCCGACGGGCCGGTCTTCTTCCACGCCGAGGCCGTGGCTTAAGACTTCGACCAGCTCCTCCTCCGAGGTTGAGGCCGAATCTACGACGACGCCCTGCCCCCCCTTTTTCTTCCCCACGGGGGATTTCACGGGGGCCCTATCGATGGGCACAAAAGAGGACTCCCTCCGAGGTGGCAGGAAGACTGAGCCCCGAGGTCGCCGCCACTGGTGTAGCCCCCACAGGCTGAGCCAGGGCCGCCGCGACAGTTTCGATAGAGGGCTTGGCCGGATGGATTAAGGCCTTCACCACCTTAGGTGCGCTCACCGCCTTATCCTTGAGGGGGGGGACACTGCCTCGCTCCCCCTCCGATGGAGCCTTCGAGCTCGACCGGGGCCTGTCCAGGAGCTTCGCCGGGTGCTCGGCCTTCCTCTTACCCGACCCAGAGCGTTGGCTCGTGGTTGATGGTGCCGGGGAGGGTGCGCCCTGCCTGGCGCCCGTAGAGCCCGACCGTTCGGCGCTCCCGGTGCCAGCGGACTCGCGGTGCTTTGCCTTGTGTTGGACCCCCGTCGCCGGGGCGTCCTCAAAGGTCTTAGAAGACCGCTCGGATTTCTTCCTCTTCTTCTCGCCTGACGGGCTCTTCCCTTCCAGCCAGTTGGCGAGACGTTGATGGCGGTCCTTCATGGTCCGCTCCGACATGTTGCCGCAAAACGCACAGTCCTTCTCCACGTGTGTCTTGTCCTCATGTAAGCAGTAGAGACAAAAGGAGTGTTCATCCTCCTTAAAGACGTTCTGCAGCTGGCATCCAGGGCAGACCCTGAACAGCTTTCCGGGCGTCGAGCATCCCTTCTCCTGGGCCATGTCCGGGCCTGAGAAACTTCTGGAGTCCTCCAAAAGCGTAGCTCGACGAAATCTTCACCCTTGAGGGGCGCAGACGAATCCGACACGGGTCCCCGTTGATCGGATGGAGAGTCGGTGGAGCTTGAGGCTCTTTTGACCGAAAAAACGAAGTTTTTGAGAAAAAACGTGAAAAAATAGCACTAACGCTCGAGAGCAATAGCACGAGGATCCCAACACATGAACGTGCGGTAAAAATCTGAAGATGGCTGCCAGAGGCGGTGCTTAGGTAGAGGGCAGTCATTGGCTGTGGTCAGTATGACGCAGAGACCAGTGATTGGTTATTACTACGAAAGACAGATCAGAAACGAAACTGATACTGGTTTTTTCTTTACCGAGGATTCCCAGCCTGACGACGGGGAATATTCATGAGCATGTGAATCCATGCCAGACCCCATGCTGGAGAATCATTATTTCTTGTCGAATTTAACTTAAGGCAGTTTGCCTCCATCAGTTTGGCGGAGGAAGAGCTTGTCAGGTTTTTGAGCACTGTGTAACCCTTTCCTTGAATTAAGCCTCATTGTAACTTTGGTGGTAATTCGGCATTACATCCACTGAATTACCACACCCAATTACTATTACTGCCACTTGGTCTACTGCAATTACCAGAGTAGTAGGAGGGTGGACATTCCCAAATTTTGGATTCAATAGGGCTCCATGGAGATTTTCTGCAGATTTAATGTCAGCAGAATTACTGGACTGTAAATCCATTGATTTGTGGCTGTAAAGTGGTGGATTCACCAAGTTTTTTGCTGGAGGTAAATCCTCCAACGCACCTCAAAAGTTATAATTCAGCAGTGCAGTAAAAATGGCGGTAATTCCATTACCAACAAAAGAAGTGGTGGTAATGGAATTGCCACCATTTTTCACCCCACACTGCTGAACCTGTAATGAGGCCCATACTATTATTATCATTGTTAAGTATTTATTGAGCGCAGACCAAGATTTGGCAAGCAACAGAGCACATTACAATCAAAGGGAGAAGAACAAGGTTAGGGAGCAGAGAGACAAGGGAGTGGGGATCTAACAGAGTGGGAAGGGCAATTTTCAGCAATGGATCTACAAGTAACCAGGGGAGGAAACAGTGGGGATCGGATCCTCCAGTCTTAGGTATGGTGGGGAGTGGACAGCGTTGGGGCCTAGGTGTTAGGGTAGGGCCATTTCTTGAAAACGGAGAGGAGGGTCTTGAGCCCCTACATGAACTGTAGACGTGAGGGGGTGAGTTGGATGTTGATGGGGAGGAGGTTTCCAGAGTCTTGGGGGTGTAGACAGAGAAGGCTTGTCTTCTGGTATTTTCCTTCCTGCACCAGCAGCGTTCAAGTCTGCACATGTCCTTACTTCTGGTTGATCGTAGGCCTCCCGAGATGCAGAATTTCTTGGGGACTTCAAGGTGACAGCCTTGTAGATGATTCAGCAGGATTTAAAGATGATACAGGCTTGCAGCAGAAGCCAATGCAGTTTGATGAGGGTCAGGGTGATGTCGTCTAATTTGCAGAGTGCTTTGATAAGTGGTGCTGCAGCATGCAGGACATATCTTAGAGGAGCAAGTGTAGTCACTGGAAGGACTTTCAAGAAAGACATTCCCAAAGGGCATTGCCACCTTCCAGGTGGGTGAGGACCAAGGCTTGGACTGCAAATCTGAAGTTGTTTTCTTGGATGAAGCACTCGGTTTTCCACAGGAGAGAAAGTTGGTACCAAGCAGTTTGTGTCTTCCTTGCAATGTGCTGTTTGAAGGTGAGGTGTCTGTCGATGTCAAACCCCAGGTGGCCAGCCGGGGCTTGAAGCCGTCGAGGTGTATAGCAGAGAGACAGGTCTGGGTGTTCGGTGCTGTTGGTTAGCAGTAGGAATTCAGTCTTGGAGGGGTTGAGCTTGAGGAAAGCAGTGGATCAATGAGATGTCTTCAATGTAGGATAGGTAGAGCTGTGGGTCATCCACATATTGGTGGATGTTGTGTGGAGTGAGGAGGGTTGCGAGTACTTCCATGTAAATATAGAGGATAACGCGGGAGTGGATGGATCCTTGTGGGACTCCACAGGAAATGGGTAGAGTTGGTGATCCGGAGGAATCCATTTGTACAAACTATTCAATTAGGAAGGTACGATTTAAAGCAGCCGAGGACCATTTCTCTGATCCCCATGCAGCAATGTAGATTGTCTGCGAGTGTCTGGTGGTCTACTCTGTCAAATAATGCTGAGAGGTCAAGGACAACCAGGAGGCAAGTATGGCTGTCAAAGAATTTAAGGTCATAATAGATCAAATTGATGTTAGCCGTTTCTGTGCTGCATCTGGGTCTGAAGCCTGATTGGTAGAACTGAAGGACGTTGTCTTCGATGTGTTGGGGGAGTTGCGTGGTTACTGCTTTCTCAAGGACTTTACCAAGGAAGGTAAGATAGGTGATGGGAAAGTATTTCTTGGGGGGGGGGGATCGAAGGGAGGTTGCCTTGAGTTAGGGATCTGTTGATTGTCAGGTAAGGGAGGAGTGCTTCAGTTGCAAGTGTCTTGATTACAGAGGCAGGGAAGATGTCATCTGCATGTGTGATCTGGAGGGATGCTAGAATG
The DNA here is from genome assembly GCF_040938575.1 of Ambystoma mexicanum. Lineage (NCBI taxonomy): Eukaryota > Metazoa > Chordata > Amphibia > Caudata > Ambystomatidae > Ambystoma > Ambystoma mexicanum. The sequence continues at coordinate 329,318,127 of NC_090940.1, read as the reverse complement.
GCACAGAGGTCTTCCATAGGGAGGGTCTTGAAAGTTGTACAGATAGTTGTGATTTTGCATAGATCTGAAAGTCAACAGCATACTGATGTCAATTTAGGACATGTCTCTGGGTGATGTCACACAGTGGCCTGGCATATATATTGAACAATATTGGCGAGAGGACCAAGCCATGAAAGACACTATAATGGACAAGACCAACCAGAGAAATATCAGCACCAATGCTTATTTGATGGGTCCTATCCTAAGGAAACATAGGGAGCCACTGTCCATAGCCAATAGTAGATAATCTCCTACGTCAACCATGTTGTATTCTGTGCTGTTACCGTCTCCAAAGACAGACTATAAGACTTCATAGAACCAAGCCATTTCCAATCACGTGTTCAAGTGGAGGAAAGCGTGTTGCATACGCAATAGTAAAATGTATGTTACAATGGCAGAGCTGCCCTATATTTTTGAGGCAGGTTCATGTGATTTTCTTGGGAATCAGCCAGCATGGACGTGTCTGGCATACTGTTGATGCACGATTTCAATCCATTATTTAAAAAAAGAAATCTTGGAAGTTACCAGAAGTGAAGAGCAGAGATGGGCTCACTCAGCCAAAATCATAGAAAACATGCTGCATCACATTAAAAAAAAAATCACTAGTATCTGCTATTAAAATATGAGACTTGTGAGAAAGCTTTTTTTACCAGAAAGGATGGCAAAGGTCTTGAACTGTCTCCGGCAGGGGTGGGCTGATGAAAGCAACAGTACATAGAGAGGCGCAGGGTAGTAAGAATGGTGTGAGAGGGCCAATGCGGAGGCTGTTGCTGTACATTGCACGAGGCTTCTTGTAGGCAGGAACCATCAAATGGCATGACTGTTGCCGACACTTGGTACTGTGGATTTACAGCGGGATTACAAGTGGTGGTAGGCGGTGTAAATCCCCATTTATTGGAGTTCATATGACTCCATGGGAATTTGGGCGGAATTACCGCCAGCATTACTTCAGCCGATTTTGTATGGTGGATTTACCTCCAGCATGATGCTGGCTGTAAATCCTCCATTTCAAGGCCCAATTTGGGATTCGGTTGAGAAGAAAAAGTGGCGGTAATTCCGTTACTACCACTTTTTTGCCACTCACCAAACTCGGAATTAGGCCCATAGTGCCCATCACGCCTTTGACCGTATGCAATCAAAAATGCTGAATTTGAATAACACTCCACAGCATTTCACTGGATTTCCATATTTCCAACAATCCTCGGGAGGATAGCTTAGGGGTAACGTGCTCGCCTTGGAAGCAAGAAGACACGGAGCAACACAGGTTCGATCCCCGGGTCTGCGCTTAGAAACCTCTGGGTATGAAGCGCATTATAAATAACCTATCATATCACGTCAATAAGTGAATGGGTTAAACGTGCAGTAATCACCACTTCAGTCAGGGCTGATAATTACAGTGGGCCTCGGTTGCACAAAGAAGCTTTACAGCCTTTGTTCATTTCTCTGCTCGGTGGTTCGCCGCCCTGCTGCAAGCAAGTGCTTTACATGGAAAGGCTCCTCTTGGATTGAAACCAACCCGTCAAGTGATGGAGATGAGAAGGATGCATTTTGAGGAGTCCGTTTTATAAGAAGAATTAATTAGTGCAATTGGTTGTACTATTGGGGTGCACAAATACAGGGGCCTCCATCATTACGCCATAAATCCAGTAACTTACTTGTGTGAAGATTCAGCTCAGGCTCTATCGGCAGATACATATTATTGCATAGCCGGTTGTCTCCATAGCAACCGTCGCCTAGCACAGAAAGACCCCACTGGTGCCACTGGCAAATTAAGGTGGCTATTTTTAGAATTCTGTTTTTCTGTAGGGTTTACATGAGCAATTGCGGAGGCCACAAAGCTAAGAGACACTTCACTAGCCAACCTAACGAGGCTTCGTGCGCTGGAGAACGCAGTGTTCCATGCCAGCGGGGTTCCATGCTTAGTCTTCAGTCCCACTCCAAATGGGAATGGGATTACACTGCAAATTGGGCCATGGCTTAGGTTGCAGGACAGCACAGCAATCTGCCCAGCTCTGTTTCCCAAACATTCCGAGCACGCGAATGGTGCGTTATTGTAATTTGTACGTGTGCGCGGGTACGTACACAGGTATGGGATTTATGTAGCGAGCAGTGTTAAAATGAGGGAGAGCACCGGGGTGGCAGGGAGGGGGTGCAGTGGCCACAAGAGAAGTCCTATCACAGCGTCACCGACGGCAGGCGAGGAATTCCTCGAAGAGGAGGGTCTTCTGGCCCTTCCTGAAGGGTGGGAGAGGCGAGATGCAGCCAATCATATGTCCATTGTAATACAAGGAATATGGCTGCTTCCCGAGGAGCAGAAGGCTTCTCCCGAAAATATATATCTTGGTTTCCTGCGTTAAAGCAAGAGTCATTTATACAATATTTCAACTGAACCTACTACTCCCTATCTTGGCAATCATGAGGCCGAGGGTAGCGATAAAGGAACAGAATAGAGCGTGTAGATTGTGTACGAATTCCACATACTAGGAGACTATTAAGCATGTAAATCCTGTTCTATGAAGCACCGACCAATCTGAAGTATTACCACTTTACTTTTCTCCAGGACATTATTTCCACTGAAGGCCGACCATACTCTTTGGGCAGATCTAATGTGGGGTAAAAGTCTAGAAAAATGGCTCCATTTATATTGGATGATCCTAGACATGTTTAAAATGCTGAATGTAATATTGTAATGAGATCTGTTTTAATATCTGGACACTTTCTTTTAAGAATGTTTTCTTTATTTTTTATTTATTGGTACGATTACACTGCTAATGACCATGTAACTAAGTAACTAAGCTTTGTACTGTAACAAGTGCCACAATGTCCTCGGGCTGTTGTGCGCTATATACATACGAATAAAACAAACAAAACCCAGCCTTTTGCTACTAAGTGTCTCTTTAAAACACATAATTGTTAACATTTTGCTCTGATCCCATCGGTGGCGAGTGAAACATGTTACCTATTCACAGAAAAATAGAGCAACCATGCTTCCCGTCTTCGGTAAATGATAGACAAATGCAGGCAAAATCTTGACTTAACTGATGAACTTAACTATAAAACACAGCAACAAGATTGTCTTATATAGGTTGTCACTAATGAAAGGAGCGCCTCTTCGATATTGGTCTTTTCACTGACCTTGACCTTGTGTTGGGGCTGCTGGCTGGTGACTGTTTTGCAGTCAACCCACCCTGAAGGATATTACAGTAGAGAATTTGCAGCAATATCATGCAGGCTGAGTGGAGCAGTGTGCAGACATGGCCAGCATCAGTGCCTAGCATTGTCACTGTCCAAATCATTGTTATTCAGGAAAATGGATAAACAGCCCTGTCAACCTGGGTCATCAGGTTCATGAATAACAAGGAGTCTGCCCATGCAGAGACCCTGGGCATTGTACAGCAGGGCTCAAAATTAAAGTTCAGTGAGCAGGAGCTAAAACCAGCCCCAGGGTGTCTGACATCACCTAGTAAGCAGGAGCTATGGGCAGGTAACCAGGAGCGGGTACACAGCGCACCACAAATCTAACTTCCACATGAGATGCACAGTAACTTTTCGGCTATTATGTAGGATCCATTAGGTTTAAATGGGTCCACCTAGATGGGTCCTAATTCTTCTTTATTAATATTTTCAAACACACAGTTAATGTCACATATGCATGTTTGTAAGGTACCACTTGGACTGGGAGATAAAAGTAGTTCCCGGTAGCTGTTGGTTTCAAGGTAACCAGGCTCCCCTGGGGTAGAGGTAGGAGCTAAATAGCTCCCAGCAATTTCAAACCTTGCACTGTTGTTATATTACCATGACTGACTGTCAGTTGAAATAATAAAGTTGCCAGAACACCACTAATGGTTATTAAGCTGGAATCAGCAATAAGTGCAGTGGCTAAGTGCCAGGCCTGAGACTTGACACCCCCTAGTCCCCCCAAATGAAGCACTGCTAGTATCCTCTTCCACACCAGGTAGTGCAATCCTGTCTTGCAAGGTTTTTCCTCCAATGTATATCATGGTGAGTGGTTGGTGTGCTGTGTCTTGGAAGAATAAGAAATGTATTCTTTTTTATTGTGATATTTTTAGCACTATTCAATGTTTCAGAGCATTTTTTGTTTAAATTGTGTTACTGTATTAGTATGGATTTATGTGGAACCAAACCTTTTTTTGCATATGTAGAGAAAAGTATGAATACTTAAGATGTGCATGTAATAGCCTACATTTTTGAATAACAGAAGAATACAAATGAAAAAGATTAATTCAAGAAAAAAGTAATGAAAGCGGCAATGACACCATAATACACCAAATAATGTTATTAATACATTTTTTTCTTTTTAAATTGCACTTTCAATGTGCATAATTTCATCGCTGCATTCATCACTGTGCATTTTGTCTATTTCCCATAAACTATTTGGTGCCATGGTAGCCATACTTTTTTCTTTTTTAATAACATTTTATTGGCATTTGGTAGACGGAGAGAAACGTAACTACATGTCGCCAAATAAACAAAGAAGTGGATTACATTCAAGCGGGTGCTGGTCAGCTGTCACACAGAATAACACTTCTGCAATGCCTATCCCCCTCCCTGCACCCTTGCTAGCCCTCCCCCAAGTCCACTACCATGCTCTTAGTCTTTATTGCCGACAGACAGATGTCCATCACCAACATGCAGGCTTCCAATCGCATCATGTCATGGAGGGTCTAACCCATGAGCCAGAAATGATAACTAATGTTCTAATTATCCTATATGTTCAACAGTCTTAGCAAATTTCCCACGGGGGCGGTCCCTTAGCCTCTCCATTCCACGCCAACTGTCCGTTCAAACGTCTGTCAACATCCACAACTACAGCTAAGGGATCATGGGGGAAGTGCACCCGAGTGGGGAAAATGTTGCTTGCGTCAATGCATCCCACGCATTCAGATCCACACTCCCTTCCCTGGACCCAGTTTGTGCTGCCCTGCGCCAGGCTGCAGATTCTGCCAGAGCCCATTTCTTTATGTCTACCTGCCATGCCTCGATTCTGGGTCCCTCAGGTGCCTTCCAGGCCATTGCTATTCTTCATTTAGCTAGTATACAAATAAGATCCTTCATGCGGGTGATGTGTCTTGCATCCCTTCGCTTCTAGGGTATATGCCTTGCAAGCATGCTTTAGGGGATCAAGTCTGCATCATTATCCCTGCGCAACCAGCACTGGCCACCACCTCCTGCCAGAATCTGCCAATAACTGGACAGAACCAAACATACGGAAGACGTCGAAGACTCATCGCACCTCGGACAATTTTAAACACTTGCACCCTTAAATTGGAAATCCTGTAAGGAGTCAGATGGGCTCTATGCAAGACATACAACTGAATAAGCTTAAACCTGGAGTGTCTCGACACTTGCTTGGTGTACGCCAGTGCACGCAGCCACTCTGCTTCAGTTAACTCTGTTCCAATATCTGGATCAAACGCACTTAGTGTCCCAATGTCTCACGTATAGAACAGTGTTTCGTATAATCTGGAGACTGTGTGTCCGCCCTCAGCTACATCATGCAGCGTGTCTAGCACCTCGTCTCCCTCCATGCCTTCCTTAAACTCTGACCATGTCTCTTGTATGTTCCTGACCAGGGTCTGGTGTATCAAAAACTGACCCATGTGTATGCCTGTGCTTTCCATCAATGTTCCAAAATCCACCAGTTTCCCTTCGACCTGTAAGTCCCCTATGGTGGCTATATCGTCAGTCTCCCTATGCTGTCTTATCTGCAGCTTGGAGTCTCGGCCCTTCCCTACGAGAACTACCACCAGGATGTTTGGAGAGTATGGGTTCACAACCCCTACCAGCTTCCATAACATATGTCATAATATCACACCCAATTGCATGAGCCAGGGCATCATCGTTACATTGAAGTCTCTTGTCCACAGGCCCTCTTTCAAAAAATATCGTCCAGTTAACTGCTGCATGAGCCCCGAGTCCAGTGTGGTCTTATCCGCCACCCAGCCAGTCACTAACTGTAGTTGTCCTGCCAGGTAATACAGCTCAAACTGGGTAGCCGTATACCGCCTTGAGAGTAATCTGCCTGCAAAGTAGTTAGTGCAATCCTACACCTGCCGTTACCCCATAAAAAGCTATGTGCTTTTGAATTCAGATCTGCAAAAAACTTTTTGGGGAATATTATATGGGATGCTAGTGAAGTGATACAGCAGGTGGGGTGAAGTGATATAGCAGGGGGGTGACAACCATTTTAAGCAGGGCGCCCCTGCCCATCAATGAAACTGGTTATTACACTGACCCATAGATGCCCTCCAAGGCCCTTTGCGTGTTGTGTTTATGGGTTGCAGACATTTCGTGTCTGATATTGATCCCCAAGTACCGGAAAGTCTCCACTTGCCACTGCAGCCCAAGATCAGGTAAATTAGCCATATTCAACCCAACAAGATCTGCAAGCGGGACCAGGCGAGACTTTTCCCTGCTCACACGGATACCAGAGAGATCTCCGAACTGGTCTATGACATCTAGTCTATGTGGTAAGTTTTCAGCTGGCGAGTGCACATAGACCAGCATATTGTCTGCATACATTGAGATCAAGTGTCTAATCCCTCCCACCATTATCCCAGCTTCTTCATAATCTTGGCGCAGGAAGGCTGTCAGCGGCTCCAGCGCAAATATAAAAATCATCAGAGATAGCGGGCAACTCTGTTTGGCACCTCTGTGCAGCTACCATTCCTCAGATGTCTGTTTCCCAGTCCTCACTCTAGCTTGCGGTCACGTGTACAGCAGCTCCACCCATCTATGGAACTGTTCTATCCCAAATTGCTTCAGCTCTGCATGCAGCCAGTCCCATTTAACTGAGCCAAACGCTTTGATTGCGTCCAGGGAGGCCACCACACAGTCCATCCCTAGTTTCCTGGCACCGTCCATTACATGATGTAGCCGCCCTAAGTTCCATGCAGTGCTTCTGTTCGGCACAGACCCTGTCTGGGCAGCGTGTATCAAGCGGCTAATCACCTCCTTCAATCTGTTTGCTAGTAGGGCAGTGAGTATTTTATAATCCTGGTTAATCATGGACAGCGGCCTATAAGAGCCGCAATTCTGAGGAGGATTGCCCGGTTTAAAGTATTGGTACAATCACAGATTTTCACATACTCCTTGGTAGGTGGCCTGTATCCCATTCCTCCTCACAATTCCAGTAATTTCAGTGCGAGTGTCGCGGCATAAGTCTTATAAAATTTGCCCGGCAGGCCATGTGGCCCTAGGGCCTTGCCTGTTGGCAGTGACTGCATGATCGCTTCAATCTCCTCTACCGTGAGCCGGGCGTCCTGTCTGTCCGCCTAATATAGCCAGGGCAACCCCATCTCGACCAAGGCTTCTGTGATTTCTCTGTCACTATCCACCCGTCTCGCAGAGTACAAAGTCTAGTAGTACCTGGAGAACCTTTCATTTATCACAGCCTGTGTGGTTACAAGATCTCCCCCCCTCACCTCGTACGGCACACAACATTGCCCTGGGTTCTTTCCTACTGCACAGCCACGCCAGCAGTCTGCCCGGCTTATCTCCTTCCGCATGCATTCTTTGGATATATTTCACAATCAAATTTGCAGAGTCTTTCCCATTCCTGGATACATTTTTGTTGCATGGCTAGTAGGCGTACCTCCACGTCACCCTCCATTACCCAGCTTCGCTCAAGCAGTTCAATCTCTGTCTCAACTCCCTCCAGAGCCTCTAGTATCTCTTTCCTAAGCAGTCCCATCTTCCCAATAGCTCCTCCTTTCATAACCATCTTAAAAGCATCCCACAAAACGCCACTCTCCTTGACACTACCCATGTTTATTTCAAAATATTCTCCTCAAGATAATCCCTGAATACCCCATCCTGTAAAGCTTCTACATGGAGGCACCAGATATGGGTAGGGGCCTGGGAAAAGATTGCTGCCAGGTGGCAATCAATGGAGAATGGTCAGAAAGAACCATGGTTTTGTACTCCACCTCCACGAACTCCCCTGCGGTGTCCTGCCCGATGAACAAATAGTATAGGCGAGTGTAAACCTCCAAGGGTGCCCCATAACGTGAATATCCCCTTGCGTCTCTGTGAATTCCCCTCCATATGTCGACCAAACCTGAAGTTCCCCAATATATTGTTCAAAGCTCTCGCAGGGGGGGGGAGGGGCATCTGTATTTGTCATCCGAGCTATCCACCATGGGAATAAGTGTGTAGTTTAAATCCGCAATCCCCCCCACCGCCCACACCCATATTGCTCCCTGGAGCTCAGCTAGCTTGGTGTAGAGGGACTTGAAGAATATTGTGACGTCACTTTTAGGCACGTATGTGTTTATAATGCATACATGTCCGTTTTCAATAATCCATGCATCAATACCATCATACCTTCATCATCCTGATTAAAATCCAATTTTCGGAAGGGGACCATCGCGCAATCCATATTAGCACACCTATCGCATAACCTGAAAACTGGAGCCATACATCTTCCTTCCCCATTTCCTGCTTAATACTTCCCGTCGGTCTGCAGTTCGATGCGTTGCTTGCAATAGTGCAACATGTATCTTTTTTTCTTTTCTGCTAGGTCTGTACCCTGCGCCTTTTGAAAACAGTATTGAGTCCTCTGACATTCCATGTGGCTATGTGTAGGTTAATAGCCATCAAATTCCATCCTGGCCAGCCTCTGCAATTTCCACTGACCGGCAGTCAAATCTGCCATGATCTCCCTGCTTCCCCCACCACCTGTGTTTTTTTCCTCCAGCTGATCTAAGCTGCCCACATCGCTCTCCTGCCGCAGGCCCACCACTTATTAAATGGCCAAACCTCTCCATGTCTGTTGCAGCCTGTGTGTTCTACCCACAAATGCTATGCAAGCCACTTTCCAACAGACTTGAATGACTGTTTCAAGGGTAATGAAACAAAACGCCCCAGACCCAAGATTTGCCCACCCTTTCCCTCCAAATAACTACCCGATTTATTAACCACAAACCCAACCTCCCATAATCTAGCATCCTGTGAGAAGGAAATGTTAAACAGACTCTTTGCCATTGTGCTTGGGTTCCCTTTGTCATTCCAAACACCTAGAAACTTAACAGCAAGCGCAACTGCGCTCTCAAAACCATTTAGAGGTGAACAAGGCTGAGGAAAACCTAAACAAAACCTCTTCTTTGGCCCTCAACCCAAAGACCAGCGGCTAAACGGTCACCCAAGCCCCCCGGCATCACCCGCTCCCTCCTCCCACACCAGGGGCAGCATACAACAGGGTGATGCCACAAAACAGGCATCCAAAATAAAGTCAATGAGGGTGTTCCAGCTGCCAACACAGGCTACTTCCTGTGTCAACAGTGATTCAGCATGCTGCGTACAGTCGGAACGAGCCTAGTATAACACACGTTTGCCCTAAGCAGTTATCTTGGGGGTAATGTACCTCCACCTACAAGATTGCGATGTCAGGGCGTTGTATCTTCTTTCCGGAAGCTGATCTATGCCCATGTCGTCCATCCATAAATGGGGATTGGCTATGGTGTATCACCTTGAGTTTTGCTGGATAGATGAACATTTAGCAGATATTTGCCCCACATAGTCTTTCTTTCATGGTACCAAACATAGCCCTGTGCTAGCATTGTATAATCCGTGTATATTGCCAGTTTCGCAGACGCCTGCACAATGCTCCCTACCACTCTAGAAAAGGCCAGGATTCATTCCATGTTCTTGAAGTTCATGATCTTTGCTATCAAGGGCCTTGCAGGAGCTCCTGGGGTGGCTTCTGAGCCAATGACCTGTGCGCTCTTTCCACCGTAAAGCCCTGTGTCAGCGTTCTGGGGCCCATCTCCTGTAATTGTACATTTTCAACACAAGTGGTTGGGTCATTTCCCTTCTCTCCCTCAGGCAACCCAAGGATTCTGGTATTATTCCTTCGAGCTCGACCCTCCGAGTACTCCACCCTGTGCTCCAGAATGCCGACCCTATTCATCCGCTCCGACACCTGCGCCTGAGCGGACGTGATGTTGGACGTACTTTCTCGCACTTGTGTCTCCACCGTCCCAATCCGATCTAATAGTGCGCGCACATCCTGTCTTAACATTTCGACGTCCACTATTACCATGTCCACTTTTTGGTGATGCAATGGCCTCAAGAATATGGCTCTACTTTTGCGGACCCGTCAAGCGCCTGGGTTCACTCTTCTCTGATGTTTCTGGCATCTTCTCTATGCCGGCACCGTCCTTACGGGCATAAGCATCGGTCATCACTGTTTGTCTGCCCTTGCTCCGATGGTGCTTTTTTTGGCATTTGGGTGCAGGGAAACAGTTGGCTCACCGGGCAAGTAAATGCAACACAACAGCCACTCCAGTAGTATTAGTCTCCTCCCTTTGTGAGATGTTTTCTAGTGTCTGGGTGAAGGTCATACCCAAGCGCACCCCACCCTTGCTTTGCAAATAGCTGGCCCGCTGTCTCTCGGGCCAATGCAGCCTTCAAAGCCAAGCAGAGGCGATTTGCTCCGATTCCTGCGCTTGGGTCGACCGCCACTATGGCACCAGCACTCCGGCCTGAGCCGAAATCCTGCCCCCAGCAAAAGGAAGGTCCGGCAAGGTCTAGTTCCCTCCAGTCATCCCGCTAGCAGTTGAGGGACGGGGGGGCTCTCACCTCCAATATCTTTAGACAGTCGTTATCTTGGCCCTTCTTAGGGACCCCGCAACATTTCACTATGTGAGGGGTCCCAGCTCCACCCAGCCTGGATTCGATGCAGCTCGCTTAGGGGCAGGTGGGCCACCCCACATTTATAGTTAGGCACCCCCTCCCAATAGCCAGGGGAGGGTGTTCCAAAGCGCTCTGCCTCCTCTAATCTCTGGCTTCCCCAGGGCCGCTCCCCTTCTGCAGGCACCCAGGGGACAGCAAGCTGCGCCATTCATGCCGCTCAGGGCTGTCACTCTAGGGACACACCGTAGTCCTTCGATCAACAATCCAGCTGACACGGCTGATGACCGGAGTGTGCGTGTCCCTCACCCTTCTTTGTCTCGGCACTGGTCGTGGAGTTTTGGGGGGGTGGGGGGACTCCAACAATGCCCGACACGTCGGGAAGCTTTCCTCTTCTTCCCGGCTCCCCTCAGCGCCGTGCCACACCCACCGCATACCCTAAATCTCAGGCAGTACCCCCACTCTCGCCAGCCAGCAGGCCTCTTCCCCGGTTCCTCTGTCAGCTCTTTCTGGTTCCCTGTATCCAAGAACAGGCACACCTCCGGTCAGCCACCGTCACCTCCACTCCAGTTAATTGGCCTGCGTACAAGTAGCGGCCGCCATCTTGTCTCCAGGGTCTCTGCGATCGATTTCGCTTCTTAATGTTCTGCTTTTTCAGCGGCGACAACACCATCCAAGTCAGGGTGCTCATGCAGCTCTTCCCTTGTCTCGGACTCTGAACGGGCAATTTTTAAGAGTATTTGGAAAGGATCTGGTGGGAGCCTACAAAAAGAGCGGCCTCATTGCATGGTTGCTAGCCATACTTACTTGCTTTTTGTTTTCAAGGCATATGAGGACATGTGTGTATTTGGTCCGCTATAGCATTTTTTTAATATAGCTTTAAGGTTCCATGTTACACCTGCTAATCATTATCAGTTTTCAATAAACAAATCTGCTTTCATCCAGAGATCACGTGAATATTTAGTTTACCAAATAAATCGTTTTCATGTAATTTTGGTTTTAATATAATAAGCAGCTTTTTATATTAGATATTTTAATAAAATCTGCACATGCTGCCTTCGAAAAAAGTAACTGCGCCTTTGATAAAACATGTTTTCATGTGACTTCAGTGTGCCTAAAATAACGATCTGGTAACATCACACTGATGAATTAATTATTTTGATCCCTATCATTTCCCTGTACTGCATTACTGTCTCCTGCAATAATTCTGGTCATCAGAGCTGAAGGTGCCAAAGAGGGTGATGGCAGAAAAGACAGGATCGACTCATTGAGCAGCGCAATTAGCCTGAATGATGCAGTAGAATGGCTTGTAACAAAGAAACAACACTGTGTTGAATGGTATACAACTTCAAAGAGCAAGTTTGGAATTTGCGAGCATGGTGGTATGTGGGTATTATGTCATGATCAATTAATGCAAACTGTGATCTCAACAGGGGAGATGAGATGTTCTTGGACTTTGTAAACTCTGTTTCCCACTATGATTTACCTCTGGATTATCATAAATGAAAATGCTCATTACTAGTGATTAAAGGAAAAATCTACCCCAAAACAAATAAATGCAATTGACGCATCTGATGTAAAAATACATTATTGCTAATTTCCTATCACAAAGACAATAGCATGCAAAGTTGCAGAAATAAGTAATTCTTTGCTCAGATTGCATGGAAAATGTAAATACCTTGCAAAATTATCAGGTACCAGTCTCTTTAACAGGTGCAAGGTGTTTGCCCTGGTGCTCAGAACCGGCCAAACTGTACTTTTCATGGTGCAATGGTTTTCTAGTATGTCCCAATGTGTTTAGAAATAGGGGAACTTTGCGATAGTGCTAACACCGTGCAACTTTGCACGTGTACTGGTGCAAAGTTTCTGTAATCGGGACGCCCATGACATAACTGAAAAAAGGCTGAGTTTTGTGTAGGGCCTGGGAATGGGGGATTTAAACTATACACTTTAACAGATGACACTGGGTTAGACCTGAAATTGTAAGAACGGATATACTAAAAAGAACAGGGATTTGTTTTTTTCCTTTTTAATAGGAAAAAAAGGAAAAAAACAACTGATGAAATCGCCCAAAATAAACAAAGGCAGAGGTTCCAGCTTATATGTTTATCTTATTGGTAAAAGTCAGCCCAACTATTCTACCATCTCGACTAGTAAGAAGTGCACTGTAAACACAGCTCTATAGTTTTTGGTAAATGCACAGCTCATTATCATGCTTCCTGTGTTTGAAATGTAACCCATCCAGCATAAGTTTTGGGCAAATGTGACTTTATGGCCGACCAGCAAAACTCCAATTTGAAACGACTAAACACGACTACCCATAACAAATTGAATAGAGCAATGAGGTTTCCCAGTCCCCCTTTGTTAACTCCAGGATATGAGGAATGCATGAACTGTCCTAAAGAGTACAGGGGAGGTAACCAGAGACCAGAAGAGTGCACCTCTATTTGCATTACATTTCTTCTGGAATATATCTGCTTTCTTGCACAGGTAAGATGCTTCATTGAGTTGGGTAGTCGTGTCAGCTATGTGCTGGTAAACCTCAAAGCTGTCGTTTTGAATACCAGCAGTGTGGCATACCCATTTCTTCTGCAGCTGATAAACGGAATTTCTTTGCTTTGGTTAAAGAACAATATAACAGCTCTCAGATGTGAGAGGAGACTGGCATGATTTAGAAACGTGATGTGGGTGCGGGGTTCATGGTTTATTACATTGGACTCTGGGAGAACAGAACTCACGTTTTTAACAAGGTGTCATCAGTGCAGGGAATGGGCTTGAACAAGACGGAGCGGTGGTCTGGCAGAAAACAGATGCTGGAGTGCCGCTCCCTCCTCAGTATCAGCAGCTAGCACAAGACTCATCCAGATCCTGCGCCTCAACAAGCAGACACCGCACAGAGCCTGCCTAGTCTTCTGTAAGCGGTCTGCTCGCATGAGTAACCCCCTCTTCAAGAGCTTTCAGAAGACTCAGCCCTGGAGACTGCATGCAGAAACTGCCAAAGACTCATAGTGTTGCAGCTGTCCAAACTGGTATATATGTCCTGAAAATTACAGACATCTCTTTATTATGGTGAATGCTGTGACCTATCAAAACAGAAGAGTCTATTATTCGCTTAAAAGGGTTTCTTACTGAATCACTCTAAGACATGTTTAACATTTAAAATTGTGGACATTATGTTCCCACAAGGAGTTTTTCTTTTATGCAAATCGCCAGGATGGGTTCTATGAGGAGATACTGTGTTGCACAATCTGGCTGGGGGGCCACGCCCCTTTGCCCCACCACCTCCTTCCCACAGCCCCACCCCTACAAAGAGGTGACAGTTCCCCCAGTACAATTTTTCCATTTCCAGCACTGGGTATCATACCCCCTGGAAGTCCTTCAATTAAACTATTGCAGTAATCCTCATGCACAGGGACCGTTTCTCCCTACCTGTAGAGCGATACAAACTGATATATATTGGCTTCTTGTTCCATGGAGGAAGGAGGTGAAGCTGGCACTGAAACTGCGTGCGTCGTGCCGCAAGTATGGGCACTGGAGCAGACGAGAATGCAGGCGACTGCTGACTCACAGCAAGTTTGGTCTGATTGCTCTGCTCGCTCTGGTGTTGTTGAGCCAGGCGGGTGCTAGAATGTTTGTTACTTACGTCCACCAGACCATGAAGGGATGGATTCAGGATATGTATTCTGTCTTGTTAGACGGCAGGGATGATCTCAACGGGAACGTTGTGGCTATAGACTTCCTCTTCCTGCGAGGGTTCAATGGCTTTCTGAACTAGCGGCCTCATCAGTTTTTTGGTACTTTTGTGATACCTGCAACCATCAGGAGAATGGGAGTGTTTGCGCAGGAGGAAACTGGAGTGGAATTGGGAGGGTGGGGGTTACCTAGTGGTTTGCCCTCATCGTACCCCACTTGGTTATTTCTGCAGCGGCTCCTCATTTTGTATGGACTATGAGACCATCTTCCAGATGCGGCCCCTCATGGGGGGCTTCCAAGTGCCCCTCTCCCTGAGGCCGTATTGCTGGACTTCACCTTTCGCTTCAGTTGGTCCCTTTGGGTATAGCAGGAGGGCCACTTTCACCTTGATGTGTTCCCTCTATTTCAGCAGGCTCTGGAGGACTTCTGCAACCGGTCAGGTGGGTGGATTTTGTCCCGCTGCCCAGTTTCCAATCCAGAGACTGGCCTGTGGGACTGCTCCATCTTTTATGCCTCGCGCATACTCATATGCACTTGTGGCGTAGGCACTGTTGAAATGATAGTAGATTTGCTCAAGTCTTCCCTGAGGGCTTTGGGGGACTGGCCTTAGCTATGTGTTGAGGGCCTCATATGTGGTGTAGCATTTATTATCCCGCATTATAATTCAGGTCTTATGTGCTGGTGTTTTTCTGTTTTAGCTTCCCTTTGTGTGCTTTGTCATTTGCATTTTGTAGCATCAGGAGGCCTCCATTGAGGGTGGATGCTTTGTAGACTGAGCTCTGTCAAATACAATGGAATGGAATGAGATCATCCAATGACATACTGTCTGATCATCATGAGTACTAGGAATGGTTCGAAAACAAATCTCCAATCCCAATTCTAGCTAATTTACCAAAAGGCACTTTCATTTTTGTTGAATTAAAAAATACCCCTAGAATCGCTGAATGGTCATCTCATCAGAACTAGTTCACTGTATTTTAGGGTCTTAGACATAATTTTCCATAATAGGTTAATAATGTAACAATTACATTAAACCACAATAGAGTGGTGGAAACATGGCTAAGCCATGGCTACATGTACAATCACCGCCTAATTGTATTGTTAGATTATATTATAGTGCCAAGCCCCTCTCCGATCATCCATCCATCTCCTTTTCACACCGTAATTATAGGAGGCAGGGAGCTGGTGCCGGTGGGGGGTCCCTGGTGATGGCGATTGCCCCCCTCAAATTTCCGGGACAGCCAGTCTTCCTCCTCGTCTTTTGCAGGATTCCTTTTTTAGGTGTAACTGCAAGGCAGTCTTGGTGTTGAGGTTTCGCCTCTTCTCTCTGCCGGCCCAGGCAGTATGGCAACGTCATAGCTGCGGGACACGGCTGGCTGGAAGCAAAGTATCCCCTTATGCTTTCAGCTCATGCTTCGAGAGAACTGAACTGACTTCCAGTGCAACAACCTGCTCCTGAAAGGTTTACCAGGGGGTTTTCATTAACAAAGCATGCTGGGAGACTGTTGATGGGTTTAATTGTCAGCAATCCATCGCCTACGCTTATCTCAGTATTTGAGATAATTGAGAGTTAACTGTTGAAAGACGATGCCTCATTACAAGTTGGGCGGTGTGGGTAAAATGTGATGGTATTACTGTATACTGCCACATTACCGCATGCCCAACTATATGTTTGGTGGAAAGTTGGAGGGTTCACCTCCAGCTATGAGCTGGAGGTAAATCCGCCTACTTTCTGGCCGATTTTGGCAGAATTACCACTGGCACAATTACAGCCATGGTAATTCTGCCAAAATGCCCCATGGAGTCCTAGGGATATCAAAATAAATGGGAACTTACACTGCCATCGCAACTTGTAATCCCGCCAGACCAAGTGGCGGTAACGGTAATACAGTGTGTATAATGGGAGCATTTAGAAATTGTAATGTGCGCCAAGTGGTGCAGTAAGTAAAATTGCATGGTGTTTTGCCAGTCCAATATAGTTTATTTGAAATCATATTTCAGTAGTCAACGTTCCTATCCAATACGCCTACAATGAGAATGTCCTGCTGTAATCCTTCACCTTACAACTTTTGCACCAAAACCGGATCGCTCTAGCGGTAGAGACAGACACTGGATCACAGGCAGGACACATTGCTGGAACCAAGACACACCTCCCACAAAGGTCCACACAATATCTAGTGCAACCACACACCCTTGACTACAGGCACCGGGTTCCATTTCACAAACCCTGCGGATCGTCCAACTATGCTACAAGGCCACACTAGGGCAAGATGGAGCAGCTGGCTAAGCAGGTCTTACGTTCTGCTCTATGTGATGGCATACTGTGTTTTAATTGTGAGCGCACTCCATGTTGAAGCAGCAGCACATGTTCTTACTGTAAATGAACTAGTTGGCTCTGGAAAACGCCTTTGCCCGGGATCTGCAGATCAATACGTTAAAATGTAGGTGGCATTAACTCCTCAACATTTTTGGAAAAATTACTCCTCTGCACTTGATTGCAGAATTTGATTTGCAGTGTGCGATTTACATCCATATTCATTAAGCCCACAAGTCCTGCTGCACGAGGCTCCATAGGTAAACATGTATGGACTGGATGAATAGAGCGTCAGGAGTTGCATAACATTAGAAATATCCAATGTATTAAAGCAAAAAGGAGCCAGCACAAAAGGGATAATCATTTCGAGTGGCTATACACATACTTTACTACCATGTCCCTCTCAGAAGCACTGGATATTGCATAAGAGAATGAGTGCTGTGAGGAGAATGTATAAAATATAAGCAGTATGGTAGACAGTTACATGCATGCCTTGTTACTGTTCCAAGACTGCCCTGCCACATCCCATAATTACCTCTATGAGCATGGCCCTGGCATTCAACCGCTCCCACGATGTATCATCAGTTCTTTGACTGCCTTGTTACAAATGGGACCCCGTGCCCATAGGATTCAATGAAAGGTGGGAATTTACCATTGAATCCAATGTCATGAAGTTGTCCCACATCCACAGGATGAAAAGAGGGCACTTCAAGACATTGCGGCTGGTGCCTAATACAACTATTGTTCACACACAGATGTAGTCACTGAAGTATCATATGATATTAGCAAAAGACACATAGATGTGCAGTGATTTTGAAGGTGCAAATATATACATATTTGGATTGATACCCTTTGGGAATATCCTTTGGGAATATCCTGTTATAATCATTTAAAGGCCACAGTTCCCATGTGGGGTTAATACATTAGGGACTATTGCTAATCTTGAAAAGGGTACACTGCCAATCGTTGCTAAATTACATTTATTTATTGCCTCAAACTAATCATTTCAGTTATTCTTGTACTTGAACAAACGCAATTTCTTTTTCTTTGTTTTATATTTACCTGAATATAATTTTTCTGTTTTTCTTCAAAGGATTCTTGTGTGCTCTTCTTTATTTCCTGAAAAAAGATAAAGGGTTTTACAACAGATTCAGAAAGGTAATATTAAATTCAATTTCCCCTTCAAACATTGCAGAAATGGTGATGAAAAGATATTTAGAAACAGCAAAATGAACATTTATGAAACTAACAAGCAACATTGCACACATGCCCAGGATAAAAAAACGAATTTAAGTTTTGTTTAGTTGTATTTCAATAAATGTAATGTAAGATCACAAAAAGGTCCGGGAGGCCCTCTTCTTGTTCACTGTGCCAGAAGTTCAGCTTCACCTCACTGATGAGGCTGAAACACGTGTCTGGGGTTGCTGTTGGTACTCTTGTTCAGAGTAGAATTGCCTAGCATTTCAGTGCTGGACTGCCCTTGTGGGTGGGACTAGACTGATATGTAAATTGATATTCAACCTCTGTGAAGGGTGCAGTAAGCTAATACATGGTTGCAGACCCTTCTGAGTTGAAGACATTCCATATTTGAACCACGTTCGACCTCAGTCGAGGGGCTACCACACTCTTCATTAATGTGTGGCACTTTTTATTTTAGACAGTGCTCATACAATAATGTAGTTTCATAAGTATTAGGCGACAAAGACGTCCACCTAAGGAGAATGAAAGTCTCTATACATTTTCAAAGACTTGAATTTGTCAGAATTCCAGGTGCATGGGGATTGGGGTGCACACAGGAGATACATGGCATTCCCTTTTCCACATTGAACACCAACCTAAACCTCCCCCAGCCTTTATGGGCTGCTGTAAACCAGCTCCCCTCATTTTACCTCTGACAGTACTGGGACGAGGAAGAGGTGACAGAGTAATGAAAACTAACAAACCATTCTAGTACTTGGAGGGGGAAGATGCCTGCAGAGTGCTCTGAGGGTCAGGCATGTCCCTTTAATCATGATCAGGCAAGCCTATTTAAGAATCCACATCTGCAACCCGTCACGTGGTTGCAGGTGTATAAAAGGGAGAGGCAGAGAGCAGCATGAAGTTTAGCAACAGGGAGGCTTGTGTTGGAGAGACCAGCAGGGGACCCTTTTTATGGAGAGTCAGCTATGCTGGAACCTGAGAAGGAGCCAAGACGCCGGCCAATGTCCCAGAGGACCTGTTGAGACCCAGGCCAGTCTGGCTGTTAGGCTGCCACAGGTGTGGAAGCCTCCGTACTGGAAGGCGAGCAGCTGGAGCTGCAAGTGAGCAGGAAGAAGGGAGGACGCTGTCTGTGTCCATGTAGAAGCAGTGAAGTTGCCGGTATGTGGAAGACAGCACCCGGTGTGCGAGTGGGGCTCGCAGTCGCTAGTCCACTGACCTGAGAAGCAGAAAGCAGGTAGCAGGATCCGCCAGGGAGGAACACCGAGGACCGGTGAGTGTTAGGGAAGCCACTCGAAAGTTGGGGCCCTTTTAGCGGGCTGAGCATAGGTAATGAAGAACCAAACTGAATGGAAAATTGAATTTAGGCATATGGAATGCATATTAAATCCCGAACTGAATGAAAACATGGAATTAAGCATGCCAAATGCATATTAAATAGCAAACTGAAAGAAACCTTGCAATTAAGCATATTGAATACTGAATTAAATAAAAGGTTTTGGGCAAAGCAAATAGCAGATGACATCCAAAAGAGAAAGTTCCCATGTGAAAGCACCTTATGGAAAAGAGCGCAAGTGTGACAGAGTGACATAGAAATGTGGGGCATGAACAAGACCACTGCAAAGTGAACTTGTATTGATTGATGCAGCGCAGCAAGGCCAAAGACTGGCAAGAGATGTTTGACACATTCTGGCACAGCCAAGAGGCTAACCAGAAGCCAGAAGAGTGTAAAACTGCACATAAAGCCAAGAGGCCGACAAAGAGAAACCAAGTGAAAATAACTGCACACAGGAGCCAGTACAAAAGAACCTTTGTGGGCTGAGATCCTGGTTGCGTGACCTGTGATGGGTGGACTGTGGGGTCTGACTACTGCGCCTAGACCAGTGAGCCCTTGTTGGGGAGAATTCCCAAAATATGCCATTTCCTCTCTACCTTAGAGACCCCCAGCTCTTTTGCTGAACTTTGGGATTCTGTACTTTTTAATTCTGTTTGTTTTCTGTGTTTATTTCTTTTGGTCATGGAGTTTTAGAGAACTCCAAAGGCATCATCTTTGTTTATTTGTGTCACACAGCACCCTCAGTGCAGTGACACAGGGACGTCTTTTAGGCTGTCACAAGGTTTAAATACCTTCTCTGGGATAAACTACTGTTTCCCAGAGAATGTAAGGTTAAATTGACTTTACTAGTCTTTTTTAATTCCTAGACCCAGCACACACCATCTTACAATGGAGTGCTGGAGGGGTTAACTAGTATCCCCTGTGTCTAAATACTCATGTAGCAGTCAAATGCTACCCTTTCCTATTGAAAAGGATGGTGGCAGTGGTTTTACAACAAACTACCATGATTTTTCCCGACCATGAACGCTGGTAGCTAAAAGTCACGGGAGCCATGTTTTCAAGATGGCGCCTTAAGCCCCTTTTTTTAAACAGGTCCCGGTCTTCTTTTTTCGCTGTTTCTTTTTGGAAAGGTCCTTCTAGTGTTTGTCTCTGCGCGCCAAACCAGGTTTGGTCCCTTTGTTCATATGCCTTTGGCGGGCTTCAGGACTGAAGACCGCCTCTGGCGCCCGAGTGTCTGGGGTGGGCAGGAAGTGTGGGAGGTGCCCGAAACGCCTTGTGCTTAGTCTCCTAGGAGACCCAAATGCACTCTAGCGTGATTGGCTGTCTGACTGTCCGGCAAGGACAGCCACCCTGCTGGGCGAGTGACAGCTAGGCTTGAATGAAAGGGAGAAAACTGTTTAAAAGGCGAGTCTCTTGGACTGGAAAGCAGAGTCGACCACTGGAACGAAAGAACCGAAGACGAGCTGGAAGAAGACTGCTGCTGCAACTCCTGCACCGTTGGTTTGCCGGTGAAGCCCTGCTGCAGGTCCGAATTGCCAAGTTCATCTCGACAGAGAAGCCCCTTCAAGGACGACTTCTCACTTTGAGTTGGTGGGACCAATCAACTCGTAAGCCACCTGGATACCATTCTCGAAGCTGACTAGGATTAACCAGGGGGAAGGACACCAGCTTGTGTGCTTTAAGAACAGCTACTCGAACTGAAGTGACTCAATTTCGTTTGCGTTTTCCGACGATCCCGTGCAGTGCAGGAGTCCCCCGACGTCCTCCCTCTTGTCCCCACGACTGAGGCTCAGGAACAGTGAGATGTGCAGGAACTGCCAGGAACCAACAACTTCAGCTGGTATTACCAAAAGATACAGAAGTGAGGGTCAGGATGGAGGAGAATTTTGTTTTTTTAGATGAGGTATTCGTGTCCTTTAATATCCACATATCGTGGACAAAAGACAAAAAATTAGAAGAACAAGTTACTTTCTTACCTGGTAACGTTCTTTCGATGGGATGGTCCAACGACGTATTCCATATCTATGACAGGTAATGTCCACAGCTGTGCTGCTTCGGAAAATCTTCGGCGTCTGCGTCGATGACGTCGATGCGCCGTCCCCGAGGACATCCTCCGACGGCCGACGTCACCCGATGTGATAAGTAGGACGCACAACGCCCATAGCCTCAGTTAATAGTTTTTTCCCAGAACGTGTGCCACCAGTATTCTGCCAGTCAGACACACAAGGCCTTGCGGAACGCAAGCTGCAATCGCAAAAGAAATTCTGCAGCGGGGAAGGTAAGGAGGGAGCGATATGGGATACGGCGTCGGACCATCCCATCGAAAGAACATTACCAGGTAAGAAAGTAACTTGTTCTTCAAGGGGATTGGGTCCTCCGACGTATTCCATATCTATTACAGACTCCCAAAGCAGTACCAAGCAAGGAGGTGGGAAAAGAATTTAGAACACAAATTTAGCATGCCCAATCAAATTGCGGAATATAGGACTGCCTTGCCAAAGGCCAGATCCTGCCCTCTGATGGAATCGAGGGAGTAGTGACGTACAAAAGTATGTACCGAAGCCCAGGTGGCTGCATCACAGATGTGACAAATAGGAACACCCCTCTGCAGGGCAGTAGACGCAGCCACTCCCCTGGTAGAATGGGCCCGCAAGCCAGCTGGAGGGTCCTTAACCCGCCAAGCAGTAACACTCGGAGATAGCTAAAATAATCCGACGAGACAAAGTCTGTTTCGTCACAGCTTGTACCAAACGCTTTCCAGCGTAACCAGTGAAAAGTTGATCGTCCACTCTGACCCGGGACATGTGCGAAATATAAAAGCTCAACGCTCTCCTAGGATCAAGCCTATGGAGCCTCTCCTCTTCCTACCAGGATGAGGAGGAGGATAGAACGCCGGAAGAACAACCTTCTGGCTCAAATGAAATTCCGAAACCACCTTCGGAAGAAAAGAAGCACGAACTCTAAGGACAACCCTGTCCTTTTGAAACACAGTGAAGGGTGGCTTAACTGAAAGTGCCTGTAACTCAATCACTCACTCTGCGAGCGGAAGTAACCGCAACCAAAAACACAGTTTTAAGAGTTATCAGTCTCAAAGGGCAAGAATGAAAAAGCTCAAACGGAGCACCCATAAGAAACTTAAGAACAAGGTTCAAATCCCAACCGGGCACCAGAAAAGGTGACGGAGGGAACACATTAGTGAGCCCTTTCAAAAACTGAGAAATTCAAGTAATCTTAAAATAGGAACACTCTTCAAACGAGTGCTTAAATATGGACAGCGCCCCAGGTAACCTTTAATGGTCCCCACTTGCAAGCCCCTGTGGGCCAAAGAAAGCAAAAAAGACAGAACCATGGGAATGTCACATTCAAAAGGATCCACATTCTAAACTCTGCACCAGTCGCAGAACTTTCTCCAACGGCAACGGTACAGAGACTTTGTTGCTGGCCGCCTGGCCGAGAGCAACACCTCCATCACGTCTTCAGGGAGGTCCCAATCCTTATGCCTCAACCTTTCAGAAGCCAAGCGTGAAGGTTGAGGGAGATGACCTCTGGATGGAGAACCCGACCCCCCTCCCGTGAGAGCAGATCGCCTCGGTAGGGAAGACGACGTGGAGGGCAGATGGACAAGTCGAGAAGGTCCGGGTACCACGTTCTCCGGGCCCACGCCGGAGCAATGAGGATCATCCGGGAACCGAACCTCCGTAACCTCCGCAGTACTTGCGGGATGACGGGGACTGGAGGAAACACGTACAGCAGTGGGAATGACCACTCCACCACAAACACGTCTCCTAGGGCTCCTTTTGGAGGAAATTCCTGCGAGCAAAACCTTTTGCACTTCCGGTTGACACTGGAGGCAAAGAGATCTACTTGAGGGGTCCCCCAAAGGGCGAAGATCTCCAGGAGAATCTCCTGAGCCAGCTCCCACTCGTGAGAGACCATGCTCTGCCTGCTCAGAGCGTCCGCCGTCTCGTTGTCGTCTCTGGTCAGATGAACACCCGAGATTGAAACTTCCTGCTGGATGGCCCAGAACTCGAGCAGCCTTGGCACCTCGAGTACCCTTGTTTCCACCTCTGGCACTCTTACGGTGACCTCTTTGACTGCTAGCTCCTCTCGCTTTACTGAAGGACGAGTAATAGCGAAAGGAACCTCCCCTCCATTGCTGTCCCCTAGGACGAAAAGGCGGAGGTTGACGAACTGCAGCGCCCAACGACTTCGCTGCAGCTTTGGAGGTCTGTAACCTCTCAAGACTCTCGTCAGCCTTGCTGCCAAAAAGGTGTTCACCGTCAAAAGGGCATGTTGAGGAGCCGGGACTGCACATCAGGAGCGAACCCAGACTTCCTCAACCACGCAAACCTGCGTATTACGGTGCTCGCCGCCATGGACCGGCTGACACAATCTGCCATGTCAACCCGACTGAACGGCCTCACACATGGCATCCTTGCCATCCTGAACCATAGCAAGGAAACCATCCCGTTCGTCCCCTTCGGGAAAACGTTCAGCCGCTAAAGCAACACAGTTACACAGAGTGTGTGTGAAACGAGACAAGGCACATATGGAGTTGGCTGCCTGAAGCGCTATACCCCCTGAAGAAAACACTTTCTTCGGCCAGCCGTCAAAACGTTTGTCGTCCCTAGCCGGAGGGATGGTAGGATACGACGCCTGCTTTGCCGGGGCCGTAGCCGCCTGCACCACCAAACTCTCCGGAGTGGGGTGCCTGGACAAGTAGCAGGGGTCGCTACTGGCTGGACGGTATTTTCACGACAAAGACTTGCCCACTGCCGGGAGACTCTCCGGAGCAGTCCAAGCCGCCGCCACCCTTCTCTGCAGAGCAATATGAAACGGCAAAACCGGGTCAGTGGGGGGACCAAGATCTAGGATGTCCGTGAGATCATCCTGAACGAACTCCACTGGGGGAGCTGTCCAACTCAAGTACTCGGTGACCCGAGACATAAGGCGCCAATATGAAGAATCGGCATGAGTGCCAGGCTCCGGCCAACAAAACTCCACCTCCGGAGAGGTGTCCAGTCCACTGGCATCATGCAGTGACT
Organism: Ambystoma mexicanum; assembly: GCF_040938575.1. Classification (NCBI taxonomy): domain Eukaryota; kingdom Metazoa; phylum Chordata; class Amphibia; order Caudata; family Ambystomatidae; genus Ambystoma; species Ambystoma mexicanum. The sequence continues at coordinate 329,293,850 of NC_090940.1, read as the reverse complement.
GCCTCAGGTCATCAAACTGGCTATGGCCCGAGATAAGCTTACCTGGAACCGTAACCGTAACCAAGTCGTCATCAGAGCCTTCATCACCCTCTGAAATGTACTCCAGGTGGGGAGAGGAAGACCTCTGGGGACCAAAGCAGTGCCTCCTTAGCCAGAGCCTTTCTAGGGGCTAACCCCGTGCCACGGGGCCCCTCCGACACCACCGCCTCGAAAGGCGTTGAGGGCGCCAAACGAGTCAGCGCTGGCGTCGACAGAAAAAGCATTGAGCGAATCGGCGTCGACGTCAGCTGCAGCGCTGCCAGCATCGACGGCGTCGACACAGGCCTCAAAGCCGGAGCTCCGAGCGTGTCTCTGGACGACCTAGGCGCCGACGGCGTCGACGAACCCCTCGGAGGCGGAGCCTCGAGAGAAATCGTCGACGACCTCAGCGCCACAGGCGTCGACGTCTTCTTCGAAGACGGCACAGGATCACGCGGTCTTCAGCGCGTCGAGGACCGGGACTTGGAACGGGCATGGCGAGAACGGCTACCCTTGTCTGAGCTGGACCTCTCCCGCGAGCTGTGCCGACCACCCGAGCCCAAAGGCATATGAGCGGTGTCTCTCGACTGGTGCAGACTGACCCCACTCGGAGGTGCGGGCGGACTGGTACCCTGCAATTCAAGAATCGCTAGCATCTGCTTCCTGAAGGAAACCCATTCCTCCGGTGTTGCTTGCATGGAGGGATAAGCGACCCGCCGACGGGCGGAGTCCTCGGAAGAGGAAGGCGACCGATGCCGGCGCTTCCGGGAATGCCTCGAAGAGGCAGAGGAGTGGCGAGACCGACTCCTGGAAGGAGACCCACTGGACTTCCGACGATGACGCGGAGAGTCGCCCCTCGAATCATCCGTCGAAAGCCCCACAGACCTCGACTTCCGGGGCTTAGGCACCCGACCTACCGACAGCTTCTTCTTGCGTTCCTGCAAGGCCTTTGCCGTGAGCGACTGGCAGTCGACACAGTCGTCCGTATCGTGGGCTCCCCGAGGCACCAGAGGCAGGCGTCGTGCGAGTCCGTGACCGACATCTTGGACCCACAGTTCCTGAATTTCTTGAAGCCCGGACGCGGGGTTGAAGACGAAGTAGACATCGCCACGAACAGGTCTTCACAAAAAACCGAATAGGTTCAACGAACCGAGAATTGAAAACAGCAAACTCCAAAGAGTCGAGGCGTACCGAGATTCACAAAGTGAACACGTTCGCAGAAAAAACAGAACTGTGGCTATGGGCGTCGTGCGTCCTACTTATCACATCAGGTGACGTCGGCCGTCGGAGGAGGTCCTCGGGGACGGCGCATCAACGTCATCGACGCAGGACTTCTTTTACCAAGCTCGGGCTCCATGTGATAGTCAAAGGTGATGCATTACATTTAAAATGGATAAGTCGGATACTGTATATGTTTTAAGGACAATATTTACCAACTTTCCCTGAACCGTTGTGAATCAACCCTTGGCAGCAGCCACACTGGGCCGACTCACAAGCAAACAGCAAAAGTTGAGTAATTTGCAATTCTAATTGCTTTTGAGAATTTACTCATGTGAACATTATACACCTATATTTCATGTGAGTGCTTTTTGGACCAAGCTTTGCCCTATGATTTTCATCACCAAAAGGTAGACTAAACCATGTTTAAGTAAGACTGGCAGAAGGTAGAACCCACGCCAACACTTGGGCTCTATGTATTGGTACAGAGATCCCTTGATCACAATAAGCATGTCTTTGTTTAGTGGATATTGCCATCTAATTATATTCAAATAAAATGTATTGCAAATTTAATTGACTATAATCAGTAGCACAGAGGATTGGGGAGAAACATAGAAACATTAAATCAAGAGTTGCTTTCTAAAGCTGGTAAATATTGGCATTGAAAAGGGGGGGTTAAGCACTTTCTGCATGTTGTTGGAATTAAATGGATCACCCTTTGTTTCCTTTCAGATAGAAGAAGCAACTGATGGATTTGCTGACACAGACGTAGGGACTCATACGTTCATGTATGGAGGTCAGATTGTCTGACACTCCCAGGAATATTTGGTCAACAGGAGCGCAACTGCAGACCCACCACCAAATTGATCAAGAATTTGGCTCCCTTTCCTCCCTCACCTTTATCTCCTGCCAGTAACACTCCATAATCTCCCAATGTCCTTCCAAGTGCACCCTTAATAGACCATTCTGGCTGTATCCGTACTATTGTCCCTTTTGCTGTATTGCCATATTGCACAGTCACTGTTACTTCACAGCCACGTTGGCACCATATAAAAACCAGTACATACATGCAGGACACCCATTTTAACATACTGTCTGGAGATGCCTCCGGATATTGGACATTAGTTACTTTACTTGAGATGGAAACAAGAAATTATTTTATTATTTTAGTGAATGGAGAATCAAAATGTTCACGTGACCTAGGGGATAGGTTAAAGGATCATAAGAAGAGTGTTACCTGCAGTTAAAGAGTTAAATCTTTTGTGAGTGACCATTTTGACAGCAATGTCCCTCTGCCCACACTGGATCAAGATGGTGTGATATTGCTAATTGTGCATGCTCTATGAACAGCTTTCGAATCTACACATCATAGAATTCCCTTAATAGTCTAATCTTTCAGAGACTACGATTAGTTTTCTACTTGCTTGCAGGACCATTGGCACTCCTTTAAGCCTTTTGCCTATTTTAAAAAAGAAAAAAAATCTGCACCAGAACTGCTTTGCTTTGTAATATTGGAGGGAATAGTGTCTCCATATAGGTTTGAGCCACTAAGAGACTTATGAGCTACCCAAACTAATACTTATAAACAGCATCCTGAATTTCCTGCACTACAATGAGATTGGGTCAGAAATGCATACTGGGTCACTATTCCAACACCCCACAGTTAAACGTGAGAGGCCGAGTGGCATTGCCCTTAGAGGCAGAGCAGCCCATCAGAGTCTGCTGGGTTCCAAAACATCTGCCCATGTACCATGGTAGAGAGGGATTCTCATTCAGCACTCCTATTGTGGTGAACATGAATACCCCCTTCTCTTTAAGGCAGTTTTTTAGGGTATGCGCAATGGTGGGAGCCGTCCCACCCATTGTCATCTATATTTTCCACACTGCTCAACTATTGCATGTTTTGTAATGGGAAAATGTGCTGGGTTGAGCAGTAAGGAAAACAGAAGAGGTGAAGGCTGGATGGTTTAGAATTAATCTTAACCCCTGGCATAGGTCTTGGCAACCCTCCAGACCATCGTTCTTCGTCTGCCAAGCCATTACAGAAAGGGAAAGACCATATGCAAATCAGGCTTTGTCACACTCCAAAAAGGGCAGCCCAGCCTGAACTGCTAGGTCACAACCCTTCTGTACGAGAACACAAGCATCCCCAGACATGCTTCGGTCTCATTGGGCATCATCAGTGAGCAGTAGCTTGGATCTCTAGGCCCAGCAGGCACAGGACTCGCGTCTGGGCATACCTGTTCCACTCAGGGTGAATAAAGCAAAAGGGGTAATGGCTGGAAGGTTTAGAAAAGCCATACCTTGCCTAGGGCACGCAATGATGCGTCACCCCTGTTGAGTGTACATGTGCATACTATGAAAGGAATCTGACAGCCCTTCTGCAATGCTAAACAAACAGTGATCACAAAAGTCACTGAGGATCACCTTTGCTTGCAGGTGCCCTTGCAATGTGGCCCGCTGTCACTGAGAATAATGCACCAATGGCCTGCAGGGATTTAGGACCTGTGCACACAAGTTCAGAAATTACCCTGAGATGGGGATTAACGTTACTGGTATAGTCATTTAAGCTTAGTGGTCCATAGAACTGCCTACTGAGCTCTCTCAATTAGTGGCTTTTAACACTGCAAAATGATGGGAAGATTCACACTCATTTCTAGCAGCTGTGTTGACCTGATAACAGATTTGTACTCACGCTATCTTGCACGGGTTTAATTTGCAATTATTTTATATTTATTTTAGGGAGCCAATACTTAGAAGTACTTGTTGAGGTCACCCAGTCTCTTTCCAGTATATATCATCAGCACGTGGTTTCTTCTATGCGTTTCATCACAATTGAAATTGTGGGTAAGAGTGTGCTGTTTATGTGTATCTGTGCAGTGTGTCTCTTGCACCTTGCATGATCTGTGGTCCTGAGGAAGTCCTTGTTAAAATTAATCTATTAAGTGATTGAGTGAAATGTGGTCCACAGTCTTCTTTTGAGGTTGATGTATGGAACTTGGGAGCCAGCATTTTGGAGATGGTTTTTCCCTTGATCGCAGTGGTTCAGATATCGCTATGACTAATCATGACATTGACATGATGGTGGGGAATAACCAAAAAGCAAATGACCAATTAGACCGCTGGCTATGTCATACATAGTGTGCTCAGTGATGTCATCAGTGTTATCAAGCACCATGATGTAATTAGCAAAACTCTGGGAGGATATCAAGGGATACATGCTCTCCGGTTTTGATTACTATATATCTTTCCCTGCCTTCCTTTTTAGTGCAATTCACTTTGCTATTAGGTCAAACGGATTTCTGTGTGAATTTCACTCGTTTTTTTAAACATCTTTCACAGCTTTTACCCGTGATACTATACAAACCACCATTATGCCTCAGTGTTGCTAAGTGCACTTAAGTGTTCAGGGGGTATTAGTAAATTTGTTTGAATACATTTGGCCTGTACCGTTCGACCGAATGTATTTCAATAAATTGGCTAATACATATCGATCATGGGTAGCGGGTGTGTACCCCACTTCCCATGATCGGTGTATTGGCCTTGGGCGGTTGCAGGGGTGTCCCCTGCTTCCTTGATATTGGAGGCGGGGGGAAAAAAAAGAAAAAGGGACTCTGCAGCGTCAGAGCCGACCCACGCTAGAAGGACGGATCTGACACCGCAGAGCTGAAGTGGACCAGGCCACAGGAATCATGTAACTGGGGAAAGAGGTGGGTGGGTTGGTTTGATTGCGTTTCCAGTTCTCAGACGGCTAAACGCACCCAAACCCTTCAGGGATACAAGTGCAAGACAAGACAGACAGACACACACACACACACCCCAGCCACCCGGAGGGCAGCCGACTGTTGGTGATGGTGTGAGGTGGGAAAAGGTGCACTTCAAAAGATACCTAAAAGAAGCCCCTGGGGGCTGATTACTCCATAATGTCGTGCTTGCCTAATGGGAGAAGTGTAGCCATGCCACATCGATATGAGGACTGTGGGTGGAGTCGGTGATGTGAACACTACAGCGGATGGCATGTAAATATATCACTTAAAAAAAGTCTAAAAACATTGATGTCATGAGCCAACACCACAGTGGGACAGTGAGAACAAAGTGAAAGTGGTGGCTGCAGAGGGAATAAGGGATGAAGTGTAGTCATTACGAAGGAACCAAAGACAGACCCTTGAGGGGCCCAACAGGCAAAAGAGCGGTAGAGGATGTTCCAATGTTCCATTCAACATAAAAGGAATTACCAGATAGGCAGGAGGCAATCCAGGCAAAGGCAGAGCAATGGAATCCCAGTTGAGAGTCCGGAGGAGAGGAGTGGTTTACAGCATCAAAGGCAGCAGAGAGGTCAAGGATAATGGAGATGGTGTAGGCAGGAGTGATGAGCAGAAGGGAGTACGTTTAAGCCATGGGTGAGTGCGGTTTCCATGGCATGATGGCAGCAGAAAGAGGGTTAGCGGAATTCAACTGTTTCTTAGTAGGGGGTGAGTTGGTTGAACATCACACATTCTAGGATTTTAAAACACATAGGGAGACATTTTTAACATTATTGTATAACATAGGATTATTTATTTATGAATTATGGGTTGAATCTGGAGTATTGCCACACTGATGTATATATGGTTGAAATTATTCTTTTTGATTAGTTGATGTTGGTACTGATTCAAATAATGTATTACAAGTTGGCTTTGTTGACTGTATAATACTATAACAAAGAAAATAAAGAGAGGGCGAAGAGAATCAGGTCCGTAGTTACCAGGGATGTTGAGGGATGTAAGAGCGAGAAGAGGGTGATGCAGGCAACTTGTGCCTTAATGGTCTGGGGTGAGAAGGGGGCCTCAGGATCCCAGGTGGGGTATTGGCCGACTTGAAGATTACTGCCAGTTCAGGCGGAGGAGTGATGGAGAAATCATAGATATGGAGTGTGGGTGGGAGAGGAAGAGGGAATACACACAGGCGAGGGAGGGGAAGCAGCTTGGTGAGGGTGCCATGAATATTTGAGATTTATAATGTCTGAAGTTCAGGAATTACTTCACTGTAGAACTGAACTGCTCCTCTGTAAGGTACACTGCTGCTCGATGGTATTAGGTTTCTACTAAAAAAGAAATAGTTGATTTATTCAATAAAAATAAAATGTTAACAGAAAACCTCCAGTCTCGAAATGAATTCTGAATGTAGTCGGTGCTTTAGAGGAATTCAAAGAGATGGTAGCAAACAAATCACCCAGATTACGGGGTTTTGTATATTGCTACCAGACTCACGCTTTTCATCACCATAAAAGCACTTATCACTATATCAGTGAGAACATCACAATGGTCAAGTACACTGCAAGCCATTGTCTTTACAACCTCAAGTTGTTTAAAGCCTAGCGACCATGAGCACGCATCAAATAAAAGAAACGGCCCTTTGCAGGACACCATCAGCTATGCCTACAAGGCCAAACAATGCAGATCGAGGAAGAGAACGTGGAACCAACAGAAAGCTCTTCGACCCCTCACTCCATTGCCAGCCAAGCAGTAGACCTAGCTATTGCTAATGTCAATAGAAAGTGGAGTTTGGCGCTGCTCGGGGCAGTACGAAAGACCTTGGATTTAGGAAAAAAGCTGGCTAGCCCTTCTTCATCTGCAAGGCACATGTTCGGAAGGGGGGTGGCCCCGTCCCACACCCATAGGCACTTCAGAGTGAGGCGAGATGCATTTGAAGCACTGTGATGGGCCTGGGGGCAGAGGGTACGGTGAAAGGACCACCTCCCAATAGAAAGGACCCCACTTCAATATAATCAAATATAAATCAATCCACATAGATTAGTGTAGGGTGCGTCAAACATTGTTGTTTTCACATAAATGTTAGTAATTGTAGTAAAGGGACAAGGCCGGTGCAGCGAATGCAACATTGCATGCACTAGGCCCAAATTCCGAGACGAGGGAAATCTCCAGCCATGCCTGAGCTCCCATGAGGACAGCCCACACCCCCAACCACCAAAACGCCTATTCATTATTCTAGTAGTGTTGACAAGATGTGTTTTTAGAGGAATGTGTCCTAGAAGGTCGTGATTGCAGACCGGTGCCTGGTGTGCATGTTATCTCACACTGGCCAAAGCATGACCGAGCCCATCCCCAGGCAACCACAAGTTATAGCCCATATAACAGTCAAAATCGTATGATCCCCTTTGACCACCAACACCAAAGTAACAAGTCCTGAAATGTTCAAAGAGGACGGACAGGGCACATCATATAGTGACACTCATATGATTTGTATTTACGAGGTGCTAAGAGGGACACATTGTAGCTCAAAATAAGGGTGGAGAACTTTGAGCCGGATGGCGCGGAAAGCACCGAGTGAAATAATTGTGTGAAGGTTAGAGTGCCCCAGAACCTCCTTTGTCCCCGTCGTTAAGGCTTCCAGGTGCACAGTATAGTGATAAAAGAGAATTATGTCAGGAGTGTAGTTAATTTGTTCTTTGACCTTTGAAGTGAGAAGAAGATGCTCACCGCAGCACCCACGTGATGGAAGACGGACGAATTAGGCTGGAACCAATGGCCTGGCATCTCTTATGGAGGCGGGTTATGTATAGGCGCAGACCAACCAGATGCATGGTTTTTCTACTATATGGATGGCATCATCTATGATGAGGTTTTCCTTTATAAAATTCTGCTTGTACTACTTTTTTGGCAGAACGTTCTCAGCAGTAGAGTTCTTTACGGTTGCTCTCATCTGCGTGTGAGATTAAAACTTGTTATACTTCCTAAAACTTGTTATACTTCCAAGATTTACTTGGACCTTTCATCCCTAGTGGGTTGTATCCTCTCTGGTTTGAGTGTTTAGGGGCATGCCTTCACCCTTCCAGGTGATGATTGTGCAGAACTTTGCTTTATAAGTCCATTCACTCACGCCTGCAGTGCATTCATAGGTTGGGAGAGGTTTCAGAACGATAGAAGCAGCTGCCTGTTCTCATGGATAGGAATTCAAGAAACCTAAACCCTTGCCTTTGGGAGCTACTTCTCATCATTCCACACCTAGAAATGCGTTATTGGCCCCCACCACAGAGGATAGCCAAGAGAAAGAGGTGAAAAGAGGCTAATGGTATAGTTCTGACAACACTTATTCCCTGAGAGTGTCATTGGGGTATTATGGGGTTGTACTGGTCACCGGGTGATTCCTATGACTGTGCTGCAGCACATAGGCATGTAAGGTAATGCTCATGTATTCCACATGCCCGGTTTTCTCGGGCATGCAAGACTGCATGCTGTTTATACCCTCCGCACCAATGACTGACAAGGACCTGAGGCAAAATGCTACGAGTGTATTTTTCAAAAAAATAGCCTGCTTTAACTCAGGGTCAGGGATGATGGATGCGACCTCGGGTTGCACAATTCAAAAGTGTTTATCAGAAGAGGAAGCTTCAGAGGTTCAATGCTCTGGGAACTGTGAACTGCCCTTCACCAGGAAGCAAGTTTACTAGATAGAGGCTTCCGGCCCCTCTCTTACATGTGAACCATGGGGTGTGTGCGGAAAGAGTACGTCAATGCCAAGTCACATCAGTATTCAATAGCACCCACTCTCAGCCATTTGTTGAGGCAGTGCCTGGACCCAACACTTAATAAAGTCAAATGTTTACAGCATGCCCTCGTTTTGCACTGGGTGGCAAGTTGCACCAGGCTCCAAACGCTGGTGCCCAGAAATGTGTACCCCTCGCCATCACTGCCCAGCATGGATTCCTCCTTTTCATTGGTGGTCTTTTAATGTGCGTCTTGTGGTGGTCGCTTCATTTTGTGTAATTGTTCTTTCATTTTTGTGTTACACTTTTATTGACACAGTGCCAACACATGTAAGCGGGGGAAGGACACTTTCAATAACAGTGTTTTGTCCTTTCTTCTTTTGTTCCTCTTAATTGTTTTTAAAAATGTATAGTTTTTCGTTTTTGAAATCTGCTTTGGGTTGACCCATAATGCAGTGAGAACGGAAATACACATTTAAGAATTGGAAGGTAAGCAGTGTAAGCAACATCTCTCTGTCACCCCTCAATAATACAAAGTGGCGAAACAGTATTGCCACTCGAAGCACCAACTCGGAGCAGTAATAGTTGCGCCATGTTGGCAGCCATGTCACTCAGGCTCCAGGTGCCCCTCACTGGGGAGCTGGCTCCAGAGCCATGCGCATTATCTCAGGTATGAGGGTGTCTGTGGGGGTAGGGGGGCAGTGGAGGGGCTCGCTGTGAGTTCATGGGCATGCGTAGCATGCAGATGGGAACTGAAGACGCATGTTTGCCGATGCATTCTGAAAGTGGGGAAAATCCAACGGCTGGTTCAGGGTTGCCTCTAAAAAGAGTCTTCCAGATTTTAAAAACAAAAATAATGCTAATAATTGTAATAATAACAATGATCCTATATAGGTTAGTCTCTTACAAAGACAAGACTGTATATTGAGAACTGAGCTTGGGAACAGGCAGTCCTGCCAGGAGGCCGGGCTAACATTCTTCCTGGGCCAAGGGATTATTGGAGCCCAATGCAGTGACTGATGGCATAGCCACTCAGTTTATATATGGCTCAGAGTTAAGTGTGAGTATTGGGAGAAAACGGCAGGCACTTCAAGTCCAGTCAGCTTTAGGCTCTCATTGATTCAAGCATACACAGGCTTTTTTTATAGCAGACACATTAGAAAGACCTGCTGCCCTTCTAATGTTCCTACATTTCTCTTGTTTTCGTGCAAAGCCGTCAGGAAGTGTCACTGGTGTTAGTTATCATTCCCCTTCACGTTCCTATAGGTTTATTTGGAAAGATGACAATTGGGGAGCATTTTGGGGGTAATTTCCGATGGTCTGCCATATCATGGGGGCAAAGAAGATATTAATATGCAGGCCTTGGCGCAGAGGCGTACACAGGGTAGGGTCTAAGCGGGCAAGTCCCAACTTAAATCTGTAAAGGCCCACTGAACAGCGTTGTGTGGGCATTTGCAGGTGTTAATGTCAATGCGCTGGGCCCAACTGCATTAGCTTCAGGCCCCTCCCCCGCCCCCTCCTTTAGACAATCCAGGCTGCGCCCCTGCCTGGACGATGGGGACTTCCTGCGGCCCTTGTGGCAAAGAAAGCAGTTTTTCTTAAAGAAGAGCATCGGGTGCAGTCCCAAAGAAAGGAGAAAAACAACCACCGAATTAAATGTTTTATTGTTTCAAGTACACAGCAATACTGGGATCCACAATAATCTCGCCCCACTAGAGGACTTCTCAAACTGATATCTAGGGACGCTCTTATACCCTTGCAGGTCGTATGTCACTTACGAGAATGTCAGTACACAGTACAAGGATGTGTATTTCTAATGTGCACCTCCCAGGATCCCCAGCAGAAGGATTAGCTCAATCAATTGCTTCCCAGGTGTACACATTAGGCGAAAAACACTGCCTATGAACCAACACTTGGTACCAATAAGCAGGGGAGCCGACTTATGAAATTACGGGGGGAGGGGGGATGCCCAAATATAGGAAGTGACATCACCAGCGGTTATGTGCCCGCATTTGCACGTTGTCGCCAACTTGTCGCGAGGGGGGTGGGGGAGCACTGAACAGGGGAAACATTGGCTAGCATGTGCTGCATATACTAAAGTCAAGTAAGAAGGAGGTTTAAACCATCCAGTTGCATTCCAGTAGGCCAACACTGCCCCTACTCCACCCCTCTATAATCATCCAGGTTGTAGTAGCCCTCAAAAGGCAGAGCAACACAACTAGGATGGGAGAACCAAATGCCATCCCATCCTGTGAGTGTGTCAACCCTCAGAGCAAAGACTATGCGTGTGCCTCCTACCTTGGAGCACAATCTCACTAATTTGGTGCAAATCTCGCAAGTGGGTGCATGGGAATCCCATGCGTGTGTGTGTGGGCTGCAGACCCCGGATCGCATGCTCACTTCTTCAGTGTGAAACTCTGGCCAACGCTCTTTGGGCAAGCATTCAGGATGGGTCTCACAACCATAAACAGTGCGATATATTGAGTGGGCACCTCACTCCTTGGAGTATAGTATCAACCGTTGCTGGTAATCTCACAACTGAACGTACAGTTTCACTCTTGGTCATCTCAGTGACCCCATGTATATTAATGGAGTCAGTCTCCCATCTGGGAAGATAATTAGATTTCTGTTAAAACACTCTGAATTTTCACTCCAGTTTTCTCGATCTATAGATCCATACCTTATTAATTAATTGTGTGTGCAGGGGTGATAACTCAGAGAGCTCATTCTTTCATTAAGGAGAGATAAAGGGGTAACAACCCCCTGTATGTGGGCTCAGGCTAATTTTGCACCATGACCCCTCACTCCAGAATGAGTGAGCAGGTTTTAAGACCCTGCTGATTCTGCTATCCTACAGGCTCGAGCCTTCTATCCCTTGCCCCATCACGGCTTCCAACATTCTGAGCGGCAGCTTAGGTACAGCAGGCAGCTCGGGACATGCCTGTTGCCAATTGAATGTAGCCAGATCTACTATTTAGACACTGGGAGAGTGCCATGAACCCACATTGGTGAAGAAGCACTCAGCATACAGAACACAATGGTATAGTGTTGCAGCCCTGCTGAGAAATGACAATTTGGTCTGTTTAAATGTAAAGCAGAGTGGCTGAGAAGTACACACACTGTGCCATTAAAAATAAAGCAGCTGTGGTGGGTGGAAGTGCTGCTTTGGTGGCATCAAGTGTATGCAATTCCCTGCGGGGTAGTGTTGGTCATTTCCTATTGAAGTATAGCAGCCCTATTGAGAAGTGCCATTAAAAGTGAAGCTGTCCAGTAGGCTGGATCAGTGCTGCCCCATAAAAGGTGTAGAAGCCTCTGTGGGAAGTGGCAGTACTGTCCCAACGGTGAGAAGTGTAGTATTTTCACATTAAACTATGCTTAAGCACTTTGGTTGATTGAATAGTGCTGCTACATTCTGAGTAATTCCATTCCTTTAAATATATTATCTCTTGTATAACCTCGACAGTGTTGAGTTATTCTGATGACGATGATGACGATGATGACATCAGACTTGCTCAATAGTTCTGGTTCTCCATCATGAAATGTACTTCTGATCTTCAGAGTCTCGGGAGGATAGCTCAGGGGCAACGTGCTCGCCTTGAAAGCAAGACGACATGGAGCAACACAGGTTCGATCCCTCGGTCCGCGCTTAGCAACCTCTGGGTATTACGTGCATTATAAATAACCAATTAAAAGTAATAAAACTGCAGAGAAGTGCTGGGGCCTTGTCCATAAGAGTGTAGCAGCTATACTGAGAACTGCTGATTTTGTACCATCAAAAGTATAGCAGCCCCACTAAGATGAACTAGCATTGCCTCAAACAAAAGCATAGTACTACAATTATAGAAGCCCTGTTGCCAAGTGGGGTGCACAGATGTACGAATACATCCAACCCAAAACGTTTTTTTAGAAATTGAGGCACAGACTTGCTGTGCATCTGTGCCTCCATTTCTAAAAATCGCTTTGGGTTGGGTTTACCTCTACATCCGTGCACCCGGGTGCACAGATGTAAAGTATACCCAACCCAAAACGATTTTTAGAAATTGAGGGACAGATGCAAAGCAAGAGCCTCTTGCTTTGCATCTGTCCCTGAATTTCTAAACATCGTTTTTTACCCGGGCTGCCAGAGAGAGACACAGTATGGATGGAACAAAGGTCTATCCTATACATACTGCGTCTCTTCTCTGCGGCCTGGGGGGGGGGGGGGGTGGGGGCTTAGCCCCGACTTCATTCTGCCGGGGGGTGCCTGGGCCCCGGAACCCCCGCGTACTCGGTGCCCCTGGCAAGAAAACTATCAAGAATACTTCCCCACGAGCAAAGTAGAGTCTCAAAGAGCTCACGCCTAAATAATAACGCAGAAAGGATACATAAACGTAGGGACTCAACTTCCCACTTCCTTTTCCGTCAGCTGATCCCTGCTGCTATGAGAGGCAGCTTTCTCGGGGATCAACTTCAATAGCTCTTCAGCTCCCTCAAGAGACCCAAAATATGTATCCCTTATCATCCAGGTGATCCTCAGTTTAGCAGGCCAAATCATGCTGACATCAGCATTTAAAATCTCTACAATATTATGACTAAGTGGCATTCACAAGCTGGATGCACAGGTATCTTGGCAGCGACATGCTAGCCACTTGGTGCACCATAAGAAATGTAAATCATGGATAAAGGGGACTATTTATGGGTTTCCCCAAATAAAATGTGCCGTTCCTTTATAGTAATGTAGCAATCACTCCTGCTGAGAGGGCTGGTAACGACCCGCCAGCCAGAGCCGAGGTAGGCCCGAGGGAAGAGAGTGCCTCGGCGGGGCTCAGGGCTGTTACTGGCCTTGTATGCCCACCTTGAGCGGGGTGGTTTGTATTCGCCCCCAGGGTTTGTCCGGAGTGCAAATAATTAATTAAAATGTTGCTTTACGGCCCAAATCTCCCATAAAAAAACAAGATGGCCCAGCCATAGGTAAAAGGGACTTAGCCCTATTCTATTTCCACAGCGGCTGCGGCGGGCAGAAGGAGCACCGGAATCACAGCACAAAGCTCTGGTCCAGCAGGAGAGTGGTGAGAGAGGTAGAGGGCGGGCAAGGGGTGCAGGATGCCTTAGGGGAGGGAGGAAGTGGGGAGACAATAGGAAGAGGCTCTCTTTCGCCTCCTCACAATCAAGGTGGTACCACCCAGAGAAGGGAATCTGGCGGCTGGAAAGAGTAGGTGATACACCATGTGTTCTCATCTGCTTTTACAGCCACCTGAATGGCTGAGCTCCCTTCTCGTGGTACGAATATTATATCTTCCCCCCACAGGTCAAAAACACATGCAATCTATTTTATTTGTCTTTGCACCAAGGCACCAGGAACGTTGCCCAGCCAGTCAGGTGCCTGGAGAGGTGGGTGGAATTTGCCACTGAATACGGTGTTCTCCTAGCCACCTGAGCACTTCTTTTGGGTGCCTCAATTTTTTTTTTTCTTGCCCGATCCACACTTGCCTCACTTGGCATCCACACTTCCTTTGCCTCTCAACCCACACCCAGATTACCTCCCATCATAGGGGCTTCCATTTCCCGCTGCAATGCACCCTGGTGTCACGCCACAGGCTACTCATTGCAGTAACCTGTAGCAATTCACCTGGTGGTGTTACCCACGCTGGCGCCTCTGGCATGGGGGGACTGGCCGACAGGGCAGCAGCAGTTGTTCCTACTCTGGGCTGCAACTCAGCAACGGGAGGAGCTCAGGCAGTTCCGGCATGGGTGCCGCCATGTTGCAGCATGCCGTGCATGCTCGGAGACATGACACTAGTCTCTAGCGTATGCACGGTTCTCATGGCGTTTGTTGCCACAGCAACAAGCCATGTTTCATGAAGCACAGCGCGGTAACATTGGGGTATTTAAGCCCTGTACAACAGCAGACGGATGCGTCTTAATGCGCTCTGTTCCCTGTTTGCCTTCCTCACTGTCCCTGCTTGATCCTGTGCTTATTCAGTTCCAGTTTCTCTCTCTGCCTTGTAGACTCTTCTAGTGGCGGCTTTCTTTTCTGCCCTTTGCCTCCTCTTTTCCAACCTTGTCTGCTGCTGCCCTACCTGATGTGGTTTGCCCGCTCTCGACCAGCATTTACACCTAGCTTCCTAATTCCAACTGTTATCGTTCCACAGCCAGTTTGTCATCTGGCTTCCATGGCCAGCACCTAGTGCTGTCCTTACGCCACATTAATCCGATTAAGCTGTCCCATGGTGTGGGGAGTTGGCCTTTGAGCTCCTTCTCCTGTTTCTCCTACTAGGAGGCATAGGGTCATCTGGAGACGGAACTCGGAATCTCCAGGGAAGGTCAAAGAGCAAATCTTCTCAACCCAGGACTCACCAGCAACAAGACCAGGCACTTGACACCTCGCTGTCCTTGTCACCACCATTGAAATAGAAAACTGTCAGACACTTTTCTGCTTCCAAATGACCAAAGGGTCTGAGCTCTGCCACCTGCTCCATGATACAGGGCTGAGGGAGGTTTGGGAGGAAAGCCTGGTCACCTCCCAAACCTGAGTTAGGGGATAGGGTCTTATTGTATGTGTGGCATAAATACATTAGTCTGTTTCAGAGAGTGGCGCACCAAGAGTATTGTTGAAATGTACACTGAGTGTGCTGTAATTCCGCAGCGTGGAAACGTTCAGTATCTCTACCTAACAACGTGTGAGTTTATCCAAGCTGCAAAACATATAACCTGGGAAGCCGCTGCCGAGGGAACATCCTAGACACACAGGACCATCATACAGTGCCGACCTATGAAAGTGAGAGAGGTACATAAAAGAAAAAAAAAACATGGCCTGGCTTTTTAAAGGGAGGGTCTGGAGGATGTGAAAACCTTGTGATCTTCCATTAGAGAGTCCTGTATTAATGACACATATTGAAATCTTACCAATCCTTTACTAGGCAATCCAATCATGCACTCTTCCAGGTACACAGAGGTGACCCACGGGCAGATGAGAAGGATGTATATAAGGAGGCTACAACAGGGCAAGGACTTGGAAGATTGGGTACAAAGATGGCGTGAGTGCAGAGAAGGCCGGATAGAGCAAATGCTGGAGTATGAGGGGAGAATGGAGAAGTAGAAAAGGCAGTTTAGAGGAGTTAGAGAGTGAAGGAGAGATCAAGCAAGATCATAGATGGAGAAATTAATATCAGAGAAGAGTAGGTGGAAGGAGAAACAGAAGAGGTGGAGGAGGAATTCAGATCAGAGGATGGGGTGAAAAAGGAGAGCAGAGGAGTGGAAGGGGGGAACAATATCAAAAGAGAAGAAAAGGACCTGTGAAACAGGAAGAATAAAGGATGAGGAGGTGAAGACTAGAAGGGCTAAGGAGTACAACATGGAAAGAAGACAGATTGAGAGAGATAGAAACACAAACCTATGCTAAAGGGATGTGTGGAATTGGTGGCATGATATAGCAAGCACCAATTTTGCATGAACGTGGTGTATGAGAAGTCAATTAAGAGCCAAAACCCCAGTATGGAAATAGCGAGGGTATCTCTAAGTAAAGGCTCAGACTAGGACCACTAGTAGGAAAGTCAAGGGGTGGACGGTCTGTCAATAAAAATGCACGAGGACAAAACTACAGGAGACAGAGAGGCAACCCTTACCTCCAAACCAGCCTCGCTCCCTGTGGCTGACCATGGACTAAGTCACTTTCAGACTTTGGTGGTCTAAGGTTACTTCCAAGAGACCATCCTACGCTAGTACGCAGCGTGGAAGCAGGGGCAACAAGACAACCAAAATCCGAGGGCCATAGCTACTAAATTCTACTACTCTGCAGTATAAGAGATGAATAGAAAGAATGCATAAGACTGCGAGTGATGCCGCGGAGAGATCAGCACATCTTGGGGGACTTCATTTTTTCCTTCTGCTTGGAGGACAAAACTACTTTTTGTTGTTTGTATCTCAAAGACTTTCTTCTTATATCAGTGAATCTCACTCAGGAGATGAAGACTCCACTTGGGGAAGACACTTGGTCAGGATCCCTTGTTTTGGCAAGTCCTGAAGGAGTCCCACCCAGATAAACTGATATTTGCTTTGACAAAATAGTAAAGAACTTGAGCCTAGGTCAGAAAGACCTGGTTTCCCTATCCCTCTCGAATCTCACTATGCAACATACAAGACTGTCTTTGCAGTGATTGTTCCACCAGGATTTTGTGACAGAACAAAGCAGTAGCAGTGGAATGGAAGGGAGATAAATGGACATTAGATGTTTCTGTGGAGAAAATAATGGCAATGATTCAAAAATTAAAACCATCAACCACTCCTGGTCCCAATAATCTAACAGGTAACATACTTAAACAGAATTGCCATCTTTGGGCCAGAATACTGCACTTTATATTTAGTGATGTTAATCAGACCCAAACAATGCCCGACTCGTGGAAACTTCCGTATGTGATACTTATATTCAAAAAAGGTAATAGACGGTGTCCGAAGAACTACATACCAATATCTTTAATTAATATAGAGGCAAAGTTATTTGCAGCCTTGTTACTGGAAAATCTATTCAAATGGATGGAGGAGAAAGAAATCCTAGATGTTAGGCAGTTTGGCTTCGGGAAGGGCCTGGGGACAGACGCTGGGGGTTTGTTAGTAGCCCTGTTGCAAAGTCAGGCTAAGAAATGTGAGCATGTTCCACTGTACGCAGCCTTTATGGATCTAACGGCTGCATTTGACATGGCCGACAGACCGCTATTATGGCAAAGGCTTATTGCACTGGAAATTGAAAGCGGCCTTTTAGCCATGATCATTCATCTTTACTTGAATACAGTTCTAAAGGTCAGGCTAAACAATGAAGGACGGATGTCCAGAGAAATAAGAGCCAGAAATGGTTTGAAGCAAGGATGCTCTTTGGCGGCGATTTTATTTAATCTCTAAGTATCAGGAGAAAATGACAAGTTAGAATCTGTTGGGGTGGTACCACCCAGGATTGGGGGGACTGTTGTGAATTGGATTTCCTATGCTGATGACTTTCTGCTAATGGATCATACAAAGATAGGCCTACAGAGGTTATTAAATGTGTTTTCGGAATTTGTCAAAGATCTAAAATTGAAAATTAATCCTACAAAAACTGTTGTAATAAACTTGGGACAATGTAATAGGGTAAGTTCAAAGCAAGTGTGGTGTGTAGAAGGAACCAAGTTAAGACTACAGAAAGCTGTAAAATATTTAAGATATACTTTTGCAAGTAACATGACGATAGGCTTTGCCAAAAAATTTCTAGAATCCAAGGCGAAAGAGCCTGGAAATCAACTGAAAGCCATTGAAAGGAAGTTTGGTAAATTCACAATGAAGGGATGTAGAGATTTCTATATGTTAAAGGTTATACCGAGGTTAACATATGGTCTGGCATTTTATCCAATGAAATTGACTCCCATTTTAAAACCTATAGAAGCTTTTATTTGGAAAAAAGTACTATTTTTCATACCTAAGTGTATACCATTAGAAAACATAAGGTATCAGTTTGGTCTCTGTTCACTAAAATGCATAATGGAATGTAAAAGAGTGATGTTGTACAGAAAATGTATTTTGGCAGGGCATAATTCGTTGTACAAAATAATAAAGGATGCTGAAACGGAAAAATAAATGAAGGATTTACAACTTGAGGTGGAAAATATATTGGTGAATCTTGGCGTCTCAATGAAATGTCTCATAGAGAAACCTGCAAAGATCAAAACACTGATTAAAGCTTTTGACTGGGTGACTAACAATGAAGTGATTATGAATTCAAAGTTATACAATCAAGTAGTTTCCAGGTGGAAATGGTTACCTGAACTTGCACCATATTTGGCAAAGTATCCTTCTAGGAAAATCCGTAATAGTGTGATGAGATTTAGGTTCAACGTTTTAAACACTAATGAAATCTGCCACATTAGAAATCTAAGCACCGTGAATAAGAAAACATGTAGATTTTGTGAAAAAGTTCATGTTGCTGAAACATTATGTCATCTGCTGTTAGTATGCCCAATGCTAGCTAATGAAAGACTTGTTTACATTTATGAATTTGTATTTGATACATCATATGTATTTAGGGAGCAATTGTGGTTTGAAATGTTGCATGGGACCAATATTGCATTGAAGTGTAAAGTGATAGACTTTTTAACAATTATCTGCAAGGTGATGCGATGAAAGATCCCGCAAGTACAAATCCCGGGTTCAAAAGGGGTAATGAAGTTTAGAACTGTATGTTGTATAGATTGTCAGAATATGAAGGTTTTAAGTGGTTTCTAGACTGTCTAGTGCTGGTCATGGTTACCAAGGAGAATTTGGTTTTAAATAAGGATATGTGACATATGATTTTAATTTTATAATCTTGGAATGTATTTGATGAATATTTGATTAATTAGTTGTAAATTGTTATATTGATTCAAAAGTTTGTTTTTATGATTTCTGTGTATGCATTGTTTTGTAAAGGTTTAAATAAACCAAATACAATAACTTAAAAAAAAAAAAAAGAATACATAAAATATGCTAAAGAAATAAAACATATACACCTTTTTGACACTAGTGTATATAATGTAACAGAGTGGTCTTCTAAAGTACCCTACTGCCATTTGTTTGGCCTTGTTTTTCAAGGCATTGCAAGAAAAGAAAGGAGAGGTTGTTGGTGTGATAGAGGGAGAGACAGAGGCAAATGGATCCTGTGGTGTCGAAAAGTGCAGGTCAAAAGAAACTGAGCCCTGAGTGCAGTTCTGCTTCTATGGGTTTGGCGTGACACTTGACTTGGACATATGTTATCTGAAGCAGAGAGCCTAGAATATGTCAGGTTAAACCAATTTATTCTGGGTCAGCCGCTGATACTGGATACAATGGACAGTGCTAAAAAGTAAGATTACGATGGGTGGGGGTCAGGGGTTTGGGTAGGTTTTAGTGCTTTATTTTTATTACCTTACTTGAAGGCTTCTGTACTCAGATACAGCGCTACATCTGAGCAGTAGGCCGTCTGTTGTAACTGCTGCCAGCTTTGTCTGGTCTCTTATGCCCAATTGGGAGTGTTTTCTTATTTTTTTTCTTTTTTTTCTCTTGCTTTCCTTTATACTTTCTCTCTCATTCCCACCTGCATCAATATATCTCCTGTCTGTCCAATCTGTGGTGTACAAAATTAATCTTAGATCGATTAGTCATCTTAACATGGTATCATGGAATTTTAATGGGCTTAACAATGTTGTCAAACGAACCAACGTGCTGACACATTTAAAATGTATGCCCTGTGACATTGCGTTTCTCCAAGAAACACACCTTAATGATCAGGAAGCTGAGAAACTTAAGAGAGGATGGGTTGGTCGGACCTACTTCTCGATACACTCAAGCAGCAAAAGAGGTGTCTCAATACTTATTAGGAAGAGTTTTCCTCTGACAGTCCTGGCCAGAAAAACAGACATGGAGGGGAGAATTGTCTGTGTTACAGTCAAGATACAAAATTGTATACTACTTTTGTGTAATATATACGCGCCAAACTCAGATGATCCTCTATTTTTTCATTCACTTACTGTTATAGACTGCGTCACGAGGACGTTGCGTACCTGTTCGTCTGGTTGAAGACCTTGATGATGATGCCAGGCTGTCGGGAGTCCTGCGTTGATGTGGTTGATGACGCGAGAAGCCAGCCCAGCTCCCGCCCGAATGGAACCGGGTTGGAGATGAACCAGCTCCCAACGCCACGAGTCTGCTCACCCCTGATTAACGTGGCGTCAGGACAGTGCAAGCACTGACAGGGGGAGCCTTTCCAGATGACGATACTGAGTCCCAAGGAAGACTGGATCCGGAAGATGTAAGTCCCAAGGAAGACTGGATCCGGAAGATGGAAGTCCCAAGGAAGAGGACACAGTGGAAGTTGGTAGGAGGCAGGATCCGGGAAGGAAGGTAGAAGAATGGCTCACAAGGTAGACACAAGGCAGAGGGAGGCTGAAATGGGCAGGCAGACAAGGTACAAGGGCAAGGACCAACTAATAGACACAGGGGAACCACCCAACTCAGAAGAGGGGAAAAGGAACCACCCAACCACAGGACAAGGGAAGGAAGGACAAGGCAAGGCAACTACAGATGTACCCGAGGGTACCAGGAACAAGGACGACAAGAATCAGGTAACAGGTAAGGAAGGCACAAGGAACCGGCGAGGAAACACGATCCTAATCAAACCGCGTTGAGACGCAGTTTGAATGAACGACCGGGCTCCTTAAATAGGACTGCCAACCCCTAGGAGGCTTGGAACGCAAGCCGTGCCGTCTCCCAAGCGTTGGTTGGCTCGGAGAGAGGCATGGACCGCAAGGTCCTCCAAAGCGAGTACTCCGTGCAGCGCGCATGCGCGAAGAGCGCGGAACGGCCGCCCGCGCATGCGCTGACCAACCTGCCCAGGAAACCCGGAAGCGCGCGATGACCAGAACAACCCAGGAACCCCTAAGCGAAAGCGCGGGTACAGCCTCCAGGACGGGGCGCGCCGCTTCAAGTAAGTGGACCCCAATGCGGGCGGCGTGACACTATGCCCCCTCCCAGAAAGACCCGGAGCCCCCGGCTTCCAGGGACAACGAAGGAAAAAGTCACAAACCAGACGGGGCGCATGCACATGACAGCGGGGCTCCCAAGTGCGATCACAAGCAGGGTAACCTTTCCAACCAACAAGGAATTGGAGCACGCCCCGACGAATCCGTGAGTCACATATTTCCTGTACCTCAAATTCAGGGACCCCCCGTACTTGAATGGAGGAAGGCCGAGGACTGGAACGCCCAAAGACATCCTTCACAAAGGGTTTCAAAAGGGAGACATGAAACACTGGATGCACTCGCCAAGATTGGGGTAACACCAGTCGAAAAGCAACTGAGGACAAACGTTTGGAAATCCTGAAAGGCCCATAGAATCGGGGTGCCAATTTGGTGGGCAGATTGCGTACTGGCAGGTTCTTAGAGGACAACCAAACCAAATCGCCCACCTGGAGATCCGGCTCCGTAGTCCGACACTTGTCTGCCTGCTTTTTCATGCGCTTCCGTGTCTCAACCAGGGTACCCCGGGCCAGGTCGTGCTGCTTTTGGATGTCAGAAACCAATTGATCCGCAGAAGGAACAGCACTGGGTAGTACTGGAGTAAAAGGAACCAACTTGGGATGTAGTCCAGTAGAGCAAAAGAAAGGGCTGATACCAGTAGCAGTATGCGTTGCGTTGTTATAGGACACCTCAGCCAAATCAAGATTCTTCACCCAGTTGGATTGAGTAGCATTGGCATAACAGCGTAGGTACTGCTCAAGAGTTTGGTTAGTTCTCTCCGTCTGTCCGTTTGTGTGCGGATGATAACCAGAACTCAAGGCTCTGCGGATACCAAGATGATTGCACAATTGATGCCAAAACGAAGAGAGAAACTGCGAGCCACGATCAGAGATGATCTTCTCCGGTAATCCATGTAGCCGGTAAATGTTGTGTAGAAATGCCAGAGCCATCTGAGAGGAGGTAGGTATCTTAGAAAAAGGTATAAAGTGAGCATACTTCGTGAAACAGTCCACTACTACCATAATGCAAGTATTGCCCTCAGAAGGCGGAAGCTCGACAATGAAGTCAGTGGCGATGGTGTGCCATGGGTAAGGCGGTGTTTCAGTAGGCTGAAGCAATCCCAAAGGTTTTCTTCTTAGCGTCTTAGTTTGAGCGCAAACTGGACAACTCTCCACATACCTCTTGACCTCCTTAGCCCAACCCGGCCACCAGAATTGTCTGGAAATCAGCTCCTGAGTGGCCTTGACGCCACGATGACCACCAACATGTGAATCGTGTAACCCTTGAAGGATGTCTAACCGGAGTGAACACGTCGGTAAGTACAGACGTTTCAAAAAGAACAAAAGACCGTTGTGTTCAGTGATCTGTGGTCGCTTCAGAATGTCGGCTCGATCAGGGTCCACCAATGTTTCTTGTACTATTCTCTGCAGATGAGGAGAAATCGTCAAAAGAAAATGCTTAGGAGAAATCAATGGAGTGTTCTGACTGCAATCCTTCTCTTCCTTCTCCAGAGAGCGCGATAAGGCGTCAGCCTTCAGGTTCTGAGAGCTGGGGATGTAAGAAATGTTGAAGTCGTAGTGAGAAAAGAAAAAAGCCCACCTGGCCTGGCGAGCGGTGCGACACTGCAAGGATCGTAAAAATTGCAGGTTACGATGATCAGTGCGGACTTCTACAGAAAAACGACCTCCCAGCAAGTGGTGCCTCCACTCCTCAAACGCAGTCTTAATGGCCAAGAGTTCCTTCTCTATGACAGTGTAGTTCTGTTCACTCGGAGCGAGCTTTCGTGAGAAATAGGCCACCGGGTGTTCTTCGTCAGATATTGGATGCTTCTGTAGGAGAACAGCGCCAACAGCGAAGTTGGAAGCATCAGCCTCAACGATGTAAGGCATCTCGTCATTGGGATGACGTAAAACAGGAGCTGTACTGAACGCCGTCTTCAAACGGTTGAAGGCTGCTAATGCCTCTGAATCCCAAAGGAACGGAGTCTTAACGCTGGTCAAACGAGTCAACGAGGCCGTGATACGGGAAAACTGAGGAATGAAGCGCCGATAAAAATTGGCGAATCCCAGGAATCTTTGGAGGGACTTCAAGTCATGAGGTTGTTTCCAGTCTCGGATTGCTTGTACTTTATCAGAATCCATGTGGATTCCAGCCTCGCTGATTACATACCCCAGAAACTCCATCTTGTTCCGATGAAATGAACATTTTTCAGCTTTGGCGAACAATTGATACTGTGATAAACGTAGAAGGACCTCTCGTACATGTGAAACGTGTTCCTCCGGATTTTCTGAGAAGACCAGGATATCATCCAGATAAACCCAAACCGAGATGCCAATCAAGTCACTGAAGATGTGATCCATGAACCGCTGGAAGACGGCCGGGGCATTACACAACCCGAAGGGCATTACCCTGTATTCGTAATGCCCAAATGGAGTCTTAAAGGCCGTCTTCCACTCGTCGCCCTCCTTGATTCTGACTAAATGGTAGGCTCCGCGAAGGTCTAGTTTGGTGAACTCTCTGGCTGACCGTAATGACTCCATGATGTTTCGAATCAAAGGTAACGGGTACCTGTCCTTAAGGGTGATGTCATTCAATTGACGATAATCGATACATGGCCGTAGAGTGCCCTCCTTCTTCTTCACGAAAAACAGCGGGAATCCCGCGGGGGATTTAGAAGGTACGATGTATCCTTTCTTGACACAATCATCCAAGTAGTTCCGAAGTACCAGTCTTTCGGTCTGAGTCAAGGAATAAACCTTCCCATGTGGGATCACCGCACCCGGGATCAGGTCAATGGAGCAATCAAAAGTTTTGTGAGGTGGAAGGGGTATGTCTCCAGGTTCAGAAAATACTGTCCTCAGGTCAGCATACGCATGTGGAATCTGGGACAAGGAGCACAAACCAAGCGGGTTCTTACCAGTGGTAAGAGAGGTTGAGGTTGGTGGCTTCAGTGACGTGCTGGAACCACAACATTCCTGAATACAAAGAGTAGAGGTAAACACTAGAATACGAGACTCCCAATTGATCGAGGGATTGTGTCGCTGAAGCCAAGGTAATCCCAACACCACTTGATATGAAGGCGATTTGATGACATCGAGAGCAATTCTCTCCTCATGAGCCTCGATTCGCAATAGCATGCCAACTGTATGCAATCGTATAGGTCCGGAAGACAAAGGTGTACCATCAATGACCTCCACAGGTATCGCATCTCTTCTGGTAAGCAATGGTATGCCGTTGTTGATGGCGAATTCCTTATCAATATAATTACCGGAAGCCCCACAATCCAATAATCCATGAACATCAATTGTCTTCTCCTGCCACTTCAGACTGATTTTCAAAATCATCAAGACGGCTGGCTGCATAGGCGGAAACGCCGTACTGGCACAAGAAAGGACTTGTAGCAAAGAAGGACCTGTCGTAGCCTTTCCAATAGACGACAGGTCTCCTAGTTTCCCCCTTTCTTGATAGGGCGCAAAGGACAGGTACCCAGATAGTGACCGGCAGCTCCACAGTATAGACACAATCGCAGACTTCTTCTGCGCTTCTTCTCTTCCTCTGATAAGGGACCCCTTACTGCACCTAATTGCATTGGTTCAGTAGAGGAATCCGAAGGTACTGGCAGTCCAGTCGGTAGGGTTGAAGGCCTGGGGAACACCTTCTCAAACCGACGTCTCTCACCCTTTCTCTCGGCCAATCTCTGGTCTATCCTCAAAACTTGTTCAATAAGTTTCTGTAGATCTTCGGGTTCAGGAATGTGCAACAACTCGTCCTTGTATTCCTCTCTTAATCCCCGGCGAAACAAGGTCTTCTGTGTTATCTCTGGCCATAGGGAATCAGTCGCCAGTTGACGAAAACGGCTGATATAAGTTATTATATCGGAATTTGCCTGTTGAATATCCATCAATAGATTCTGTGCTGTGGAAGCCAGATTAGGAGACTGAAAAACATCCAAGAACGCTTTTTCAAAGGCCAAGAAATTGCTAAGAATGGGGCTATTAGTAACAACCAGGGGTGTAGCCCAAGCAAGAGCATTCCCAGATAAATTGCCCAAAATGTAGCCGATCTTGGCTTTATCATTGTTGAAATGAGTCGAACGGTAGAGGAAATGTATCCGACAATGATTGCAGAATTCACCCACACGTCTGGGATCTCCATCGAACTTGATGGGTGCGG
Source organism: Ambystoma mexicanum (assembly GCF_040938575.1). Classification (NCBI taxonomy): domain Eukaryota; kingdom Metazoa; phylum Chordata; class Amphibia; order Caudata; family Ambystomatidae; genus Ambystoma; species Ambystoma mexicanum. The sequence goes on along the minus strand of NC_090940.1, from coordinate 329,268,482 downwards.
TGTGGGCCATGGTGTTTTCAGACTGTGGAGATGCCCCTATGTTCTGTGTCACCATTTGACGTAAAGTCACGTTCTCCTGACGGAGTGCTGTCATCTCAGCACGAAGAGCTTGTACTTCAATACGAAGACCTGGGTCCTCTTCCATCTCAGAGTCCGAAGTATCCGAAGGCAGGCGTCTCAATCTGTTATAGACTGCGTCACGAGGACGTTGCGTACCTGTTCGTCTGGTTGAAGACCTTGATGATGATGCCAGGCTGTCAGGAGTCCTGCGTTGATGTGGTTGATGACGCGAGAAGCCAGCCCAGCTCCCGCCCGAATGGAACCGGGTTGGAGATGAACCAGCTCCCAACGCCACGAGTCTGCTCACCCCTGATTAACGTGGCGTCAGGACAGTGCAAGCACTGACAGGGGGAGCCTTTCCAGATGACGATACTGAGTCCCAAGGAAGACTGGATCCGGAAGATGTAAGTCCCAAGGAAGACTGGATCCGGAAGATGGAAGTCCCAAGGAAGAGGACACAGTGGAAGTTGGTAGAAGGCAGGATCTGGGAAGGAAGGTAGAAGAATGGCTCACAAGGTAGACACAAGGCAGAGGGAGGCTGAAATGGGCAGGCAGACAAGGTACAAGGGCAAGGACCAACTAATAGACACAGGGGAACCACCCAACTCAGAAGAGGGGAAAAGGAACCACCCAACCACAGGACAAGGGAAGGAAGGACCAGGCAAGGCAACTACAGATGTACCCGAGGGTACCAGGAACAAGGAGGACAAGAATCAGGTAACAGGTAAGGAAGGCACAAGGAACCGGCGAGGAAACACGATCCTAATCAAACCGCGTTGAGACGCAGTTTGAATGAACGACCGGGCTCCTTAAATAGGACTGCCAACCCCTAGGAGGCTTGGAACGCAAGCCGTGCCGTCTCCCAAGCGTTGGTTGGCTCGGAGAGAGGCGTGGACCGCAAGGTCCTCCAAAGCGAGTACTCCGTGCAGCGCGCATGCGCGAAGAGTGCGGAACGGCCGCCCACGCATGCGCTGACCAACCTGCCCAGGAAACCCGGAAGCGCGCGATGACCAGAACAACCCAGGAACCCCTAAGCGAAAGCGCGGGTACAGCCTCCAGGACCGGGCGCGCCGCTTCAAGTAAGTGGACCCCAATGCGGGCGGCGTGACACTTACACAAATTATCCAAAACTGCAAGGTTGATTCAATTGTGTTGGCCAGCGACTTCAACTTGGTGATGGTTCAATTACTTGGCCGATCTAACAGGGATTGCTCCAGAAACCCCCAAAAAAGCAAGAAATCATTAGAGAGTTTGATCGCCGAATTTCACCTGGATAATATATGGCGTCTGGAACACCCGTCAGAGAGAGACTACAGCTTCAATTCCAAGTGCCATGACTCATATTCACGCATTAATTTTTTCTTGACCTCAGGTCAGGTGACACCGAACTGTTTTAATTCCAAGATAGGTCTGATCAATATCTCAGACCATGCACATGTGTCGTTATGCCTCTCTCTTCAATGCACTTTGGTCAAATCAGCAAGGTGGAGGCTGAACTCAAACGTTTTGAAAGATGAGAAACCAGAGTGGCGGTTGTGGATGAAATTGAAGAATTCATTTGAAACAGGACAGAAGGCATGGCAGTCTATACTATTTGGGAAGAATTTAAATGTTTTATCAGAGGTGTACTGATGGGGAAATCTGGTAGATTCAGAAAGATGAGGGAAGAAAAGATGAAGACGTTATCTGCTGAAGCCAAACGATTGGAAAAACAATTTGTCATGAGCTGTGATGAAGGGATGAAGGGGTAAAACCCAACTGAGGGAGACGAAGTATGAACTGAACAAAATCATGTTGGACCAAGTAGATTATGCTTTATTTAGGCAGAAGATAAGCTACTTTGAGAATGGTGAAAAGGTCGGTAGGCTTTTAGCCCACAGGCTGAAAGTGGCTGAGAGTGACCGTATCATCACTGCAATCCAAAAACCTGAAGGGGGATTTGAAATGCAACAAAAAGGGAATCAATACATTGTTTCATAATTTTTATGAAAGACTCTACAGGTCGGAATTGAGCTGCGAGCCAGAGGCTATAAAATCCTTCCCAAACTCCACAGATCTCTTGCGTAACTGTTGAACAGACAAGGACTCTCGAGGGTTATGTACACATAGATGTTCAGTGGGCTATTTCATCACTCAGTGTAGGCAAATCGCCTGGTATTGATGGACTACCCACAGAATTATATAGGATATTGCTTGACAGCGCACTGCTGCTATTGTGTGATGTGTACAATGCATCCTTTGACGCTGGCTCCCTGCCAGATACTATGCGGCACGCCTTGATAACTGTGCTACCAAAAAAAAGACAGGTCACCTACTCGATGTGCCAATTATAGGCTAATCAGCTTAATTAAAACAGACTGTAAAATCTTGGCTAAAATACTATCTAAAAACACTGGAGCCAGTGATACCATCGTTGATCCATAATAATCAGATCGGCTTTGTCTCCAGGGAGGTATGCAGCTGACAATATGAGGCGTTTACTATTAACAACTGAACATGGGCATGCACAGATGACTGCTGCAGCTGTGGTATCCCTAGACGCCGAAAAAGCGGTTGACCGTATTGAATGGGCCTTTCTTTTTAATTGCTTGGAGAAAATGGGACTTGGTCAAGGCTTTTTGAAATGGGTGTGTCTTCTATATAAGGATCCATCGGCCAATCCATCAGCCAGTGTAATCACCAACGGTCTAATATCAGAATCATTCAACCTTGCCAGGGGCACCAGACAGGGGTGCCCTCTTTCGCCTTTATTGTTCATGTTGTCAATGGAACCGCTGGCAGTGTTACTTCGATCTGATGCCAATCTCCTCCCAATAATAGAAGATGACCATGAAAATAAAATCTGGTTGTACGCAGATAACCTGCTGGTGGCTATACAGGATCCAGCACTTGGCATCCCCTAGCAAGACATTCAACGATGTTCTTCTGTGTCTAGATAGAAGGTAAACTGGGAAAGAGTGAAATTCTCCCAATCAACAACTTGTGTATGCAAGTCACATGTAGTCAGTTCCAGTTTACTTAGTGTCAAAACAGACTGAAATATTTGGGGATCTGGATTAGGCCAGAGGTGATGAAGTTATCAAAAAGGAACTTTGATGTGATCATGCCGAAACTACGGTCGGACATGGATAGATGGGGAGTCCTGAAACTGTCAACATGGGGGAACATCAATTGTATTAAAATTAATCTCGCACCTCGTGTAAATTACCTTCTTTCCATGTTTCCAATAAAAGTGCCAAACCACTACTTCAAAGAGATCAATAGAATGATGCAGAAATGTATATGGGACGGGAAACCTCCAAGAGTTGGCAATGGAAAATGCAGCTGCCTCGGAATACGGTGGAATGAATCTACCTCACTTCTCAGAATATCATTTGGCCTTCACAGTTAGGCATCTGTGTAAAATTATCAACACTGATGGGGAGCAAACGGTTGACATACTGAGAGAAAGTAATGCATCGTCTCATTTAGCCCCCAAGGCCCGATTATCTACAGTGTCAAAACAGTCCAAAAGTCAAAATCTCCTGACTGCTTTTTTGAAGGAGTGCTGGCGTGACCTGTCTAACTGTATTGGAACCAATCCCTTCTTATTCCCGGAGGCTTCGATCTGGCTCAATCCAGCTTTGAAGCTACGTTGAAAAGTGCTATTCTGGCCAGCATGGTTCCTAGCAGGGATCCAATATATTGCAGACCTAACTAAACATTAAGAATGGATTCAGTTTGCATGACATTGCCGCATTTTTGATCTAAAGGAATGCACCTACACAGAGTATAGAAAGCTGAAGAGCATCAACTCCGTAAACATGGACCCCGCACAATTGGTGGTCCAGGGCAAAGCTTCGGCAGCTTTAGAGACATGCAAATGTGCTTCTCACCCAGCCGCCACTATGTACAAGGTCCTGAGACCATGTCATAAGGGGAACTTAGAGACGGCGAATGCTTGGACAGAGGAGCTGGGTGAAGTGATTGACCAAAAATGCTGGCTGCGTTGCCGTGGTAATGTGAGGCTTGTGGGCATGGACTGGGGCTTAAGAGCATCGCCAACCAAGCTTCTATTTAGGGCCTTTGGACGCCACTGCATCTGTTTAAGAGACACTTGTTGGAAAACATTCTGTGCTGGAAATGCAAACAAGCAAGAGGTACTTTAAGTCCTCAGATCTGGTTCTGTCCCAAGACTAATGTATTGTGGGAGGGAGTTTGTGAGAGATTAGGTTTGGTGTTGAGCTGCACCATTCCAATGGTTGTGTCTCTCTTAGTACTGGGTGATTTGTCATTGTTGGAGGATGTTGACTTTAAAAAGAAAATGTGGATCCTCATGGCTTGTATGATTGTGAAAAAGATGCTTCTAAGGGCTTGGAAGTCGTCCAGCTCCTTTTACATCGATGAATGGGTGGATGAGTTGCTTACGATCTCCACCTATGAAAAGGCGATTTACAAATTGAAAGGAGAGACTGAAAAGTTTATGGACATATGGGGTTCTTTCTCACTCAATGTGTATAGTTAAGGTCTTATGGTGACTCAATATGCTGGTGTGTTTTGTCCAAATTCACTATTACCCTGAAATGTATTCTGATTTGCTCCTATGCTAGCCAAGACCATGCCATGTTATGTGGGGATGTGTTTTGTGATTATTTATTAATTGTACTACCAAATGACACAGTTAGATATTCTTCTATTTCTTTCTCTTCTCCTTTTCTGGTCTCTTTTCAATTTTCTTTCTTCTACTTTTTCTTATTATTTATGTTGTGTTATGCATTATGAGATGATTTTTTCTTCTTTTTCTCTTTTGGACTCAATCTTGTGTCCAGGTTTGTAATTTTATGAAGCTTGTTTATTTCTGATTGTATTGCAAACTTTATTGGTGAAAATAAAAAATGATAATCTAAAAAGCAAGATTAGTTATAGCTCTATTAGCGTTGATGTGGAGGGTAACTAATGGACCTGCGGGAGGTATGTGTGAGGAATTTCTGTCTATAGCATAAGCCGATAAGAGATTTTAGAGAGTCAGTTGAGGAGAGTGGTGGTAGACTAATGAGGGGTACATGTAGACAGAGTGGGGAGTTGGGTGATATTTGGGATTGCAGTGATTGGTGACTTTCAGGGAGATAAGTAGAGTGGTTTGTGGTATCATTAATTCCGGTCCCTTTTGGTCTCTTGGATTTTGATAGGTTTAGTTGGCGTGGTGCGTTTACGTGAGATTTTCCTAAAGGCTTCCATGGAATGCCATCTATTGGGATGATATTGCTGCAGAAAGCACTGTGGTTGGGTGATATATTCTTGCTGGTCTCATGCAGGTGCTAGCCGAGTAGATTTTGATATTAATCTCATGCAGGTGTTAGTTAATTAGCCATGTACTTTGCTGTTTCATGAAGGTCGGGTAAGGCATTTAAGCAGAGATGTCCAGAGCCTGGTTGCTATGAGGGAGAAGAAAGATTCTCTATGCCATTTCCAGTTAAAGCTTTGCAATGTTATTAGTGCATCATTGCTGGATCGCAGTGTTCTTGATGGTAGGTAGGGTGTACATTTGCTTGCGATGGATTTAGGGCCCCTTCGGTATATGGTTCCGTGGACGATGCAAAGAGTTTTGAAGTAAGCCTTCCTTACAATCAGGAGCCAGTGGGGAGTACAGAGTACTGCAGTGATGTGTTTGTATCTTTCAGCCATAGGAACAATATGGCTACCCCTTTTAAACTCTTTTCACTCTGTTAAATAGATATTCTGGGAGTCCAAGGTAAAACCTGCTGGTGTAACCAAGTTGTGATAGTACAAATGCGACAACTTCCATAGTCCTGTGCATTGAGGTCCGATACGGCATGATGTATCCATCGAGTTTGGAGTTGAAAAAGTGATCTCCTTACGATAACTTGAACCTGGAGTTCTAGTGCAAGATCGCTGTGAATTAATATTCTAAGATTTCTCACAGTTGAATTGGGGAGTGAGCACATGCCAGTTATTTCCAGCCCTGGATTTGTATGGGTTTAGTGGTGTCATGAAGCGGATCATCCAAGTGTCCACCTGTGCCGAGGAGCCCAGATTCGTAGTTGAGACATCTGTAAGTAAATGAGTTGTATGCTATCTGCATAATTGAAGCACTTGAGGCCTAAATGTTCAATAAGATCCAGTAGTAGGGCCCTGGTAATGGTAAAGGGAAGAGGTGAGGTGCTGGATCCTTGGAGGGAGAGGCGGGGGGGTCACTCTATATGTCAGGCAGGTTGCGAGGATGGGATCTGAAAGGATCCATGAATGTTGTTTCCATTGTCTCGGTCAAGTAGGAGGTGATCAATCGAACAGCGCTTCCCCTTTCCCCAATGTCCTCTTGTCTATTTAGTAAGATCTTGTGACTGATATGCTGTCAAAAATGGATGAAATATGCAGTACGATGAATGCACTTGGTAAGTCTATCAGCATTGTTCATTAGGATGTCATTTATTGAGCAAACTGTGGATTCTATTCTTCTCGTTGACCTGAATCTGTGTTCTGACCCTTGGACGTGGCTGTCGTGTTTGATTTATTTCTGTTGCTGTTGGTAGACGCATTCCTCAAGGGTTTGGCGATTAAATGTTTGTTGGAGATTGGAAGGAGTTTGCTGGGTTGTTTGAGTGGTCTATGATGTTTTTAAGGAGATTTTTGACAAAGGTGAATTTGAAGGTGAGAAAGGTTGGTCGCTATTCTGGTTGCTTAGTAATTGCTTTGTAATAGAGGGCACTAGAGTGCGACCAAGATGGCCGCACTGGTGTGAACGCCGTCAGCGCACCTAATTAATCCTTCCCAATAACGCAAATCCGGGGGCCATCCGATCCCCCCAGTGGAGGGGCAGCTGTCCCAACGTATAGCGCACCAGCCGCCACCCCCTCACCCCACCTCGAAGACGAGGAGAACGACTGCGGCCGCCTGCCCAGCGCGGAGGCGAAGTGTGAGGAGGCCCTGACCAGCTGCGGCCCGCGGCGGCATCTAAAGCGCGGCGCCGCGGGCGAACGAACTGTCAATACCCGCGATCTGGGCAGACGTGTTCGAGAGAGTGGCCGTAAGATCAACAGCCTTCCCGGCAGGAAGACAAGTCAGCAAGCGGCTGCCTGGGCGAACCGCATTGGGAGAGCGGATCGGCGGCTCCTGAAAGGCGCGGTGTCCCGCGGGAGAAATCCACCTGAGTGGCCCCGCTCGTGGAAGGCAATGGGACAAGGAGGAGCACCAACCCCCTCGCTGCATACGGAACGGGGGCCATCCAACCCCCCAAAGGTGAAGCAGCCGACTCGAGGCGGGAAACGGAGGCAGGCGGAGCCAGAAGCGCTGGCGGGGGCCTGGTGGGTCAGGGGAGCGGAGAAAGGAGAGCCCTCTCCGTAGGCATACCGCGCCCTCCCCACAGGTGGAAGACAACTCCCCAAACCAAGCGGCGGACACGCCTTCCCCCCCCTCCTCCTCGGCGGCCATCCAGCATAAGGCCGCGTGGGCCCGGCAGCTACCGCCAAGCGCTGGGGGGTCTGAATCCGCATAGACACCCCGGCACAACAGCAGGCCCGAGGCCGGCCGGACTGCGGGCACGCCCCCGGCGATCGCACAGCACTCAAAGGGCCCCCACCTCACCTGGAGAGATACGAACGGGCGGCAGCCCCAGCCAACACCTCAGTTGCCCCCCTCTCTCACGCCCCAGCAGTTTAAGCGGCAGGTAATCCTACCTGCCCACGCAGAGCACGGAGCACAACAACTGGTCTGGAGCCGGGCACCTAAACCAACCCCCGCACTCGCCTTAGAGGGCTCCAGGCGAAACAGGTCGAGAGGAAACCCCCCTGGGGCACCCAGTAACCCTGATAAGGGCAGGACAGTAAAGGTCGGCCAACCGTAACCCAAGAACCATCTGAAACACTGGCACATGAGATAACCCCTGAGGAATTCTCGTGGCGTCCGTGGGCCGCAGGCACCACCAAACTCCCTCCCGAAGGACAACAAAGGCTTAGAGTACACAGGTGAACGCCCCCACTCTATAAACGCAAACACAGCAAACCATCACGATGGGGAAAGCAGGCAAAGCTCAGCGGAAGCTGACATTCGAGGCTGGAGCCATAGTGAAAACCCCCAAAATGCATGCGGGACAAGAGAACTCTGAAGGGGACACACCCCGAGAAGTCGAGCCCATTCAAGACACAGACATCAGAGAAATCCTCCTCGATTTAAAAGCGGGGATCGGCAACATAGATCGCAAGCTAGACTCCCTGTCCACCAAAGTTGACCAGCTTCAACACCGTCTAGACAAAAACGGGGCCAGGCTGGACACGGCTGAACAACGAATTTCCGACGTGGAGGATAACGTGAACTCTATGTCCGCCAGGGTGACAACGCTAGAAACACAAATGAAAGCTGTTATGACCAAGAACTAGGACCTAGAAGGGCGATCACGCCGGAACAACATTACGATCCTCGGGGTAAGAGCAGCAAACCACAGGGAAAATGGAGGACTTAATTGAAAACCTATGCAAGGAGATATTCGGAAACCCTGCTCTGTCCAACATGTTCGTGGTGGAGCGGGCTCACAGGGTCCCAACCACCCGCCCCATCCCCGGAGCGGCCCCCCACCCAATAATAGCAAAACTGCTCCACTTCAAAGACCGAGATACAATCCTCCGGCTTGCAAGGGAGAAAGGACACCTGCAATACGACAGAGATAACATCCAATTTTTTTCCCGACTTCTCCCCCTCGGTCCAGGCATTGCGCAGAACATTCACTGGCATGAAACACCGGCCACAAGACAACAAGCTGATGTATTCCATGCTCTACCCAGCTAAACTGCGTATCCAACACGACGGCAAGTCACAATTTTTCAATACGCCCAAGGATGCGAATTTGTTTCTCGATAAGTTGGGGTGCAGACAAAACAGACAACCCTAGACCCCGAAGAAGAGAATGAGCAAATGGAGGCCCACCCCGAGATCCATTTGCACCCATCAATAGGCTGCTGTGCACCGCTTAAAAACAACCCCCCGGATTCAGATTTCCATGTTAAACTCTAAGGTGCGCTGGTTCTTGGAAGCTCCCTAGCGCCCCAAGCGCAGCTCAGTTATGTTTCGGGACCTTCGGAGGGGAAAGCTGATGGAAAAGTTGGGGGTTGCCCATGATTGGGGGGGGAAATGGTTTAATGTTATGGAATTGTGCTCGTCAGGGGTCTGTGCCCCCCCTGCCGCCACCCGGAAACGCCCAACGGCTGTACCAAAGCCTGCCTACATCTAAAAGTGCAGAAACTCAGAAACAACACATTAGGGACACCTCACGACAAAGTGGTGCGTCACCCCAGCCAAAACTCGTCCCAAAATTCAACTACTCACAACATTTAAGCTAGCCACGTGGAATATTAAAGGAGGCAATAACCCGATTAAAACCAGGAGAATGACACAATACCTCCGAAGGCACAAGGTGGACATCGCCCTGGTCCAGGAAACCCACCTCCTCCCAGGAACAGAGAATCGGTGGGCCCGAGACTGGGGGTGCCACAGGTACTTTGCGTCTTTTTCCACATATGCCAGAGGAGTGGCAATCCTAATAAACAGATCAAACTACTCGCAACCAAAAGTGATGAGGACGGAAGATCACTTCTACTACACGGAATTCTGGAAAACTCTGAACTCATAATAATAAACTCCTACGGTCCGAACACAGACGGTTGTAACAACTTTGACTGGGTCATGATGCACCTGGGAGAAACAAGATCAGCAACTATCATATGGGCAGGTGACTTGAACACCACTCTAGACCCACAGAAGGATAAATCCCACTGAGCTCTACAACGACTTCCAAAGCCGCTCGCCATGTTCTAGAGATCTGTAGAGCATATGACCTAGTGGACATCTGGAGACGCCAACACGGCGAGTATACTCGTTCCACTCCTGGGTCCACCAAACCAGCTCCCGCCTGGATTACATCCTTGTATCCGCACACAGCCAAGCTCAATGGACGAATAGCCAAATACTGCCCAGAACCATGTCCGATCACTCGGCAGTAACAGTGGAATACACCCCGCCAGACCCATCAGAAGGAAGGAGACACTGGAGATTCAAACCTGGGTCACTGCAGGATCAGGTATTCGCTGACGAACTCCGCACAGAATTCACAACGTTTGTCGAAATCAATCAAGGATCTGTGACGTCCGCCGGGACCCAGTGCGAATCCTTAAAATGCTACATCAGAGGAGTCTGTCTATCTAAAGAGCAAGGAATTCTGAAGCTCATTAGACGAGAGTTGTCACTGAGCGAGATGTGCCTGAAAGAGCTCGAACAATTACAATCAACCACGCCTGACCCACAGGTGCTGGCGTCACTGAAGATAGAGCTCGATAAGTTCAGAGCAGCTGCAGACCGAGAACTGAAATTCCTCTCTCACGGCCACTGCATTCGCCAATACGGAGAGGGGCAAAAACCGGGCGCCCTTCTTGCGAGACTGATAGCAGCGGACCGAAAACCCACACAAATTGAACAAATCCGAAACCTCCAGGGAACCCTGGTGTACACCGACAAGGAAATAGCAGAAACTTTTTGCATCTTTTATCAAACCCTATACACAACTAACTTTAACGTCACCCAAAGGGAACTGTCCCAATACCTAGCAGACATAGAATTACATTGGGTAGACGCCATGCTAAGGAAACCCCTAAACACACCTATCACTATTGAAGAAATCCTTCAGGCCATTAAAGACCTACTAGGTACCAAAGCCCCAAGCCCGGACGGGCTGATAGGCGAGTTCTATAAAACATTTGCACCCATTCTTGCCCCATTATTACTACAGGTCTATGAGGAGGCTCTCAAAACCGGATCACTCCCCCCAACCCCCCGAGAGGCAAACATGATACTACTCCACAAAACCAACAAACCCCCAGAGGAATGCGGATCATACAGGCCAATATCACTGATCAACTTAGATTACAAGACATTGGCCAAGATCCTGGCCTCCAGACTCATTCCCCTGATGCCTGCGCTGGTTCTAGCGGACCAGGCCAGATTTGTACCAGGCCGCAATACCACGTTCGGCATTAGACGCATGTTTGGGGTCTTGGAGGCGATAGACCCTGCACACCAGGCGGTGGCAGTCCTCCTCGATGCCGAAAAGGCTTTCGATTCCATTGAATGGCCGTTTCTTTTTGAAATCCTCCAGAGAATGGGCCTCGGTAAGAGATTCCTCCAACTAACAGCCCTACTGTATAACCAACCCCGATCACACATCATTCTAGGGAAAACCAGATCGACTGCGATCAACCTCCAAAGAGGAACAAGGCAGGGATGCCCATTGTCCACCCTGCTCTTTGCGTTGGTGATGGAGCCCCTCGCCTCGGACCTTCGAGCTAAACACATACAAAGAGGCCTATCCTTCGGTCCCCATAAATTAATAGTCTCCCTGTATGCGGATGATATTGCCCTTTATATACGCGACCCGACAACAAACCTAAACCCAGAAATCCGCGATATAATAAGATTCGGCAACTTCTCCGGCTTAAAGATCAACCACAGTAAGTCAGTCATATTCCCACTCACCCCTGAGACCCATGGCTTCCAAGACTATTATGGCTTTAAATGGGAGCACGCAAATGTACGCTACCTAGGCATTCAAATGGCCGGAGACCACCAAACACTGTTCCAAGACAACTACGGTAAAGTAATCCAAACGCTACAAGGGAAAGTTGACAGATGGAAATCACTTCAGCTCACCCTATGGGGCCGAGTGTCATTAGTAAAAATGATGATACTCCCCAAACTCCTCTACCCGTTCGGAAATCTCCCCCTGCTAGTGCCCCAAAAACAGCTTCAACATTTAAAGAGCATAATCCTGGAACTTCTTTGGGTGGGCAAGCCAGCCAGAATAGCCTACCAATCACTAATCCAGCCTGTAAAAAAAGGTGGAATGGCTCTCCCCGACGTAGAACGCTACTATTGGGCATCACAAGCCCAATTCCTTGGGCATTGGTATGCTACTCAATTCATTTGCCCTCATGTCCAACTAGAACACGCCGTGGCATCCCCCAACCTGCTCAGAGCAACTATTCTTGGCCTGACTCACACCCCGCATAAAACCCTAAATACGGTTCTTTCCACCATAGCAATATGGAAGAAAATAGCGCTGAAGTGTAAGATCCAGACCAGGTTCTCCCCCTTACTCCCGGTAAAATTAATTCCCGGAGTCCCACTAACCTCAGAAAAAGTCGTCCTAAACTGGGTCGACAAGCTAAAACTTAAAACCATGGGTGACTTCTTTATCGATGGACACTTCCTCACACCCGAACAGGCCAGATCACGTGGAGCCTCTACTGCCCTAGACACGTTCATCTACTTCCGCCTCAGAGGCACCCTACACACCATACTGCCCTCATTCCCACAACAGCCCGAGACATGGAAATTGCTTCACGGGGTTATCCAGTCGCAAGGTGAGGGCAAGCTGGTCTCGATGCTATACAGATCCTTACTAGCAGACAGCTCCAAGCCCGATAACACCTAAAGTGAGATGGGAAAAAACCCTCCAGACCACAATTCTGGATGAAGATTGGGAATCCATTCTGGCACAAACCCAGAGGCTATCCCTAAACACTAGATATAAACTAATCCATCTAAAATGTATACACCAAGCATACCTCACCCCAGCCAGAATTCACTGCTACCACCCCTCAACCCCCCCACAATGCGGCCGATGTGGCGCCCAACGGCAGACTTCCTCCACCTCGCTTGGGCCTGCCCAATGTTACAACACTACTGGGAATCGATTTTGGAAAAGACAGCCGCAATAGTGGATGTACCCATAGAACCCAACCCCAAAATCACTCTTTTGGGACTCACCAAACACTCCCCCCCCCCCAACAACACGCAAACTAGGAGGGTTGCTGTTACTGTTAGCGCGCAGAAGAATTGCGGTGTCCTGGGGGAGGGGTCCCGCGCCGACCACACAGCAATGGCTGAATGATATATCATACTGCCAAGACACGGAAACAAACTTCATCAAACTGTTACCCTTACACGCCCGGCCGCCTGTTACGCTCACCTGGCTCCCACAGGGGCGTCGATCCGAACTAGACAGCTGCGGTCTCCACCAATGTGACGTGTAGTGTCGAGATGACAGACTGGACTGGCCCTCCCAGCTTGGTTTGCTTGGCCCGTAGGAGTATTCTTCTATAAATGGGAAAGAGTTAACCCCCACCCCCCCTGTTGTTCTCCCCACTGATCGCCTCTAATGTCCCTTCTTAAAGTCTCACCTGATGCTTTGGAAGGATGAGCTCTCCATCCTGCATCGAGCGCAGGGGCGCGTAGATAACCAGTTGCTTCACTGGTTAGAAGGAATTGGTGAGTTTCAGAACATAGTAGTTCGTAAGAGTTCAAATGTCTGACTTTCACTCTTGTCCGATTCCTTGCAGTTTGCAGCTTGACCCCAGCGAAGAGTTCCTCGTGGTAGCTGACGAAGTTCAGGTAAGGATTTGTCTTATCCAACACAGTTCAATAAAATAAGGCCAGAATGTAACCTGTTGCTTGCTCCCTTATTCAGGTGTGGCGAGAAAATATGAAGTTCGGGGAATAATGCCTCTGGCGGTAAAATTAGACAAGTCTATTGTGGTGAGGAGAATTCCCCTTGTTTGTCCCTTTGTCTCACCTTGTTGTCCTTTTGTTCCCCTTAGGGGCCTTGGTACGGCGAGGATGCAATGGAGACTGCGCCTACCCGTGAAGAGGAATAGTACCCCCGGCGGTAAATCAGGTAAGTCTATGGGGGTAGTTACTATTGCCTCTGTTTATTCCCTTGGCTCACCTTTGCTGTTCTTGTGTTCCCCTTAGGTGCGGGAGTGTGGCGGGTACGTGCAGAAGGATGCGGTGGATCGTGAGGATGCTGCGAAGGCCGGTGAGTTCAGCGCGGTGCTGCAGCAGGCGAGGCGGCGCGCGTAAAATACTTCTTTCTTCCAGCTCGAAGGCGCGGTGTATCCGGAATTCAGGTAAGGATCGAAGGTATTGCTCTTGTTCTAACCTTTTCTCCTTCTGTTCCTCCCTTTTTCTAGAAGCTACAGACTCGAGGTGGCCGTGGCAGAAGACTGGTTGCAGGCTTGCAGACACGGTGAGCGTTACGCTGCTGGATGCAGAATAACGCGAAGCGTGTGCTGCTCTTCGGGCGTGGTTTAAATAGCCCCCAAAGTAGTCCCAGGTAAGTATTCCTCCCCAGCCCCACCAGAGTAAAAAATAGTCCCTAGGTAAAATAGTCCCCTCCAATCCTCATTTGGCTTGGAGCTCTTGCAGCATGGTCTGCATCAGGTAAGCTTGCAGCATGGTCTGCATCAGGTAAGTTCTACTTTATGAGCCTGGCGCCTATGGCGCCAGGACTGACTCTCTGTATAAGCCTGGCGCCGTAGGTGCCAGGCCCGCACCCAAACAGCCCCTAGCAGGGGTTTTTGGGCTTGCTCAAAATAACTTGATGTCTGCTTCCGGGGTTGCTCGACCAGGTCTGGGTCCCCGGGGGTAGGCATCATGACACCGCCTGACATCTGGGGCCCATACATAGCTTATCTAATGACCACCGGAGACAGTGAAGCCTCCCGAGATACATCACCCGAACCTCATCGGAATTCCACGGATGCAAGTCCCGCCACGAACAATACAATTAACCACGGACCAATACTGACCCACGCTTGGTTATAATGCGGAGGGGGGCGGAGGACAATGAAATGGAAACGGGCACGAGAAGCACAAATTAATTCCATGCATGTTATGTTATAATTTGGTTTTTGAAAATACTAAAAATAAAGTTTAAAAAATAAAATAAAAATAAAAAAGTAATTGCTTTGTAGATTTAGGGGTGCTCACGTGTTCTTTAAAGGTTGCTGGGCTTGACTGTGGAGATCAAATCCTGTGAGCTGAAGGGATGACAAGCTGTTGATGTCAGGGCAGGCTGTTGCGTTGCTAGAGGTTGCCTAGTTGGGTATTGTCTGTTGGTCCTTTCCTGTCTGGTGATCTTCCATTTGTAGAATGTTGTTGATGAAATGTGTCACAATGGAGCTAGAAGGTTCTTGCATAGATGTTGAAACCAGGTTTTTTTTATTCTTGCATGATTTTGAAGACTTCTATCTGACCATGTGTTGCTGATTGCATGTGTAAAATGAGTTTTTGTTACTCTGGCAGGTTTCGCTCTGTAGAACTGTAACTGCCGATGGTAGACCAATTTTTATGTAGGAAGGTTGTTTTTCCAGACCTTATCGAGCTTTGAATTTTCTTTCTTGTCGCGTTTAAGCCTGTAAGTAAGCTTGTGAGTAAACCATTTGACAACTCAGTCCGTTTGTGAAAGTTTAATTTTTTGTTGCTATGCGTCCAAGGGTGGTGGTTATCCAGTTGTGGATGTCGGCGTGCGTTGTTCGTCCTGTGTTCTGGACTGGATTTCGGTTGTGTGATGAGGTAGGGACACTGAATATCTTCCAGTTTGAAATCCAGTTGTATCTCTTTGCAAGGCCTGGTTAACGTTTGGGGTCCTTTCAATGTTTTTGCAAACATTAGTGCTACAATGAAGATGGTAAATGGGATGGGTGTCCCCAGGGAAAGCGGAATGGAGAGGAAACTGCGGTGAAGTTCTCGTTGCAGAAGATGACATAGAAGGTGTGCTCAAGCTCCATTGGAGAGTTCTTCAACCAGTTGTTATGGATGTACTACAACAAGGTTTACAGGGAATGATTTTATAGCTGTACAGTAATTCTTCTCAAGCCAGAAGTTGATGTCCCAGAGTATAGTGAGATGCTGGACATCTATAAGAGTAGCAGTTACGTCAGCCAGGTTGTCTGCAAAAGAAGGGTTGTAAGATGATGGTCATAGACGAGAAGGCAGGCTAGTGTGAACATGTGCCAACGTCGAGGTGATTAAGAGGAGTGTTTTTCAGTCTGGGATATCATCAAAAGAAGGACGTTTTAACTTTGTTGGAGTCTCTGTGCAAAAGTGCAATTCCTCCTCCGCTATTGGCGACTCTGCTGGCAGAACCGTTTTGTTAGTTGGCATCACTGGTGCAGTTCTTCATTATCCAGTAGCCTATGATTGGTTTATAAACTCTGTAGCCACCTCATAAATGACCACAATTTGTTATTTTACTGTGCATAAAAAACAGAGTGAAAGTATCTGGTGAGGTATGCTTTGTGTAGCAGATAGAAGAGACAGGTGAGATGTTCTATTTTTATACACTATATGACAATGCATTACTTACCGTAAAAGCATTTCTGATGGTTGTATCTGCTTAGATTCACATGCTGTGCATAGGTCCGACATCCAGTGGTCACTGCGGAGTATTGCATTTTGTTTTTCGTAGTCGAAAAGGGACGTCGACAAGGCGTGTCTGAAATACTATCCCTATAGTGACGTGCGTTGTACCCACAATCACTCACGCGTCGAGGTCCCTCTGTTTGTATTTTTCTGCCCTGAGGGAGCCTTCTAGACGTGAGTGAGTACAGAAAAGAGAGATATAAAAGGAAGTCTATGTTCCTTCCATCCGAGCGGGGAGGAAGGGTGGGTGCATGTGAATCTAAGCAGATACAACCATCAGAAATGCTTTTACGGTAAGTAATGCATTGTCTTCTGATGTTTGTTAATCTGCTTAGAATCCCATGCTGTGCATAGACTAGCGAGCAGTACCCGGAGTTGGTGGTGGGTTATGAGAAGGAACAGTAGAGAAAAGATGTCTTAATACTGCCTGTCCCACCTGGGAGTCAGATCTTGAGTGTGCATCTAGACAGTAGTGTTTTGTAAAGGTGTGCACAGAACTCCAGGTAGCCGCTTTGCAGATCGACTCAAGGGGAACATTTGCAATGAATGCTAAGGACGCCCCCGTGCCTCGAGTAGAGTGTGCTCTTGGCTTAAAGGGCAGTTCTCTCTTAGCAAGAGTATAGCAGAGAGTGATGCATTGAACAATCCATCTAGAAATAGTGGACTTTGAAACTGCATCCCCTTCTCTTCCTTCTGCCACCGAGACGAAGAACTGATTAGTCTTCCTCAGTGGTCTGGTTCTTTCCATGTAGAACATGACCGCTCCGCGCACATCTAGTGTGTGCAGAGTTTTTTCTCCCAAGTTGGAAGGATTTTGAAAGAACGTTGGCAGTTCTACAGACTGTTTTACGTGGAATTTCGAGATGAATTTCGGAGCAAACCTTGGGTGCGTGCGTAGAACCACCTTATCTCTGTGAACTGTAACAAAGGGGTCTAGAACAGAAAGAGCCTGTAGTTCACTTACTCTCCTGATGGAGGTGATAGCTGTTAGAAAAGCAGTCTTAAGAGTGAGGTGTTTAAGAGATGCTTTGTGCATGGGTTCGAATGGTGAGCCCATGAGTCTGGTAAGTACCACGTTAAGGTCCCATCCGGGAGCTGGGTCAGCTATCGGGGGGTGTATTCTCTTTACTCCCTCCATGAAGGCCTTTATAACAGGGATCTTCCACCACGACACTTTGAGTTGGGAAGGGGTGTATGCAGAAAGTGCCGCTAGGTGGACTTTGATGGAATTGAACACTAGGCCTGAATCCAATAAGTGGATCAGGTATAGAACAATATGTGTGGGAGAGCAGTCAATCGGGTTGATGCTTTTACCTCTGCACCAGATGACAAATCTCTTCCACTTGCTAGAATAGCAGTGGTGAGTGTTAGGTTTTCTGGCTTCCCTGAGGATGTCCATGCATCTCTGCGGGAGCTGTAGATGTCCGAATTCTATGATCTCAGGAGCCAAGCTGCTAAGTTCATGTTCTGGGGGCATGGATGCAGAGTCCTGCCCTTGTCTTGTGACAGCATGTTGTAAGGGCAGGGGAGTTTCACTGGGGGAGATAGAGACATCTCCATCAAGTGAGCGAACCATGGCTGTCGCGCCCACATTGGGGCCACCAGTATCATGGTCACTTGTTCCTGGTGCATCTTGTGCACCACCTTGTTGAGAAGGGGAGTCGGGGGAAAAGCGTAAACAAATTTCCATGACCATTGCATCGACAGACCGTTCCCCTTGGATTGGTTCTGGGGGTACCTGGAGGCGTAACTTTGGCATTGTGAGTTCTCCAGGGTTGCGAACAGGTCTATTTCTGGGAATCCCCATTGTGTGAAGACGATGTCTTCGTGCAGTCGCCATTCGTACTCTTCGGGCAGGGGGAAATCTCTGCTGAGTTTGTCTGCCAGCAGATTGAGTTCCCCTGGTACATGTTGTGACAGTAGGAACATGTTTTGTTTGAGAGCCCACTTCCATATATTTTGGGCCAGTTTGGACAGTCCTGGAGAGTGGGTGCCCCCCTGCTTGTTGATGTAGTACATGGCTGTGGTGCTGTCTGTAAGGACCAACACAGTCTTGCCTTGTAGGTGTTCCTGGAAGGCTTTTAGCGCCTTGAACACAGCTAGTAGCTCCAGTAGATTTATGCGTTGGATGCTACGTTCAGAGTCCACACTCCGTGAGCAGTCTGATGGGATAGGTGAGCCCCCCATCCTGTGAGGGATGCGTCTGTGGTTAGAGTGGCTTCCGCCGCGGGTGTGGCAAAGGGTTTCCCTCTTTCCAGGTTTTCCTTTGTCCACCACCGTAGCGAGAGAACCAAGGCCTGCAAGACCACCACTAGATTGTCCCATAGTCCGCTGGCCTGACACCACTGGCTGTTGAGCCACTCTTGCATAGGGCGCATGCGCAGGCGCGCGTGAGGTACCAAATAAATACACGACGCCATCATGCCTAGCAAGCGCATTGCTTTGCGTACCGTCACCTCTCGACCGGTCACATATTGAGGGATCTGAAACAGCATGTTTTGGACCCTCTCGTTGGAGGGGAAGACGAGGCCGTCCTTTGTTTGAATTAGAGCCCCTAGGAATTGTTTGATTTGGCTGGGGTCTAGGCTGGACTTCTTTTCGTTGATGGAGAAGCCCAACTGGAACAAAAGGTCTACAGTCTTTTGGGTATTGGAGAGGCATGTTTCGTAAGAATCCCCTGTTATGAGCCAGTCGTCGAGGTAAGGGTAAACTGGGATGGACAACCTGCGCAGGTGGGCCGCTGCCACTGCCAGTACGTTCGTGAATACCCTTGGTGCCGATGTTATGCCGAAGGGTAGCACTCTGAACTGGTAGTGTTTGCCCTCTATCATGAACCTGAGGTATCTTCTGTGCGCTGGCAACATTAAAATATGAAAGTATGTATCTTTCATGTCCAATGTTGTCATGTAATCTCCCTGTGATAGCAGTGGGATCACTTCCTGTAAGGTCACCATACGAAACTTCTGGGGTTTGATAAACTTGTTCGCTGGGCGCAGATCTAATACAGGGCGCATGGTTATATCCTTTATGGGTACAAGGAAGTACACTGAATAAATACCTTCCGTTACCTGAGATAGAGGCACGACCTCTATGGCTCCTTTTTCCAGCAGTAGTTGTACTTCTTGGAGAAGGATGGCAAGGTGTTCCGGTGTCATGCGTTGTCCCCTCGGGGGTCTGTATGTTGGGGAACCGTTGAATTCGATGCAGTATCCGTGGGCTACGGTGGAAAGTACCCAGCGGTCTGACGTTATTCCCTCCCATGCTGGAAGAAAGGATGTTATCCGGCCCCCGACCGGTGTTGCATGGGAGGGGACGCGAATCTTTGCGTCACTTGGTGTTATTGGGGGCTTGGGGGCCTCTGGGGGTGGACCCCCGACCTCTCCCTTTGCCACGGCGCTGGCCTCTTTGGCTGTACTGCCCACTATTGGTCTGGTAATTGGTGGCAGGGTGCTGATTCTGCTGTTGGCGTTGGCCACGAAAAAAGCGTTTGTTGCCATAGCCGCGTCTGGTAGTGGGCTTAGAGATCTGGTCAAGAGTTTTGATAGTATCGAACTCTTTTTTAGCCATCTCCAGAGCCTCATCCACCGCTTTCCCGAAGAGGTTTGAGTCTTCAACAGGTTTATTTATTAAAGATGCCTGTGTCTCCGGTTTGAACCCTGAGTTGCGCAGCCATACATGGCGTTTTAGGAGTATTCCCTGAACCAGGGAACGTCCCGCTGTCTCTGCAGCATCCAGAGAGTTCTTTACAATACTCTGGTTGACCTGGGTTCCTTCGCCAATAGTTGATAGCAGGCGTGTACGTAGTGGTTCCGGCGCTTCTTCGGCGTCTTTGCGCAGTTTGGCCCACTGCGCGTCTGCGTAGCCTGCTAGCAAAGAATTGTTGTTCGCAATTCTTGCCGAAAAGGCAGCCGAGGATGTGAATCTCTTTGCAAGGGCATATAACCTCTTGCCCTCCTTGTCAGGTGGTGCCTCGCTGGTGGACAGCGGCACCCCTGCCCTCTTCCTTGTATTAGTTACTACAAGGGAATCCGGAATGGAATGTCCCCTGATGTACAGCGGGTCTGAGGGTGAAGGAGTGAAAAGTTTTTCAATTCTTGGATTAACTCCTCTGATTAGTGCGGGTGTGGATAGCGAAGGGATGATTCTTCTCTTCACTGAAGCGAGGAGGGGAATGGTCTGGCTGACCGGGGGTTTCTCCTTAATTACTCTTTCCACAAAGTCTATTTCAGGAGAGATCTCCCCAGTGTCCAGTTCGAAATGTGCTGCTGCTCTGCGCAACAGGGCATTGAATGTGGGCTGATCGTTAATGGGAGACGTGTTTCTAACAGGTGAATTGTCAGGAGGATTCAGGTTCAGGACATCAGTGTCCGAATATACTGATGGGGATTGCCAGGGATGAGAAGGTCCTTCTTCTGGATTTTCTCCGAAGCCTTCTCCTACCATGTCTGGGCTGTCTTCCAGACCTTCCTCCTGGTTCTGTCCCTCTTCATCGTCCACAAATTCATCCTCCTCCTCCAAGTATTGTTCCTCACCAGTGAGGTTATACACATTATGGAAATCTGAGGCTGTGTCCTACTGGGGATTGAATAGTCTCGGATATTTGGCCCTGGGGTCCTCCTGAGGCCCTTCTCTTGTTCTCTTGGGAGTAGGAGGGTTCTGGGTCTTCATAAACCTCTCCATGCAGAGATGGAGCCTTTCCATGGTTTCATGGGGTACCCCTGAGCGGTCTAGCGGGGGGAAAATTAGTGTCATCTAGCTGAAAACGGCTCGACCTCTCCCATAACGTCGAGGAAAGTGTCCCGTCGCCTTCCGAAAAACAGCCTTCCGGTGTGCTGGGGGTCCCCCCGACTGAAGGGGGTAGTCCCTGTCTTTCTTCTGGCTTTTTCGGCGTGTCTTTCGACCTTTGCGTAGCGCTCGACGTGTCTTTAGGCGTACGCCTCTGGGCGTCGGCTACAACGATCCTCGCCAAGCTCTCTGCGACTCGTTTGTTAGCGGAGGGCTGTGGTTTCGACGTTACGGGTGTCGATCGTTCTACGGCGGCGTGCGCTCTCTGCTGGTGCGCTCCGGCCGATGGTCTGGGGGCGGTGCCCTTATTTGCCGAAAGCCCAGTCGCTGGTCGCGGCTGCGGTTGCGAGAGGGGTTTTGAACCTGAACGGTCCGAGGAGGCCGCCGGTGGAACCTGCGTCTCCTTGGGCGCTGATGCTTTCTTCGTCTTCGACGAAGAAGAGCCATGGGTTGTGTGCTTATGTGTGGTATCGTGTGCGTCAGTGTCGCCGGGGTGTTCATCCCCATAAGCAGGGCGTGAGCCGAGCCCTTCGGGGCCGGGGACAGACGACGAAGAGCGCGAGCGCTCTTTAGAGGGGTCTATGACTTCCGTAGCGGAGGTCGTGTTATCACGTTCCTCGTCACTGTCGGTGGTAGCAGCGGCGGGTGAAGAATCGGCCTTCGACATAGCGTAGGACGCCCACCTCTTGACCCTACGGTCTTTTAGAGTCTTTGGCTTAAGAAGCCGACAAGCCGTGCAACCCTCCTCCTTGTGATCGAGGGGCAAGCAGCGGTTACACCATGAATGCTTGTCCTTCCAAGTAAACTTGCCCTTGCAAAGCGGGCAAAACCTAAAGGGTGTCCTCTCCATATCCGAGGCAATAAATCGTGATAACGACCCCAAGGGAAAGGAAGGGGAAAAGGAAAGGCATTCTCAGAAAAGAACCAGAGATGTCCCACGACCCCACTCTCCCTACTGTATTTGGCCTGCGAGGCCAGGCCACGTGTTCGGCAACGCCGAAGGATCTCCTCCGCTCGTCCCCTCCGTCGAAGATCTTGCTCGGCGGAGAAAGCTTCACAACTGCGTGGAGGGAGGGATCGATGTGTTATATATTAAATAGGAAAACGACCGAAGGCCGAGGAGATGAAATCTGCAATGTCTCTCGAGGAGCTCCGCGTAAAGGCGACCAGTAGCTGGGCGGAAAAAAACAATCTGAGGGACCTCGACGCGTGAGGGATTGTGGGTACAACACACGTCACTATAGGGATAGTATTTCAGACACGCCTTGTCGACGTCCCTTTTCGACTACGAAAAACAAAATGCAATACTCCGCAGTGACCACTGGATGTCGGACCTATGCACAGCATGTGATTCTAAGCAGATTAACAAACATCAGAAAGAAAGATTATTTGGCTAGGAAATGTTAATGGTAAAAAACATATGCTGTTTTTGTTATGTTTTGTTATCTTACTGGGTCTTGCATTAACACAGTTTATGCCATTAGCATCGGCACTTTTGGCTTGCAGGAAAAAAGTTGTGATTATGAGTGGATAAGTGGGAGCAGATGGAGCAGTGTAAAGGCTGCAGGCCAGGAGCGAGTGCTGCTTTCACATGGCTACAAGTGTGCATTGTGAGAGGTATGTGTTAGAGTTGTGCTGGTTGTTGATGTTTAGCAAGCCAGAGCCCTTTACCTGCAAGTGGGTTAGAGGAGCGGCATGAAGAGGTGGCAAAGGTCTGCGAGAGAGTCGGAAGTTGTAGTGAGTGAGTGATTTGGGTGATGCTTGTTATGTTTGCAAAGGAAGTCAGGTGGATGATACGGTTGTAAAACTGCATGGCGGTCGGCTAGGAAAGGAGATGTTACTTGCAGATTAAAGTTGCATACCTAGGAGAAAAAGGCTTTGGTTGCTGACACTGAGTCAATTACCAGTCCTATGTTACTCCTTGCATCCACACCTCACACCAAGATAACAAACCACCTTTCTTTGTACACCATCTTTATTGTAGATCTTTCAATCCACAGTGCTTCGATTTCTAGGTCTTGTCGTTTCCAGCTCTTGAATATGCGCATGGCCCTTCGTTTTCTCATCTTTGATGCCACTAAGCTCCTCATTTCTTCTTTAGTCTTTTCACTGCTGTTCTTTTGCTCTAGCCTTCTTCTCGGCCTGCCTGCCTACTAGCCGCCCCCCCCCTACCCTTCTAGCTATCATGCTTCCATACGCGTTATTGCAACCTCTTTGTTGGCTCTCTTTTGAGGCCCGTCTTCTCTTCAACTTTCTATGTATTACCTTTAAATGTCTCCACGGTCTGGCTCCTCCTTATCTTTCTTCTCATCTCATTTTATACTCCTAATTTTCACCGGTGACATTTACTCTTTCTTCTCTTAGGCCTTAGACCACCCTGTTCTTCTTCTTGCTTTAGTTCCTTCTCACTATAAGCGCCGAAACATTGGAATGCTCTTCCTCAGTCTTAAAAGTTTGCTTTCCTAATTTCCCTTCTTTAAATCTGAGATCAACGACCATCTTTCCTTTTCCTAAGTCTTTGTGACCTTGTTTTGCATTCCCATTAAATTATTGTACAGCGTTTTGTACACGGTACAGGACTTAGGCGTTAGGCAGTATATAAATAAAATACGAATACATCGCCATACATTCTGCACTTTTCTTTTGCTTTTTTCACAGGGTTTTTAAAAGCTTAATTTCCCTTTAAAGAGCACTTTCAGCAGTTGTATCATTCAGCATCAAATATTAAGCATTTTTTTCATAATGAGGCCCTTGAAGACTGTGGCTTAATTAAGGGGGGTGGCTGGGTGCATGCAGGTTTAATCTAATGATGTTTATAAAGCAAATTGGCAAGATCCTCCCTATGGCATTTCACTTTAATTACAGCTGCTTGTTTTTCAACGGTGTGTGTGCATCTGTATGTATTGCTTTTTCTTTTTTGCTTATGCTCCTATTCTTTTTCTTAATAATTCCCTCAACTCTTTGGCTTTCGCAGTGGATTCCTTCGATTGATATAGCAAAAGACTTAAACACAATGAAGGCTTAGGGGAACAAAGCAGAATGTCTGCAGCACTTATGAACTATGTGGAGTTTAACTTTCAGTTTTCATAAAGACTGTTCCCAGGTTTATTATCTGGAGCAGGCTATGGCAGACTAGGGGACGCTGAGCAATTTTTGTTCTAGCTAGCATGTTGAAGTATATGCAACTCAGATGACTTCTATGCTCCGCTAGTGAACCATTAGGAACTTCAATATTAATAAACAATGTCCCAAACTACCGTATGCTATAGTGTTTATTTACTGTTAATATCATATATAAGCACTGACAAAGCCAAACAAAGTGGCTCTTGTGTAGGAATTTCATATGCATTTGTCAGCTCTGCCATGGTATGCCCAAATGCTCACACAGTTTGTCAGTTATTGCCATGGTTTATCAAGGTGGTACTACAATTTAGCAGTGGTTGCAATCTGGTACACACATCCTATGGTATGGCAGGTATTGCTTTCATATGCCAGTCATTGCCATCAAGAGTCTAGGTACTCAACGTATTGCCAGGTTGTGTAGTTCAACGCTTCGGTACTCTCCTCTCTGCTATGTTTTAACATTTAATGCAAAGATACCTCGCATCATTACCAGGTACTGCCATGAAATAGCTAGAAAATCACTATGTCCAGGTGTTTCCATCATAAGAACAGGGATTCCCCTATTGCTGGGTATTGCAGACAAAGGTACAGGTACTCCTCCAATTACTCACACGGTCTGCTCGCCCCAAAAATGTATCCTGTTATTACCACTATAA
Organism: Ambystoma mexicanum; assembly: GCF_040938575.1. Classification (NCBI taxonomy): domain Eukaryota; kingdom Metazoa; phylum Chordata; class Amphibia; order Caudata; family Ambystomatidae; genus Ambystoma; species Ambystoma mexicanum. Next base: position 329,243,616 of record NC_090940.1, on the reverse strand, counting down.
CACTAATTACTTACAGAGGGAAGAAGACAACTAGTAGGCTGAGGAGGGGGAAGAATAGCAGTGGGAGCACTGGAGGTGGGGATTGGATGCCCCTTGTATGCACCATTCAGTGTCGGGTCTCTCAACCTGCTAGGATCTTGGGTCAACGGTGCATGTCCGGGGCTCCAGGCTGCGGTTTATCAAAAGGGCTCAGGGGAAGCGGCTTCTCTTTTTGAGGAGCAGGCTGTATCAATACAGTTATGTATAATGAACTGGTGAGCCTCCTTACAGTGCCCCCTTTGACTCTTAATCCTCTCTTGCCAATAAGATCAACAACCATCTTTCTCAGGAAACATTAGCCCAGTGTGAAGCTCTGCAACAGAGAGGTAGAGAGTGCATCTCACAACCGAGACTTTTCCACTGGCAGAAAGGACTAGCATTTGTCTGAACTAAAGACAACCAAACAGAGTGGCCATCTAGAAAGGGTATATTATTACATTATGTTATATGTGGGTGTGAGCTTAGTCATCAACATTGAACGGATGGATACTTCAATGAAGGGTCCTGACTTGCTCTAAGGGTGGGCATAGGGTGACCACGAGGCACAGCTTCTGCCACTCACTATGTGATGCAGTGCTCCTGGGCAGTGTGGGAATAAACCTCTGTTCTACTCCACCCTCTCCCTTGAGCTTGGCATGAACGTGTCACAAGAGCCTAAGCGCTAGCATGGTCCCTTTAAGGAAACGCATGAGGAGAGGAATTGACAGAGCTGACAAAGACCTACACGCTCTGCTACTCTCGCGCGGTTGAGGAAATCACACCCAAAACGACAGGGGAAAGTTTGGTACCTGAACTAAGACAGAAAACGTAGGTAGTTAACCAATCTGCTCACGTGGTCTCTACATACAGATACCCAAGCCTTCCTAGGTTAAGAGAATCCCCTGAAGGGCAGGGAAAGGCTGTGGCAAACCGAGCACAACCCAAAGGAAGGTACTAATCAACTCCAAGACCCACATCCAAGCTCCAAGCCATCCCCAGTGGTAGGACCATAAGCAAATCCCCATACCAGCTTCACAGGGAGACACATGTGCACCCGTATGCCAGAGGCCGGTTCAAGGTCTGTGAGAAACCCAATATTTTCACTCCTACTCCCCCTGAATCCTCTTCTCGTGTGGCAAGGGAAAGGCCATTGCTTTTGGATCCTGACTGACCCTGGGGGTGGAGAAGTGAAGGAGGATCACCAGGGTGGAGGGTCCTTGTGGATTGGGAAGAGGGTATCCACAGGTGAGACATGGTATCGCCCGTTCCCTTGTAAGAACCAACCTAACCTTCCACCGGCCTTTATGGGCTATTTTAAGACGTCTGCCCTCATTCAACCTACTACAGCACTGGGACCAGTGAGTTGAGGGGAAAGTCGCTCAAAACCAGGGCGCTCCTGAGGGGGCTACGTGGAAGAGCAAAAGTGAACGATCACTAATATTGAATACCTAACTGAATGAACACTTGATGTGCAGAGGTATGACTGGATGACAGATGAATGTGAAATTGCCCATTTGAAAGCAACATATGAATAAGAGAACAAGTGTGAAAGAGCCTAAAGAGCTCAAGAGCATGACAGCAAGTTGGAGAAGAAATAAAACCACTGCAAAGTGAACTTTAAGCATGAATACAGTGTTGCAAGGCAACAGACTGGCAAAGGAGATGTGACACATTGTGGCAAAGCCAAGCGGCTGGCAAGAAGAAGCCAAGTGAGGGGAGAACAGTCACACAGGGGCAGATACAGAAAAACCTGTGAGGACTAAAGTGCTTAGGGTTCCTGCTTTGCGCAACCTGTAATGGGTGGACCGTGTAGTCTAACAACTGCGCCTCAACCAGGAAACCATCAATTGTGAAAGCTAAAGGCATTGTTAAAGTAAATCGAGCAGGAGTAATTTGATGAAACTGTTAATCCAATCCAGAAGGAGTGTCAAGTTGTTTGAACACTGAGAGACTGAGACTAAGTATACGTTGGGTTTATAGTGATAACATCGAAAACAAAAACTTCGAAAGTCAAAATCTCGAGAGAAAAAAAACGTCGAAAAAAAGGTAGAATTTTTTTTATTACGTTTTTTTTTCAAAATGGGGGGGTTCCGCCCCCCTTAAATGTAAATAAAAAAAATTAATTTGACTTTTTTTTTTACGTTATTGTTTGAGATTTTGACTTTCGATTTTTTGTTTTCGATATTATGACTGCACACCTATACGTTGACAAGCTGAAGACTTGGGGAAGGGAAACCTAAGAACTTGATGCTGTCTTGAGGACAGGAACCTCAAGACCCTTTTTGATGCAACTGTGCAGTCTTTAACTTGGGGAAGGGAACACGGAGGATGTGTGGAACTGTTTTGCTTGTGGGAAAGGTAATCCCAAGACTTTTGTGGAACTTTGAACTTGGGGAAGGGGAGCTGAAAAGCAAGCTGGGAGTTGGAAGAAGCTCAGAACTTTATTTCAATCACCATTTCTTTCAATGCTGACATCCCTACACATTGTTTAGTTTTAGTTGCGAAGGCAAGGATAGGTTTTGGACACAGATTATTTTTAATTTTTTAATTTTTTGTCTTAATTGTATTACAATTTTTACAAAAGAGAAGTATGCGGTCCTGAAAACGAAAGAAGCATTAAGTCCATGAATGAAGAGAAGTAATCCAAATGTCTTAAATTCATCAATTCTGTCGTTCCGGGTGATCTGTACACTGGTCTATGTCAATGGCTTTAAAAAAAGAAGCTACCCCAATCACCCAGCGTGTATTGGTCCCACTAGACAGCGCTTTCCACCAGGTTTTTTTCATCAAATGTTTCATGACTTTCTAGTATTTTGTTCAAGTATCTTATTCCAGTAGGTTGAGTTCCTGGGCAGGATAGTAGTAGATGATGGCTTGTTTCAATTGTCTCTTTATCCTCACAGTATCAACACTTGTTAGAGGTTGTTTCCTTGCAGTCCTTACTTCATTAGTCTTGATCTGATTTAGTCTAAATCTTAAAAATAGTCTGGCCAAGGTTCTGTCTGGGAATTTCTCCAGATAGCTTCGTACTGTGTTAACTTTCATTGGCGGTGTTGGAATACCCCCAGTTAACTTGCACTTATTGGCCAACTCAAGTGTCGAAATTCAGTCTGTTTCTATTAATCATTTAGTGACCTTGTTTGGGTGCGCTGACAGCTCCGACGTAGTGATATGCTGATCGGCCAGAGCTTTGTTATGAGTTAAAGCCCAATTTGTCATTAGGTAGTTCTTGCCACTTTCTATTTCTGTGTTAACAATGTCCAATATCTTTGGTCTGGGCTCTGTGGTGACTTTTCTGTAGAGCATCGGCATATTTCTTGTTGCTATTGCCGCCAGCGATGGATATTTCTCTTCTAATAAGAGTCATAGCCGTAGTTTGAGAAAGGCCTAAAACTCTTCTCCAGAAATAGCTCTAGAGTTTTAATCAAAAGTTTGCTGGTAGGGAAGGCATTGCCTCCGTCCCGTATGTCAAGGTCAGCGTGACTTTAGCTTTAGAAAAATTGATCACTGGGATTAACGAGAAACAACCATATTTCTCATCTATTGCCTTGGCTAGAGATGTCAAGGCCTTTAATCTTGCCAAAAGGAAGTCTTGCATTGGATGCTCCAGTGGATTGCTGCTCATCATCACTTCCGGATATTTAAAGGAGTTCACTTTCTCTAGTTGCCAGCCATCGATGTTCCATTTGGCCTTTTCTAAAAAATAAATCCTTCTTTCCATGACCATTATCTTAGTCTTTGCTTTATTCATTTCAAGATTGTTAGTTTTTAAATACAGGAACATGTTGATCTGTCTTTGTAGTCCGACAGGGGTTACATCTAGGAGGATGTCATCTGCATATAATATTCTTGATATCTTCTCCCCCACTGTCAGTGTAAAAATTCTTAGCGCCTCCTCAGTGTTGGAGTAGTCAGCTATGTAGGCGCTATATAAAGCTGGGGCCAATGGGCACCCCTGCTTAACGCCTCTAGCCATCTAATTTCTTCTGTTAGCTGGCCAGACTTGTTAAGCCTCACTCTCATCCTGATAAAGGGCTCAGATAGGCCCTATTGACTCTGGCCATTTCATTTTTTCAAGTTTCTTCCACAGACGATCCCTACTGACCTGGTCAAATGCCTGGACCAGGTCAATAAATGCCATGTATACCATTGGTCCACTTTGCATAATCCATGCTTTGATAGTGCTCAGCAGGAGTATTTTTGATGTTGTACCTGTATTTTTTATAAAGCCTGATTGAAATGGATCCGTCATGTCAGAAGATTTCAACCAATTCTGAAAAGCATCCAGAGCAAATGATCCAAACACTTTGCTAATGACATCAAGCAGGGCTATCGGGCGATACCGTCCCTTTCACATCTCTTGAAAATCGGCACAACAATAGCCCTCCTCCATGGCGTTGGGATCTCTTGCCTAGTCTTCTGGATGCTTCTTTAGATCTACATTTGATATGCTGTCCGAACCAGGTTCTCTTGAGTTTGTTAATTTCTAAATTTTTGTCAGAATTATTTCCTCGTCAACGTCAACTTGACAACTGGGATTCCCCATGTTGTCAAGGCACCAGGTAATGCTGGGTTGTTTGCATTTGCCAATGATTTGTACAACTTGGAGAAATGGGCCACCCACTGAGCTTCTCCGACATTGTTTTGCAGGAGGTCGTTATTACTTCCATTTGTGCCCCTTATCAGAGACCAAAATTCTTTTGTATTCTTTCCACTTATGAAGCGTAACATCTCTTCTGCATCCCACTGGTATAAAGTGTGTCTACGTTTTACTAGCCAGTGCTTGTATTCTGTTTTTCCTCGCTTCAAGTGTTCCCGATTTTCCAGTGTATTAGATTTTTTTACGCCACGCACTAGCTGTCGCAGTACCTTTCTTCTTGCTATCAGTTGGGTGTTGTATCTATGACGGTGTCGTTTGCTTCAGTTTGCCATCTTCAGACTTTTCTGAGTGTAGATCTGCAAGAGGGGCGTGTAGTCTACTTCGTTAATTTGATTTCTGTAGATACATTGTCGCCTGTGATCACTTGATACTGGCTAGTCATATTTTTAATAGCTTTTTCCGATAGTTTTACTCTGTTTCCTCTCTGGTTGGTCCTAAATCGTAAGGCATTCGCTGTTTTAATCCCTTGGGAGCAGACCAGGTGGTTTTTAAGATTTTATGATTGCATGATTGCAAAAGAGGCTATCAGCCCCAACAGTTCCCTTGAAATTTAAATATGGTCAATCATACTGGATTGGTCAGTATATTGCCATGATGGTTTGTGTTTATTGGATCTGTGTCTCATCCAGTGGAGGTTATGGAGGTTGTTTTCCGCCATTGGACTCTCCAATAGTCTGCCTCTTTCAAAGATTGGGGCAGATCGTGGTAGATGTTTCTTTTGGTCGCCGATATCTGTGCAGATCGCGTTGAAAACACCAGTAGTTAGTACATGGTGATAGTGGTAGTTCAAAAATGCCTCTTCCAAGGTTTTAGTTATGGAGGTTAAATAAAGTTTGTTTGTGGTTCCGTCCGGATTCCGGTATGTATTTATTAATACAAAGTTTCCTTTGTTACAGGTCTATCATGGCTTATCCTACGTTTGTAGGGAAGTACAGACAACTGTGTAAACAGTGATAAGGAGAATTGTGTGTGAATATCAAGGTCTGAGCCTGATCGTATTGATGTAATAAGCCCCGCTGTTGGCCTCCCTGTTGGTCCTTTCTTGGCTGATGTAAATGCTATTGAATAGCCATCCAGATTAGGTTTCATAGTGTGCCAAGTCTCTTGGAGGCATAAAATATCAAAGGAGCCTAGGTCTACCTCAATAGGGACTGTTAAATGGCCAAAACCTCTGGTATTCCAAGAGGCCATTTTGATGGAGTTTTCTTGTCCTCTGGTAGTTAGATCTTCATTTCACGGGTTTGAGTCTTCTGATCCTCTTACTGATGGCTAAGTTCTGTTGAACTTTCTGACTCAGACTTCCTTAGTTTCATTCAGGTAGGGAAATCCCACTTTAGTTTAGGGTAAGTTAGGCCTTCATCCATCCTGACATTTGTGTTAATAAAACAATTTGGTTTGAACTTTGAATCTGTTGTATGTGTCTTACTTCATGATGCCTTCACAGGTCTGATAAAAGAAAGTGTATTTGGCAGTCAACTGTGGAGGTTTGGAGTGAGAGGAGGCAACTAGCAGATTGCTGGAAGCCAAAAAAGGAGATTATATTTTTGAAGCGTGGTAAGAGATGAAAGGAGGTAACTGGGAGAGAAGTATTAAGGAACATTGGGGTAAGCGCTAACAATACCACCCCCTGTGACTACAGCCAACCTGCCAAATACCACACAGAGATCTCAAGATATGCAACTCGTGACTCTCACCCTCCTTCCAGTGGTCATCCATCTTTGGACTGCGGTAGTGTGCAAAACCTGATCCAATGCCCTACAGAACAAGTGAAGGAGAAGAGGATGGCACCAACTGGGCTTAAATACATGTTGAAGGAACTCAAAACACCTCATATTGTGAGTGAATTTTATTCCCTGTGTATTGCTGAGCAGAGGAGCCCTGACTTTGAGACTGTACAATCTGAATCTGATTTTTTTGTATTATATGCACTAGAGTTGAAGTTATTCTTATATTATTATTATTAGGAGACTTCTTAAGCAGAAACTTAGGAAGCAACTTTATGCTTTACAATCATAAGGGGAAGAACACAGTGAAGCAAGCCGAGTAACAGGAAGCAGGGAGGAACTAGCATGGGAGGAGAAGGATGAGCAATTTGGCAGCAAGTGATCAAAAAGCCACCAGGCGAAGAAACAGTGAGGGGCAGATCACTTGATCTCAGGTAAGGTGGGGAGTTGAGGGTGTGTGGACCTAAGTGCTAGAGAGGAGCCACTTCTTTAAGAGGCGGGTCTTGAGCTCCTTCCTGAACTGTAAAAGTAAGGGGCGAGTCTGTTGATGAGGAAGAGGTTGCAGAGTCTTGGGGTATTGACAGAGAAGGCCTGCCTTCTGATTCTTTCCTTCCTGCACCAGCGGGCAGCAATTAGGCACATATCCTTACTTTTGATGGATTGTAGGCCTCCGGAGATACTGCATTTCTCAGTGCGCTAGCATGAGACTTTAGAGTAACAGCCTTGTAGATGATTCAGCAGGGTTTGAAGATGAGCCATGCTTTCAGTGGGAGCAGTGTCATTTGATGAGGGTCGGAGTGATGCGGTTGAATTTGCAGAGTAATTTGATGAGTCGTGCTGCAGCAAGCATAACACATTTCAGGGGTTGCAAGAGTAGTTCCCAGAGGGACTTCAAAAAGGGCATTGCCATAATCCAGGTGGGAGAGGACAAAGGCTTGGAGAGCAGAGCTGAGGTTTTTTCCGGGATGGAGGAGAGAATGTTCGTACCAAGCCATTTGTGTCCTCCTTGCTATGTGCAGTTTGAAGGACAGATCTCTCTCGATGTCGAACACACGGCACTTGGCGCAGATGGCAGGATTTCAGTCTTGAAGGGGTTGAGTTTCAGGTAAGCACTGGGCATCCATGACTGGATCTTTTTGAGGCAGGCCTTGGGCTTGTGTATGCCTCAGACGGAGGATATATTGAGGTAGAGCTGCATATTGGCGGATGTTGTGTGAAGTAGGACGGTTCGGAGCTGTTGCATGTAAACATTGAAGTTCACGAGGTACATGATGGATCCTTGCAGGACTCAACATGTGATGGCTAGAGTTGATGATCTCGAGACATCCATTTGTAGGAACTTGTGGCAATTAGCCAGGTAAGATTTGAACAAGCTGAGGAGTATCTCGCTGATCCCCATGCAGCGATGTAGATTGTAAGTGAGCGTCGGATGGTCTACTGTGTCAAATGCCAATGAGTGGTCAGAGAGAACAAGCAGGCAAGGATCACCTTCATCAAGGATTTTAAGGGCATTGTCGATCACCTTTATGGTATCAGTTTCTGTGCAGGATCTGGGTCTGAAGCCAGATTGGAAGGACTGAAGGATGTTGTTGGCTTCAATGTGTTGGAAGAGTTGCGTGGCTACTGCTTTCTCAAGGATCTAAACTTGGAAGGGAAGATGGATGATGGGGTGGTGCCTTGAGGTAGGGAGCTGCTGATTGTCAACTAAGGGTGGAGTACTTCAGTTGGGAGATCTTGATTACAGAGGCAGGGAGGAAGTTGTCCATGTACAATGTGGCCTTGAGGGATGCTAAGGAGTCAGTGAGGTCCTCCATAATGAGTGTCTTGAAAGGTGTTGCGAGAAACCAGAAAGTGTCTCACCCACTAATCCCAGGGGAAATGTCATTCAGGTGGCCAGGACACCGCCATCACTTTTGGATCCAGTTCCTGGGGGTGGACCAGTGCAGGAGGATCACCTGTGTGAGGGGTCTTCGGGGAGTGGGTCACAGAATGGTGAGATGCAGTATCCCCCTCCTTGTAACACCTTTACCCCATCCTGTCAGGTAGGATATTTAGGAACTCAATCCCCCCTTTTTACAACAACAATCTCTCATGGACAGCCTGCATTAAGGGAAAACAGACTAACACCAGAGCCGTATACCTGACATGTCCCAATACAATGGTCAGGCGATGTAAGGCAATTTCTGGCCATCACACGCACCTGACTTCCATAACACTTCCCCACACAGATAAAAGGCAGAGCACGAGAGCACACTCGGAGCGAGGCAAAGCACATGAGGAAACAGCAGTTTCGAGACGGCAGCTGAATAAGAGGAAAGACGGCAGAATCGAAGGAGATTGAAAGGAGGGATATTCCCTTAACCTTTTCAACAAGGAACCGTTACTTTCCGAAAAACCTTGAGAATAGAATGCGCAAGACCAGGAAACCAGGCTTAAGAATCCTGCATTGTGTGTCAGAGTTATCCAGGGCCCTCCCGCGTCAGTAATCAAGACGGGAAGAATCACCAGCCGCTGTGATTCGGACCTTGACTCCAAGAAAAAAGCAGCATCAGTTCAACACAGCCGGTGAGTTGGGGAGACTGATACAAGACCGGTCTGTGTTGAAGCCAAGGTTGCAAGCAGCAACATTGTATGGCAAGCACTGGAATGAACATTGTTAAAACACATATGATAAGAGGAGCAAGTGAAGTTAAACTGCTGATGAGTAATTGAACTTTGAAACAAGCTACAATACCTTTGACATAGTGGGTGCTCAATCGAAGGTCTCTGTAAAGTACCCAGCTGAGGAGTGACAGAAGTAGATACATTTTATCCGAGCCCGGCAGAGGGTGATCATTTGAAAGTGAACTAATAAATGTGAATCGAAGTGGTCATGCAACAGGTCAAGCAAAATCCTGCGCACAGTCAAAAGTCTTCGATTTTTATGAAATAGAGAAAGTTTGGAAAAGTACACGAATATGGTCCCAGCCCAGCAGAGGGAGACCAATTCAAAGTTGTGTGCCAACTTCATTCAGACATGTAAAATATGTCAGAAAATCAGTACACATAGTCCCTTGCCTGCCCCTCTGAATCCTTTACCAATAATAGACATCCCATTCTCCCGGATTTAGACTGGGTAACAAATATCTCCTCCTAATCATTGCTTACGCTAACTTATAGCCAGAGGCATTCCCCATGTGGAACAATACAAACCAACAGAATGGATCAGGGATCCAATTTATGAGCAAACTCATGGGTGAAGTCAAGGAATTGCTCCATATTGCCACCTAAGAACCTCAGTTTACCACCCTAAAATGGACTGATTGGTGGAAAGATTTACCAAAACACTGATCCTAAGAAAATTAGTAGAGAAGGACGGGAAGGACTGGGATCCCATGATTCCCTGGGCCCTATTTGCAGTAAGAAAAAAACCCTCAGGCGTCCACCGGATTCTCTCCTTTCGAACTACTTTATGGTAGAGAGGCAAGAGATGTCCTAGACATGCTCTGGGAGACCTGGAAGAGGCATCTATTCCCCTCTCACAAACAGCGCCCCGATTGTGTTGAGCATATGAAACTTGTTCAGAACCTAGTCTATACTCACATGGAAAAAGGCCAAGAACAACAAAAGTCCACCTACTACAAAAATGTAAACTTAAGATCTTTTTCAATAGGACAAAAGGTATTAGTCCTCTTATCTACCTCTGAAAATAAACTGGTCTCAAAGTGGTATGAAGTGTTAGAGCGAACAGGGACCTGTACCTATAAAATAGCCCAACCTGACAAAAGACCCATCTCTACCATATAAATCTCTTAAGGAAAATCCTTCCGCAGCCAATGCCTCGATACTGTCTTGTTTGGTACCAGAGGAAATAGATAATTTTGAATTAATTCCCCCAAGAGCCATCTAGTCAACAACAAGAAGACAAACGATTTAGTCACGACATTCCCATATGTATTCCGTGAGAAACCAGGGAGAGTGCAAGGCAGCTGTCATTATATCAGAACTCCAAAGGGAAAAGTGGTCCATTTAAAACCATATAGACTCCTGGAAGGCCGTAGACAGATAATGGTGGAGGAAGTGAACAAAATGCTAAGGGCACATATTATCGAACCCTCTTCAAGCCCAACTGTCCACCCCTATTGTGTTGGTCACAAAACCTGATCACTCCTAGAGGTTTTACATCGACCTCCAACAGGTCAACACCAGTTCCGACTTCAATGCCTGTCCCATGCCACGCATTGACGAACTGATTGATAAACTCGGAAATGCCACCTTCCTATCAACCCTAGACTTAACCAAGGGATAATGGCAGGTCCCAGTGCATGGGCCTGATGAGGAAAAAACAGCTTTCTTGATGCCCCTGGGACTATTCCAGTTCAAAGTCCTTCCTTTTGGAATAAATTGGCCCCCACCACTTTCCAACGGCTTATGGACAGGATATTACAGCCCTACTCCAATTTCTGCGGGGCTTTTATTTTGACGACAGTCATTTATAGTAAATCTTGGGATGTCCATCTTTTCCATCTCTTTACTATCATGAAAGCCCGCAGAGAGGCTGGCTTAACTGCTAATCCATACAAATGGAAGATGGCTCAATATGTTGTGAAATACCTCAGCTTCTTTGTAGGGAATGGCAGTGTCCAGCCCCAACGAGAAAAGGTGAAAGCCGTCCTAGATACCCCCAGGCCTAAAACCAAGAGAGACTTCACAGCATTCCTAGGATTAATCTGTTATTACCATAGGTTTATCCCCAATTTCTCGGACAGAACAGTTAGGCTGACAGACAAATTGAGGCACACCGACCCCAGAAAATTCATCGGACTGATGAGGACGATGTAGGTTACAAAAGCTTAAAACAAACCATCTGCCAGAACCAGATCCTAAAGGTGGTAGACTTTTCAGAAGAGTTTGTGTTACAAAAGGATGCCTCTCTTACAGGGTTAGGAGCAGTTTTGTCCAATGTTTGTCATGGAATAGAACACCATGTCCTATTCACTGGTCTAAACTCTTCCCACGTGAAAACAATTACTCTGTGTTGGAATTAAAGGCCCTTTCCATCAAATGGGCCATCACCTATCTAAGATACTATCTCCTACGAAGGAAGTTCACACTCATCACAGATCATTTCTCCGGTAGTGTGGATAAGCCAGCGAAAGGACTATAACCCTCGAGTCATGCAATAGTTCCTAGACCTGCAACCCTACTGTTTCACTGTGGGGCACCGAAAAGGTGAAGGCCAGGGGAACATCCATTTCCTTTCTCGGTTTCCCTGTGAAACAGATGCGGCTAAATCGCATAGGGGAAGGGCATGTGAGAAACCAGACAGTGTCTCACCCACTAGTCCCCAGGGATCTGTCAACCAGGTGGCCAGGAGACGGCCATCGCTTTTGTTTCCAGTTCCTGGCGGTGGACCAGTCCAGGAGTGTGGGGTCTTCAGGGAGCGGGACACTGAATGGTGAGATGCGGCATCCCCTTCCTTGTAACACATTTACCCCATTTTACCTGGTAGGATATTTAGGAACTCATCCCCTCTCTTTTTACATCACAAACACTTTCACACGGACAGCCCGCAATAAGACTAACACCCAAGCTGTATACCTGAAGCGTCCCAAAACAACGGTCAGGCGAGGTCAGGCAATTACTGACCATCACACACACCCGACTCCCATTACACTTTCCCACACGGATAAAAGGCAGAGCATGAGAGCACACTCTGAGCGAGGCAAATCACATGAGGAAATAGCAGTTTAGAGACAGCAGCTGAATAAGAGGGGAAAGACAGCAAAACCGAAGAACATTGCAAGGAGAGATATTCCCGTGACCTTTTCGACAAGGAACCGTTACTTTCTAAAAAAAACCCCCAGAGAATAGAAAGTGTAAATCCAGGAAACCAAGCTGAAGAATTCTCCATTGTGCGTCAGAGATATCCGGGGCACTACCGCATCAGTAATCAAGGCAGGGAGACTCACCAGCCGCTGTGGAACTGATCTTGGCTCCAAGAACAAAGCAGTATCAGTTCAACACAGGCAGTGATTTCGGGGATCGATACAAGACTGGTCTGTGTTGAAGCCAAGGTTGCAAGCAGCAACATTGTATGTCGAACACTGGTACGGACATTGTTAAAACGCGTTTCATAAGAGGCGTAAGTGAAGTTAAATTGCTGATGAGTGATTCAACTTTGAAACAAGCTACAATACCTTTGACAAAGTGGTCCGGCACAGCGTGGGTGCTCAATCGAAGGTCTCTGTAAGGTACCCAGATGAGGAGGGATGAAAGCAGATAAATTTGATCCGAGCCTGGCGGAGGGAGAACTTTTGAAAGTGAACTAATACATGTGAATCGAAGTAAAATCCTGTGCAAGTAAAATCCTGTGCACAGTCGAAAGTCTTCGATTTCGATGAAATAAAGAACGTTTTGAAAAGTACATGAATCTGGTCCGAGCCCGGCAGAGGGAGACCAATTGAACATTTTGTGCTAAAGTGAATCTGTGCTGGGTGGAGGGTATCCAGGGTGAATCGAAAATCACCCAAGAATTTGTACATGAAAATCCTGAGGAGAAAGGAACTGTTGAGTATTTGTTCTTCGCATCAGGCCTTCTAAAGTAAGAGACTTTGAATGATAAAGAGACTTGGCACAGAAGGCCCTGATCTTGAGATCTGAACTGCATCCTCGTGCTAGAGAAGTCAAAGATTGTGCCAAGCTCGAGTGTGCCGCTTTGTCCCATGCTGAAAATGTGGGGAAGGTAAGCCAATGGCTTGAATATCCTGATATATCATTTCTTTAACACTTTTCTTTTACATAACATTGTTTCCCACACTATTTGCATTGAGGAGCAAGGATTGGCAATAGGTTTTTTAGTATAGGTCCTTTTATTTTGACAGATTCGACTAGGACTGCATTATTTGATGGTCGTAGCTTGCTCCCATCTTTAGATTTAGGATTAGATAGGCGTTTTTCAAATCGGATTGAAGTTCAATAAACACCCTTGAACTGTGATCACTTGTGTCTGTCTTACTGTTTGATACAATGCTTTCCTTACAGTGTCCAGGTAGTTGTGGTTTTGCATGATGGGATGTGTAGTATGCGGTCAGTTGTGGCGTTGGTGTCTATGTGTTGGCAAATCATGCTGCTCTTGTTGATGAAGAAGGCAGTGGATTTTTCAAATGATTTGTATGGGTGGGTCGGGCAGAGGGTTGATTCTGTGCTTGATGACTTTGAAGAGGGCTCTGCTTTCATTGTTGGCCTTGGCTATGAGGTTTTGCTAGTAGTTGGCCATGGCAGTGGCGATCAGTCATCTGCATGCAGAAAAGAGATACTTGAGCAGGGCCAAGCCGGATGTACTGTAGGATTTCCACCAAGCTTTCTTTTGTTTTCTGATGGTTCTTTGCTGAAGTTGAGTTCTTGGGTATACCAGGGAGCGGAAGGTTTAGGCTGATAATCTGTTGGCCAATTGTTTGCTTACTTTTCATTTGTGTAAACCTCAGGGGAAGCTACTTTGTTATTTGTTTGACAATTGTTTCAACCCATAGAGAGGCCATACCGTTTTCTTTGACCTGAACCCCTTTGCTTTTGTTACTTTTCCAAGTAAAATCCCTTTGAACTGCCACTCTTCTCTATCTCTTCGATCCCTGCTCTGCTTTCTAACACATGGTGTAGGACGTAAGGTCAATGGGAACTGACACAGCAGTTCCACTGGATCTATGGCTGTATTTTGCAAACGAAAGGCTGAACTTCAAGATGTTTTGCTGAAAAGGCAGCCTGTGCAAGTTTGGTATTGGTATGTGGCCTGCTTCTGGTCCATTTTGGGTGAGGGGGTCCCCTACAGCACCCCCTCCACTGTGCGGCCCCCTGCCCTCTCACCCCACTTACCTGTTGAGCTCCAGTGGCTTCCGGCACAACTCTTCTGGCTCCCGCCTAGGTTGCAGCCGTACATATGTATTTAGGGGGCATGGCCTACGGACCACAAACTGTTCCACCATGCCCACTTTGGAGGTGCTAAGGGGCACTAAGAGAGCAAAGCTCCCCTTCAAGGCCACTCCAGGATTAACCAGTTTTGACCTCTACAATGTTGACCAGGTAGACATACCACCAGTGTGGAGGCCCCCCCATTTCCAGAGATCAGGATCCAGCTTCCCAATGTGACTTTTGGAAGGCTAGGCACCAAGACTGGCCTAATGGTTAAGCATTGCCTGGCCGTGGGTGCTGGAGTGGTTGATGAAGATTATAGGGGTATTGTCAAGTTGCTGTTTTTTAATCCTCACACAGAGGTTTATTGCTTCAAGAGAGGTCTGATGGACCAAATTGTGTGTGAAATATATTTCAAACCCAATCTTCAAGAGATGTAATAACGGGAAGGGAGTTGAAGTGAAGAGAAGGGGTTCAGTTCTTCCCACCTAAGGCATGCCACTTGTGCACAAGGTGAGCCACCCGGAGTGTGCCAGAGCCTAGTATTATGACCCATCCCTCCATTCTGCAACTGAATAATCTCAGTGGAAGAGGGTGGACGTTAGACAGGGCCGTGCTCTGTGGAGAAGTAGGGTCTTCACTACCAGTCCAAAAATAATATGAAAAGAGGTGGGTAGACCCAATACCAACTCTTGGTCCCTCCTCAGGTTAAGAAAGCGCTGTTGAACCACATCCATTCCCATTTACAAGCAAATCATGGGCAACCTAGATACTGGATAATGTGCTTAGCTGATTGGTCTGACAATGAAACCTACAAGAAGTCAAATAGTTCTGCGAATGAGGTCCCATCTGACAGAAGACATCTCAGGTTAATGTAAGACTTATTACGACTACTACCCACCAGAGATGTGCCCTTCCCAAACACTGTGTTGGACATCATGGGACCACTAACCCCATCCAAAGCTGGAAATCGTTATATCCTTGTCATTATTCATTGTAACACACACTGTCCTGAAGCCTTCCCGCCATGTAAAAATACCACACAACAGATTATAAAACATCTTGTAGCCTATATGTCCTTGTTGGGCATTTCCTATGAGATACTTACTGATTAGGGGTACACTTCTATGTCCAAGCTCACGACCCTCCTGTACATCGATACTCTCTATTCAGCATGCCAACCCCCAATGGATGACTTAGATGAACTATTTTGTGGTTCAATGCTTGCCCAATACATGAGTGGGCCAAATGGTTGAAAGAAATTAAGCAGCCAGTTAGATTTCCACTATTAACCCAGGATAGGGATACTGGCTAATTCTTTAGACCCAGGAGACCGAAAAGATTTCTACCCCTCTCCCACTTTGCCTTGTTGTTATTTGCCCATCATGGAGAATGATAGGCCAGATTGTGCCGCCCCACCAAGATTACACTGAAGCATATGTGGATTATATTTGGATACATACCAAGACATGGCCAGAACATATGTGCCACCAGTTTCTTGATATAAGTCTGCGAAAGGTGGGACTGAAAGTGTACACAGAAAAAGGCAATTTCCTCATGACATCAGTCAAATAGTTGTCTTTAAAGTTCAACCTCAGGAGGTCAAGGTCGAAGCTATGGTGAGGGTTTGGCCACCTTCAACCAACAGAGAAGGTTGGGACTTCCGCTGGCTTTTCAGATATTATAAATAGCTTATTACACACCTCTTAACCATCACTGAACACCTTACAGAACTCAAAGTACAGCAAAATTACCTGTGACGGCATTAACCAAAACAGCTTTTAACTGTCTGAAGCACCTACTTTGCCATCTGCACTTCATGTTGCTAGATTTTAGTCAACTCCCCTTTTTGCAAACATATGTGTAGAGATATCGCGAGACCTCCCGGTCTCGGATGAAAAGGGAAATGCGGCTCCCGCGCTTCGCGCATGGCAGACGCTGGGGGCACGGAGCAACATCAGCTCCTGTGTGCTCCTCCTTGGACTGGCCTTAGAGCTTTAACAGAGACTAAAGACTCACACCAGCTGCACCAGAGTTTAAGGGCCTGTTGCCCTCTTGTTGTTACATGAGTTAATATGCAGGTTTCATGTTGATGTTCCACGTCTTAATAAACAAACATCATCTGCAGCCACACAGCCTCCTGTGCATCATTTCATAATTATACAACCATATGCCTCAAGGGATGCCCAGTCCTTTCCGAAAAAATGAAAAGGGCTGTAAAAAAAGAAAAGAAAAAAAAACGAATCCTCTATATAAACGGGAAACCCTTCCTCAAGGAGAGACGTTATGCAGTTTCACTACTTGAGTGTATCGTATGGAGCAGAAATGTATCCTTATTATAGACCATACCCCTCATGTGAACCATGGAACAAAGATACCAACGCAGAGATCTTCCATGGTTCTTGGCCTTATGCCATACAGATTTACAGTTGTACATCGCGAGAGGAGCTTTTAAACTAACATCATTTATGTAAAGGTGCCACCCAATAGAACAACTAGGAGGGACCATGGAGGAAAGGAAGATGCGTGACAAAACTGTGTGTCTTACTATAGGCGTTGTGGATGGGGTGCCCAAGGGGGCCAGATCCACCACCTGCTAAATGATGCAGAGTCCGGAATGCGTGTAGGAAGGACACCCAGCTCTATACTACCCTCTAACATGAGCTTGACAAGGACTTTAAAAAAGCAGGGTCCCTTTAAGGAGACCCATTATGAGGGGAGATCCAGTGAAGCAGACAGAACCTGCAAACTCTCCTCTACTCACATGGGTGTACAGATCATATACAAAGCCACAGGGGGAAGGATCAGGATCCAAAATAAGACAAAATCGTTATTCAACTGACAACATCTCTATACATAAACATCTAAGGCTTGTTACGTTAAGGGAGTCCTCCCCAAAGATGGAGCCACAGTGTGACAAGCTGAGAGAGGACTCCCTAGGCGGAGGGACTAACTACCTCAAGTTCTACATCAAAGCTGCAAGCTATTCCCAGAGGTGGAGGCCAATCAGTTAATCCCCATACCAGCTGGTGGAGAGTGCCCAAAGGCCAAAAAGAGGGTGAAGGGCAGTATCAAGGCCCTATAATAAGAAATACATGTGGCAGACATATATGTGCATATAGAGTGAGAGTAGGCAGGGGAGGGAGGTGTGCTGGATGTGAGAAGATTATTTTAAAGGTTGGAGAAGGAGAGGAAAGGTGGTGCCTATGATAGAGGAGGAGGTACCATGGAAGAAAGCAGGGAGATTGGTTTGGGAGAAGATAGGAAGAGTTGAGGAACGGCACAGGTTGGAAGGCAAGAGACACATTGCCTTCCAAGACCTAGGAGACCGGAGATTAGAGTCCCAGAAGGCTGGGGAGAAAGAGCCCAAGGAATGCAAGTAGAACAATCCTGGAGCCTGCGGAGAGAGCCACAGGTGAAGATCCAACTGATAAGGAGTTGGAAGGCCAACTGAGAGGGAAGGCATAAGAGCCAAGGAAGAGAAGGAGAATAATACTGAAAGAGCAGGAAGAGGTGGTGAGAGAATCAGAGGAGATAACGAGAGGCCAGAACTTTCCCAGAAAGGGGACGGTAGCGAAAGAGAAAGACAGTGTGAGGCATGAACTAGGCAATGTAACTGGAGAATGCAGGAAGGAATGTCTTAACAGGCGGGACAGAGATGGGAGGTGCCCCGGTATTCCCTAAATCTGGTGGACTAGCACTGGCCGGAGCAGGTACTACCAACTGGTGAAGCAACAAGGATGTGAAAGGACAGAGTCAGGGAACAGTGGATAGCAATGGAAGGCAAAGCGAGATAGGGGAAGAACCGCCTAGGAAAGTGTTATGGAGGAGTGGGCTGTTCAGCCAGGGATGGGGATTGCGATGAAACGGGTAATCCCTGCACCAAGACCCATCAATGCCACCCTCCAAGACTCCAGTGACCCGTCAAAAAATTGTCTTTAGTCTGCAGTTGGTGACTCTCCCCCTCAATCCAGTGGTCACTTATTTTTGGATGGGTGCAGTATGCAAACCATTCACCAAGGCCCTACAGAACAAGTGAAGGAGAGGAGGAAAACACCCATCAATCCTGAGGAAACAAGTGTTGAGGGAACTTAAAATACCTTAGACTGTGGAAGACTTTCATCCTCTGTGGATTGCCAGACAGGTCTGGCCAGACTTTGAGACTATTAAATCCGAAAATGATGTTTGTTTTATTTATTGCACTCAAGGAAAAGTCATCCTGCTATTTGTTGCCCACCTCTTTACTTACATTTTGCAGCCTGGGGAGGAGGCCCTATTGTTAATGTTTTTAGTTGAATTCCTTTGCTTGTTGTTACTTTTCCAGATATAATCCCTTTTAACTACCGTGTTTGTATGTGTGTCTCACTAATCCTCCATTTGCGTTTGTGAGAGTACATAATAAGAATGATACCTGCAGGGTTCAGAGAGTCAATCCTCATATGCCATCTTCCCTTTGCTCCCACTGCCATGCCAATAGTTTGTATACAACAGGTACTTCTAAAGTACCACCTTTTAGCCAGAAAAAAAGGAATTTAATTTGACCATAGAGGGGAATGGCAGCACTGCTGTGAAGTTAAGTTCATGACCAGCTTCACCTTCTCGTTTGCTTCTCTTACATTTACAATCAACAGCATCTCAAGTGAGACACACTAGTCCCAAAGTGATGTATACCAAGGAGAAAAATCAGGCTAAATGCTGAAAAGCCACTAGATCTGACAAACACATACAGGAAAACAATGATGAGGATGCACATGTACAGTAGTTGGCATCCTCAGAGAATTTATTTATTTATTTAGTATTTGTAGAGCGCACTACAGCCCACAGGCAACGAGGTGCTATAAGGACATTTCAAGAAGGCTTCCTTGCAGGTTACAATAAGCGGCCCCAGAAGGTATGCTTAAATACATTCACTTAGATACATTTGCATGGTTCCAGATGATACACAGTGATCGTTACAATTGATTACTCATACTCTTGTCTAGGTAGCAGATGGCAAAACAGATAATATCACATCCATGGTGATACAGTAGTAGTGCAGACCTAGCATGAAGAGCTCTTTGGACTTGCGGAAGGCTGTGTGTGAGTCGATTCATGTTGCTATTTCTGTGAACAATAACAAATTAGGAAGTATAGAAGAGACATTCGATACAGTAATTACCAACCTCCAACATGTGGATTGGAGAATGTGAAATAGAAAGTGATTGAAATAAGCCTAACCAGACTAAAAAGAATTTCAATACATGGGTCGATTGTTAGTTTGTCTCTGTTCTCATTAGTTTAATCAGTCTTATATTGTGCACAGAAACTTACTTGGATATTTTATTTAACGTTGGTACTGCAGTATATTTGTTGTGGTTGCTTCCTTGCTGGCTCACATCCCTCGTGCAGAGCATACCACACACTCACCCAATGCTACCTCAAAGAGGCAAGTCATGTTGCGCCCGTTTGACCTTTATGATTGAGATCACTACTGGTTTAATATTAGTGTGGGGTTTAGTAAGAGTTTAGAAACCACTGCTCATCCCTGCACTCCTGAAGAACAGTGGTCCTTTAACCCCACTTAATACATATGCAAAAATATGCACTTATTTTGTCACAAACAGGTATATCTTCTATGTTAGGAAGGTAATCCACAGTGATCGATACAGCAATAATCACCTGTTCGGGGGGCTTCACTGATTGGTAACGCCCAGGGCCTAACAATGCTGGTTCCGGAACCATTACAAGCTGGCGAAGCCCCCGGAACAGGCAATTATTGCCATTAGCATACCGAGTTTACAAACTGGGTTGCTAAGAGCAATTATTTTGTCTGAAAAAACGGGCTGTGATTGTCGAGCATCTCGTTTCAGACCCAAAACAAATACTTCAAAATGGCTACCTTTATATGGAAGGTGGGGCTCCATATGGAGCCCATTTTCTATTTTGATGTGAGGTCCAGTGAAGGTTCAGGCAGCAAACAGCAAGGTGGCGAGGAAGCGTTGCAACTGCACGTAAACAGGATTGTTGAGTCGTGGGAACCGGTTGGCGGGAAGAGGGAGAGTTGAGCCAGAAGGAGAGCCCTGGCCTTGGAGGAGGCAGTGGTTAGTGCATGCAGCTTGCGGCTTTCTCCGAATCTGAGTTTGGATCGTCTAATTGAGCCCAGATTTGGAGCAACAGGATAGGCTGGCGTACCCGCCAAGGATACTATCTTGGGCAGACAAAATGGCAGACTTCATGCATGGAACGGTAGACATCATTGTTCACGCGATGGAGAATAACCTTTTGTGATCTATTGCTGCCTTTGATGCTAGGGAGGCATTTCATCTTGTTAACTTGCCTTCCTCGGATAGTGTATGCAAGTGCTGTGGTTTGAGAGTTCCTTTAGAAGTATGACACCTTTTTATCAACCTGTACAATCGCAGGAGATAAGATGAAGTAAGACTGGATAGCTGTAGAGCTGTTGGAGGAGAAATTAATAGTAACGGCCAAGTTGTTGATTACCCTCTAGACCAATGGTTGAAGTTTATCTTAATGCTCAGTTCAAATGTTCCAAGCATCGCATTAGACCGATGCAGGCGTAGGCATAGATTATGGTACCATCAGTTTTAAACCTGTTCCACCATCCAGAAATCCCTTGTGAATACAATTTTCATAATACGTCCGTTCAAAAAATATATAAATAAATAATACGTCCGCTTTATAAGATCATTGCTACTCAACAGCAGTTAGGGGACTTGATTGGAAACTCTAACTCATGCCATGCAACAGCTGCATACCTATCCTTACCAACCGGCACCAGTTATTGGTAAGGTTCTGCAATATTTTACAATAGGCAGCCATGTTATGTAACGCAATGCACTGTCTACAACCAACTGCTTGAACACTTGTTATTGACTGAAGAATCAAGATTGATGTATTTTCACAGATCAACCAACCGCAAGCACGCTCCTCTGTCAACCGCGGGTATGGGACACTTAAATACCAGTGCATGCAGGAGTGAAGGCCGATCCAAAAACTACAAATGGAGAGATGGTGTAAAGGATACAGACGGACATGCGAGATATTGTACTTTGATCATGTGACTGCTTCCGACAATGCAGACGATCAGGTGCTGCTTGCTAGGAGGCAGCCATTGACATTTTAAATTGACAATCTGCTTACGTTAGGCTATGTCTTGTTAATATAATTTTATAATGCACCAAATCCCCACCAGTATAGTCCCAGAGCACCTAGGCTTGTCGGTGGAGTGGTGTACTGTGTCCAGAGCACCAGTCCCCAGGCATTGATCTACTGGAAGAAAGGAATCGAGGAGATTGGAGAATGTGAAAGTGGGGAATACATGCTACAAACACAGGGAGGGAGGAAGGGGTGCAGCGGGCAGAAAATGTTTAGCGATTGCGTAGGGCGCATTAAAAAATATATATATTTATTTTTATTTATATAGAGCTAGGAACAGGCGTAGGCATGGGAGTGCTAAAACAGAGAGAGAGGAAAACATACACACGACAGTCCTGTTAGGTTGACCATATTTCTGGGAAAGGTATGGAGAGGACATTTTCTAAAGTGACGGGATAATGGGATTTCAGAATGTAAAGTCAGTACACAATGTAGTGTTTCATGTAGTGTTGCATGCATTAGGAGCTCGAGAGTGTGCACGGGAAATACTGTAAGTTTGGCGGTTTATTTGCCCAAGCAGCTGTACACATTGTGCCGCAACCCAAACTCCAGAATGTTCATTCTGTGACAGCCAAGCCAGATTCAAGGGTGGCATAGTCAAGAAAAGACTGTGCATATAGGTGAATAATGTTGGTAAAGAGAAGATAAGTGAATGGGGTGGTCAATGTAGCACCCTAGGAGGGTGGCGCTAGTCAATCAAGATGCTCGGAATGCGGGCTGTATTGTATGGTACAATTCTGCGTTCAGAGTAGCCCTGGTAGCCAGCACCTCCTCCACTCCCCCCCCCCCCCCAACCCCTCACCTCTTAGCACCTGTGTAGTTTCCTGCGCGGGTGCTAAGAGTGTGGTTTTATTCTTAAAAAAACAAAGAAACATACCTTTGCTGCGCAGCCCGGCTCCGTGCAGTGCTGTCAGCCATTAAGTCAGTTTTCAATGTTGATTTTAATAAAAAGATACAATTAGCACCTCTGTTGATAACTACAAAGGTGCTAATGGCGATATGCCCCGAGGTAGCAGGCCGCCCCTCTCGGTAACAGCACTGCTGCCCTCGTTAAGGGACCCTCAACTTGGGCAGCATGCTGTTACACACAGGGACAGCCCACCGTCTCGGGCATATTGCCTCAGTAAAATTAAAAAGGCCCTGTAAAAAAAGTTTGTTCCATGACATGCTAGACTTAGTTCCCAATGAGACGGGGTGGTGGATTAATTTGGGGTAGGCTATCAAAGCACAGTAATACTTAGCTTTCTATCGTGAGAAAATATAGCATGAGCTCTCCAAGCAGGATGCGTTTATTAGCCTATGTCAAAGGCGGAGATCGAGTTGGAAGGTCAAACGCAAGTTCACGTCAGTGAGATTCTGGTACTGTAGGGTTGCATGTGAAAGATCTGACTCAAACAATTGAGATAGTAGGTGGTATGTTAGGACATAAGCTCCTCTTAGGGAGTGCTGTGATCCGGGTTATTAATTATAATTTAAGGGTGATAGGAAAATGTTAGAAGAGAGAACATGGGGGCGGGGGAGACGGAACAAAGAAGAAAAATCAATCTGGAGGGAGTGGCATGCAAGAGCATTCATGGGGGATCTGCAAGCAGTGAGCCATGAGCAGATCATGCAACACATGTAAGGGGGTCAGAGGGCCTAGCAAAGCGTGCCGCCTGCCTGTAGAATGGAAGATATGGGAGGGCACGTGTGACTGAATGATGATGACAGAATGATCTTCCACTTTGGCACATTACAAAGAGGCCATGGCATGCAAGGAGACTGAGATGTTCTCCCTCATTCAGCTATTACTGGGACTAGCAGAGATCAGGGAAGCTTTATAAAGGGTGCAGGGAAATGGTTAGATTCAGGTCACGGCTGGTGGAACCATTAGGATGAACATCGAGTAGAGGAAACATTAGCATTTAAGCTGTCAGAATAGATTAGTGGGCGTTAAGGGGATGCTCTAAGGACAAAACAGCTCTCTTCACCCAAATCACAGGAGTAGCTGAGGGCACAATGCATGCCAGCTCACTACCAGCTGAGGGCACAACGCTTGCCATCTCACTCCCAGCTGAGGGCACAACGCATGCCATCTCACTCCCAGCTGGGGCACAACGCATGCCATCCCACTCCCCACTGAGAGCACAGCCCCTGCCATCCCACTCCCCACTGAGAGCACAGCCCCTGCCATCCCACTCTCAGCTGAGTGCACAACGCATGCCATCTCACTACCAGCTGAGTGCACAACGCATGCCATCTCACTACCAGCTGAGTGCACAACGCATGCCATCTCACTACCAGCTGAGTGCACAACGCATGC
Source organism: Ambystoma mexicanum (assembly GCF_040938575.1). NCBI lineage: Eukaryota > Metazoa > Chordata > Amphibia > Caudata > Ambystomatidae > Ambystoma > Ambystoma mexicanum. Next base: position 329,219,870 of record NC_090940.1, on the reverse strand, counting down.
CATCTCACTACCAGCTGAGTGCACTACGCATGCCATCTCACCCCCTTCTCATATAACACAGGAAATGACAAAAGACTGTTCACCCCTGATGACAGATTTTTGAAAGTCCTCTATTATTTTAAATCTTTTCATGGAGCATAACTTCCCAGAATGTTAAATATATAGGGGTAAAACCAGATCCTTCTTTGAAAGTAACTCATCATCTTCTTGGCATTTGCACATTATGCATATTAGGTATGTAACAATAGCACACCCCAAAACACATCCTTTCTAATAAGGATTTCAATTTCCCAGGTTGTTGCATAAATATTTCCAGCAGTTTGCTCAAGTATTTGTTGTTTCATTTGTTTATGGAAAACTCGAGGCTGCAGCATATTAATAAGGAGGGATTAAAAGCCGGAACTAACAACCAGCTACTGCAACTATGCACAGGAACTAGCCGCGTGCTCTTAAATGATCAGATTTGTTTCCCCACAAGAGTTTTAAGTAGGGTTGGGCGAAATTGCACGAAATTAAACATTTGCAAGCGGATGTTGAAATCCATCGGAAATCCATCTTCTGCAGCCTGCTTCCACGTTATTATTTTACATGGGAATAAAATGGGATGAGCGAGATCTAAACCCCATAAAATCTTTGAAATCATGAAATATATTTGTGCATTAAGCGCGTGCAGACATTTAGGTTTTTGCTGCAGTGGTTATGCCGCAGAGAACATTATTTTTTCTAGGAAAAAGTGGAGTTGAAATAGAAGTCGATTTTTGCAGATTTCCTCCCGGCGGCACCTTCGCTGACCCATTGTTGTAAGCCGCCATATGGGCAATTGCTATCTCTGCTGGACCTTGAAGGAGACCCCATTGTCACCCCTTCTCACTAAAGCAACCAAAAGCCTTACACTGTGTCACTTGGAGTTCACAAATGCACCGTTTGTATTTTTTGGATATTATCTTTTGATATATGTGTAATTTGAATTTTCGCTTTTGTGAAAGATGCTTAGTTGCTTTGCTTGTGGGAATCAAAACACAATAAAAAAATAAATTGTTAGCAAAAAAAAAATCACTCCTCTTCTGAAGCCAGATTGTACAGAGCCAAGGTCAGAAAAGCAGAATGATGCATAACAGGAAGAACGAACCCTGCAAACCTTGGGAACTAAAGCCCTTTACTTTGCACATGGCAGTATGAGCAGCGTAATAGTCTTTGTCTTGACACCGTGGGACCGTGATCAGCGTCAGGAAAATAAACTTGTTGAACATAATTTGAAACATTCAATATTGGTGTTGTTATTTTTGTCACAAATTACTCTCTTCATTACCCATAAAATTGCCAACTGCTCCTGCACTCTGCTGTCTCAAAGATATTTACATAACAGCTTTGGATTATGGTTCCGATACAGGACGTGCTAAAGGAAGTAATCACGTGGGTGACTATTAACTATGGAGAGATATTCCACTGAGGGGTTCAACATCACATCTGAAAGACAATGAGAGCAAAGCTGGAGCGGTCTTCCATGTGACTCTGATCTCCGAGTTGGAATATTTCCCTTTGCTCGATAGTCACTCACCCATGCAACACTTTATGTTGTATATGGGTGTCTATTAGGTACTTTTGTGTTTCATTAGAAAGGTAGGGTCCTTTCTTCTAACAGTTAGCTCACTTCCTGTTTATGTAATGGGCAGTTGGAGGTGGGCTGTGGGCTGCTTTTAGGAGTCAGCCAAAGTGGCGTGAGTAGGGAACTGACTGTTTCTTATCAAGAAAGCGGCAAAGGGTAAGTGTGCAGGTGTGCTATGGCACCGCAGTGAAATAGGACTTTCAAATTTTGCTGCAATGACTTCATAGTGGGGAGTTATGGCTTTTGGAAGAACGCGCATTCACCGAATGTGTTCAATTGAACCCATAGACATCAAATTAATTATGTTCCAGACAAACTCTCCTCGTTACATGAAGCTAAAAATATTACTTGGGTTTCCATTAACAATCCAAAAATACGCCCAGATAATTTTGCATTTAAATGTTTATTCAGTGAAAAGAGGACTACAAATATCACCTTTGTAGCTTCCCTTTTTTTGTGTTCACAGTTATCAAAGCATTCACCATGATGATCAAAATGTCCCCTTTCTTAACTGTCCAAACTGTACAAAACCTACAATTGCATGGTGCAAATGTTTCCTTCCACACACGTGTAGGGCCTAGAATGTAGCCAATAACAACGAAGGTAAGGACTTTTTTCTGGCATAGCCCGGTGAAGACCAGGAGTAAATATTCCAGCTCCCTTTCAATCTCTGCGAAGGCCCAAACATCATCACATGCACCATCGGCGTAAGCCTTTTTTGCAATGCCCAGGAGAAAGGGCCACGCTCAAAGCAGTAGGATGTTTTCAAACAGGTCCACTTGCTGCATGGTAGTGAGACCTTGCAGCTGGTCCGGCATTTAATTCACATCACTTATTTACTCCACAGCACAGTTGTGCTTGTGAATCCAGACTAAACTGCAATCATTGCCAGACAAAACCATAGTCGATCCAGTGGAGCAAAACTTACTTTCTTTGTCAAGAAAATCAGAGAGAATTAGAAATGAGTATTATAAAGGAGTTTGCAAGGGATCGTCAGCGAGTTAACCAGGATCCGGGGTACTCCATACGGTCTTGCGGTTATAAAGGGTATTGCATTTACCCTTCAAAGTGAATCCCATGCTGCATGGCCCGCCTTGCCACATCACACCTCTTTGGGTTGCGTATGCAGGGTCCGAAACGGAGGAGAGCTGGGAGTTATTTAGCTCCCGCTTGTACCCTGGTAGAGCCTGGTTAGTTTAACACTAACAGCTGCCAGCACCTACTTTTGGTTCCCCTTGCCAACTGATGCCAAACAAACACCTATGTGAATTTAACTCTATACTTGTGGGACAATCTATACATATTAGTGCACAGCAATATGACATTTAAAGCTTAGACGGTAATAAACAAATGACTACATGATAGGTTTTGCATCTTATGTGGAAGTTAGATTTGTGCACGCCATGTACTAGCACCTCATTCCCCATTGGTAGCTACTTGTCACTAGTGGTTCCTGAAAACCCAGGAGCTGCTTTTTAGCTCCTGCTTCTACAATCTTAATTTCGAACCCTGTGCATGCCTCATAAAATCACATAAAAATACAAAGTTTTGATGGTTTCTATAAAAATACATATGCAAGCATAGTGTGGAGTAAATGCTTGCCTAGATTTAGTTCAATCTTTTAATCTATGGTCATTCAATACATTAAATAACGTCATTCAGTGAGAAGGAAGACCTAGCCAAAACAAAAACAACATTACGGAGCCTGTTAAAGTCCTCGCTTCACTCCAGCCTATTCACTGCCAATTGGACATTAACACTTGGTAATGGCACTCAGAACACAGCCCTTACGTAATATCCCTACTTGTCATTATGGTAATGTGTTTACGCTGTCTGCCATTAGGCTAAAACAATTATCCCAATCTAGCAACACTGTACAGTAATCAGGTGCCAGCCTTGTACCATCTGTAAGCTTTTGAGTTATGAATCGTAGCAAACCTCGTTTTTTGGTATTTACAATTCTGTTCCCCATTAGACAGTATTGTACAATAGTCAACTTCATATAGCAATATTGTTCAATGTATCTCCCCATCTACTTGTATTGAACAGTAATTCCACAATGAGCTGGTTCAGGTTTAATTGAATCAACAAGTAGAATGAAGCAGTCAACCACACAAGCAGCACTGACACAACTATGAATCTTTATGGTGTACCAACCAACCTATCAACTAGCACTATACAGTATATGATATGATAGGTTGATATGATAGGTTATTTATAATGCGCTTAATACCCAGAGGTTTCTAAGCGCGGACCCGGGGATCAAACCTGTGTTGTTCCGTGTCGTCTTGCATCCAAGGCGAGCACGTTGCCCCTGAGCTATCCTCCCCAAGACAATCACTGACCCAGGCTAAAACTAAATTGGTACTTGAACACATTATTAAGTAATATGCAGAAAGCACACTCTGCTTCCCAATTGTTTAGTAATCACCTCATGGCTGGTATTTTACATTAGCACCTTAGACGGGTTCATGACTTAAGCTGGTTGTTCGGATTCTATCTACTGGAAAATGCATACCCATTTTTCTGGGAAGGTAACTCTTGCTCCCCACAGCATACCACTTGCCCTGCTCCTCGCTTAGCCCACACTCACAGCACAAATATATGAATCCTGTCTACTTCATAGGTTTCTCTACCCCTTGTTCTCAGCCACTCCTCCTATGCCATGGCACACCATACAAAGGGGAAAGCTGCTCTTTGCAGAGCTCGCTTTGCTGTCTTCATGGCAGCCATCTTGGATTCGTTTTTGTTTTCTCTATTGGAAAGAAACATACCAAGCAAATGTACGTCAAAGACCCCACACAAAAACGTCTTCTTAACACTGGAGACATTTTGCTGGGTTGCTTATGGTGAAAATGAGCCTGTGGGGTAGGCTGGAGCAACTGCCCTAGGTAATGGGTCAAGAGAATGCATTTGGGCCGTTAGCAGTCAGCATGACCCTGGCCTGGGCTCTGATCACCATGATAATCACACTAATGAGCCTCTACTTGAGCCATCTCATCTGCAGGTATGATATGCAACTACCATTGTCTGCTAGCATATTCCAGATGTGCAGTAATCCCATGCATCAATTAGTTTTGTGCAATAGATATCCCCACCAGATAGGACTTTGCAATATTAAACCCACACACAGATTTGCATAATATTCCCTCCAATACAGCTTGCATGGTATAGGATCCACCCATACCATATTGCACAGTAATCACCCAATCAGTGAGTGTTTTACCACTTGCATCTGCCCGTGCCCTATGGTAACACGCACATTAGCCAGTATTTATGCAGTAATTGCCCCATCAGTATGTGTCGTTCTCTAGTCACACCACCGCCTTCATCTGTGCAGTAATTGCCCTATCCGCAGAGCAAGGCCAGATACGCTATGCACATCTCACATTACCTAGAAGGTGCGCAGTAACGACCACCATCTACCACCACCTACCACTTTTGTGCAGTAAGCACCTCGGTCATTCATCATTAAACTTAAGTCACTCTGAGGTTAGTTAAGGGACTTTTGTTTGACTTACAGGTCCTTACTGCGCAGGGCCCATTGCAGAAATGCAGCTGAGGGCTGTACACGGTGCCCCTTCACCCACCCCCAGGCTTACTGCACACATTGCCCCACTCCCACAGTTGGATGTCGAGAGCATGGTGCATAAAACTGCTAGAATTCCTTATGCCGCTTGGACAGAAAGAATGAGCATTCTGTCTGTCTAGGTCACCATGCCTGGCAAAGGGTCTTCATTGGCCCAGCCATTAGCGTGTGCAGTGCTGGAGGCTGGACTTCAACTCTGCTTGCCTGTTAAAATCGTTTTCTTAAATTAAACAAATTGTCAGACAATACCATTGTCATACACAAATACAATAAAATGTTGAATACAAACTTCGTATTATGTTCTCCACACTGACCAAAGAACACAATCCAAAACACATTTGGCTTTACCGCAAATGCAGCTTACCATCAGGATCGACATTAAGGGCCTAATTCACAGATGCGTTTTACAATGTAATAACCCCATTGGGAAAAGTTCAGTTAATTTGGCCCTCAATGTGTAGTAATATTCCTATAGGATTCGGAGAATCCTGCAGCAGTGGCCTTGAGAGACTAGACAAGCCTCTATCACCAATGAACAATAGGACTCCTGGGATCTTGGATCATGAGAAGTACTGCAGCTACTGCATGAGAGATGCACAGTGCAGATGCAGAACCAGGGACGCAGCAGGGTCCACTCTAAGGAAGGAGTACCAGCCCCATTCTGAGTTCTGTAAAAGGCTATGCATTTCTGTCACAGACCCAAACCCTCTTTTCAGGAAACATTTTCTCTGGACTCTACTGTAGTATACCATGAACCCCGACTGCCTGTTTATCTTGTAAAAGAAAACACAAGAATAGCCCTACCGGAAACCATAGCCCGACTTAAATTAATATGGACCGGTTTCAAAGAAAAATTAAATCCATCTCACAGGTGAAATAGCACAGCTTATTTTGCTACACTTTTCATATTTTGAATTAATCAAATATTTTATTAAATAGTTTTAAACATTGTTGGTCTGATTCATATTGTATTGCAAGGCAAATATCACATACTATTGGATGTCTTCATATATAACACATTTAAAAACCAAACACAACACCCATGTGCAACAAGACAAGACCGAAGTGACAAACAAAACTCACTCTCAAGTAAACACAACTAACTTAAATACTCTAAAAAGGGCCTTTAAATTACGAAATTCGTCCTAGGTCGATGCGTGTCACTGTTGGTCTGCAAAGCACTCAGTCAGTGCTTGTCTGCCTTACTTGCACTCTAATGTGATGCACATCGACCTCGTTGTTACGCTGCGTCCTTCATACTCTGCATCTCAGATACTCTTCTCGTGTAACTCTTGCCTTGCACTGAAACAATCCGAGCGTGCCCTAAGCCTGTGAAGATTGGATGCTCGCATACTCCTCCCCTTGGTTTGAAAGTCCTATGTCACTACATAAAACCCCAATAATTACATAAATACATACATATTTCTAATATTGATTAGAAATAAATATTTCGAATATATTGTTTAGAATATCCTTTTCATAGCACCCCAAATGATCCTGCTCCCACCTGTGAGGCTAAAAACCTCAGGTTCATCTTCGACTCCACACTTTCCTTCTCTCCTCACATCCCCAACGACTCTAAAAAGTCAGATTACCAGATTATCAACTTCACCGCCTCAAAGGTAGTCTTCCTTTCCCCTCCTTCCCCCAGAAGCTCACTGTCTCCAGAGCTCTGGTTCTCTCTAGGCTGGACTACTGCAACAGCCTCTTTCTAAATCTGCCTGCCCCTGCTCTCCGCCCTTTGCAACTCATCCAAAACAGGACTGCAAGACTTGTCCTTGGCCTCAAGCCCAGGGATCGTATCTCTCCAGGAATTAAACCTCTGCACTGGCTCCAAGCGGCCGCGAGGATCAAATACAAAACCCTCTGCATTGTCCTCCAGGCCTTCTGGAGCCTGAGACCTCAATACCTTTAACTCTCTCTTCCTAAATATCTTCCTTCTCGAGCTCGTCACTCATCTGCCTCCAACTCCCCCAGGGTTAGTCGCTTCTTCAAGCAGCGAGTTGGTGGTAGATCTCTTTCTTCTGCTGGGGCCTCCCTCGGGAACAGCCTCCCTGCCTCTCTGAAACTTGAGGAGAACCATCTCTGGTTCCAGAAGCACCCCAAGACCTTCCTCTTTGCTTCTGCTTTCTCTCCTCCACTCTTTCTCTCCTCCTCTCCCCAGCGGATCTCCTGCCTGAATCTGAATCTGCACTGGTTACCTGGCTACCCTCTGATCTCGGGCCCCGGTCCCCTCCCCACCAGTTGCACACCTGCACTGCCCCCCTGACAGCCCTCGCACTTGTGGACTGTTTCTGTATCCCTACAGCCCCTACTAGCACTTGACACCTGATGTCTGCACTTACCCGTGCACTTGCCACCAGCTGGCCGCACTTATTTATTGTCTTTATTTATTTTACTGTTATCCTATGTACTGCACTGCCCCTCCGCCCACACTTTTCCTCTTCCACCCTCCCCTGTGCGATCTCAAGGTCACTTGGCCTAGTAGGATCCTTGTCTCTGTCTTCCCTCTCTTTCCCCTCCCTTGCCTTGTCGCGCCTTGAAACACTTTGTATAGGCGCGTTATAAATGCCATATCATTATCAATTCCTCTGCTGGGTGAATTCTGACTGCACCATTGTGTGGCCTTTTTTAAAGACTGATCCCCAAGTGGTTCGACTGCAATAGGGAGCGATATCCAGGCCTCTCTCCCGAGTTATAGGCAAGTCTCATTACACACACATTTTTAACGACAGTAAAAAATGATGGAGAAAATTGACTCCACCCAATTTTTATCACATGGACAATAAAATTATTGATCCTCCATTGGGCGCCACTTAGAGACCAAAGGCTTTATTTGCAATTGTCACAATCTCAATTTTAAGAAAATGCATCGGTCCTGTATTCCAGGGGAGGGTTTAATCGTGCTGCATTCCCATATGATGTTGAAACAATGTGTAGATTGCTGGTGGAATGTTCAAGTCACCATGAACTATCTGGAACGGAGTCCCGCAACTTGTATTTTTACTGTTAACATTAACAGTTCCACTACTTTTGACAACCATTTTCAGCTTTCCGGAACTGTTCGTTTTTTAAAGTGATCCCTTCATTTGAGCATCCTGGAGCAGTAAAAGCTACACTGACTCAGTTAGACGGTGCATTCAAGAAGCCACGTGGACATCCTAACAGGGAAAAGATGGAAGAGGTGTTGCTAACCCTTAACCACTCCTCACACCCCATCTGCCCTTGATTTTTTAGAAAACAGGTCCGGGTGTCATCTCCGGTTAAATGCTTAGATGTTACAGCGGATGATGGGTATCCAGGTCATCCACAGCGGATGCTATTTTAAGATCAGGTGACTGGCTGGGATGGGTCTCCTTCATGTCACTGGATAGGCACAGCGGATGCTATTTTAAGATCAGGTGACTGGCTGGGATGGGTCTCCTTCATGTCACTGGATAGGCACAGCAGATGCTATTTTAAGATCAGGTGACTGGGTGGGATGGGTCTCCTTCATGTCACTGGATAGGCACAGCGGATGCTATTTTAAGATCAGGTGACTGGCTGGGATGGGTCTCCTTCATGTCACTGGATAGGTGAACAGTTGTAGTAGGAGTGGAAAGCACCAGTCACTTGGGCTATTGATATGCATGCCCACTTGGATACTTCAACGAGGCATACCCACATTTTTCTGCAGCCCTCTTACCACATTTTGCTGTGGGGCATTTCACCACTGTAAAATGTGGCAAACATGGGGTATATAGCCAGCAAGACGGGGAGATTGAGGTTATGAGGGGCGAAGGGGGGATATGGTGCCCTATAAAAAAAGGAGAAAGATGCCGTGAAATAGCCTGAAGACGGAATATATCCGAACTGCATAGGCAACTTTGAACCCATGTATTGACACTGCCTCAATACCAAACTGTTATGCAACTGATGTGATGTTTTTTGGATGACAATGAGTCATTACTGAATAAGGATTGACAAATTAAAGATTCAAGATTGAGCATAGCGAGATCACGTGGTTCTTTCAGGGGCGACCCTTGAAGTATATTTGTGTAGGGTTTTAGCTTTGTACCAAGGGCTTTTTTGCATCATTGAGGTCAGAAGACCTAAAGATGAACACAATTAATAGTAACCAGGGATATAAGAGTAGAGAATGCCCACCTTCACTTGGTTTTCTGTAGTAATTTTATTTTTCACGCCACTCATGCTGAATTCAGATATACCCTTGAACCGTATGCCCCGATTTTAATGGCAAAAGGTTTTTAGATACGAAGCTAGAATGGTGTGGCACCAGTCACTCCACTGGGGTTTGAGGGCAGTCTGAAGATAGTGTTCCCTTTCCTGTGCAGATTTGTAGCGTGGTTTCAGCATGAGGATGGCGGTGTACATGGTCAGTTCCCAATGAACCAGGTCCAAATACTTTAACGCTGATGTCTTCTGTAGTATGCCGTAAATCAAGAGACAGCACACATTACTATGTAGTGCCGTAAACGCGGATATTACGCCAAAACTATTGTCATGGGATGTAAAGCTAGGAGAGAGGTGGGATGTGAAGAGGGACACGCAGCCTGTGGGTGCGGTTTAGCTTTTTAATCACCCATTCACCGTCCATGGCCGTGCTAGTCCCTATACCCATTTCCACCCATTACTGGCTAGTCCCGCCCAAAATTCCCCCAGGGTATCTCTTTGAGTCATCTCTGGGCTTTCTGCAGCGTCTTCTGAAAGGCAATGCCTTAATTGCAGCTATAAACCAGTGCCTGGTGTAATAAAAATGTTTCAACCAAGTAGGCTTTCAGATATTTGATGTGCATTTAGTATGTGTCCTTATAGCCGTTGTTGGCAAAGCTAACAGTTTTGGCTCTTGTATGGGCATTTGCCAGGAAGTGCCATAACACGTCCAGGTACGAACACAATTTTCCATCTGTTGCAATCTTATGGCCAGTGAGTGCTATGATTGCAGTGCCTAGAAAAGGCTGATTTCATGCCTACACAAAAGTCAAAACTGTTGCTTTTGCCCTATCATGGTTTTGTTGACTCTTCTTGTACATTTGAGTCACAGGTTGACTTCGGTCATGTGGTAAAATCACAACATCAATCATCATATTTTGCTCACAACAAATTGTGATTCTCTGAGAGCTGCTAAACCTCTGGCACAGGACGCGTACATCTACTCCAAGGTGTACAGCAGTAGGCCTCCACTCAACAAACTGTGCTCTTTATTTGAATGTAAATCTGAAAAATAAAATAATAGCCCATCTCATGCTCGATGGAGCTCAGTACAGGTCTTCTACTTGGACTAACGCAGCATGAAGTAGCTCATCAGGAGTCAAAGTATATTGCCAACCCGACAACAGACCTTAAATTAGACCTCCCACCACAATGGCTCTCGAATTAGAAGTGATCAGGTGTGGAGCTATTGCTAGTAGAGATGGTGTAATATCCCGGCCAGCCCGCCACCACACCACCTCCACACCACCTCATCCCCGCCCACAAGCCAGCTGTAAACCCGCCGCCTGATCTAAAGGTTGGTGGAGGAAGCAGGTGGGAGGCAGATGCAACACTAGCCGGACACCACCACGACCACACCGTGTGCACAAGACCATCCCATATCCACTAGCGGACCCAGGGAAATTCCAGGGATTTCCTCTTTTTGCCCTTTGCCCCTCTGATGGGATGAGCAAGAGCAACACTGTATTTTGGTTTCTCAACTGTGGAGGTGTCAGTGGTTGACTGCCAGTGCTTAGCATCTGCCCGGTGAAAGCACTTCTGCCAGAGGGATACTCTAGTGTGGGCAATGCAGCCTCATCCTTACAACGGAGGTTGAACGTGTAGGTGGGAGCAAAAGGGCTTTGAGCAGAAACACTTAACTAGAGATCATAGTGTGCGTTACAAGGACACGTATTCAATTAAACGCCTTACATAATCATATACTCTGCTCTCAATCAGAAATGTATATGTATGAACATTGACTGCCTAAAAGATTGTGTAAATGGTGGCAGGGAACTACAGAAATCCCTGCCACATAACATAACAAATACAGTAACACGGACATGGCATATTTCGGAAAACATGCGGGCTTCTTGGTGTTTGAAGCATGAAGACAGCAGATTCCAACACATCCTGGTATATTTTGTGATATACCGACAGCATGACTGCTTTTCCTGGGGTGGACTGGGAACCAAAACAAAGCCGTGGAAATCATTTTCAATAAGCCCAACCCTTTTCCTATGAGAACATGTGGAAATAAAATAGGTGACCAGACAAAAGAGGCCCAAGGTGCAGAGGCCTATAGCGAAATCTCCAGAGTTCCTGATAGACCAGTTGCCGCCTGGCTGTTAGTCTATCTGTGTGAAGCCCTGCTATTCATTGATTTGTAATTTCTTTGATTGCAGTCCGCTTGACATGCTTTCTTCATCTGATGCAGACTGCGCCTAATCATTTATTCAGTAGGAACATTTCGAACACGAGGTGCTCTACATAGAAGCCTGTGGCGTGTGGCATCTGACTGGAGCCTGGTTACAGCAATCGGGATCAGCTCGTGGGTGGGGAGAGAGGCCCTCGTGGGCGCGTGCCATTGGAACAGTATTAGACATTGCGCTGCAGGTAATAGATTCCACATCATATTTAACAAGTTGACCGCTTGAGGCACAGGCAGATAAACCCGTTTGCACAGCCTCACACATTTCTTTTTACGCATTACCCAGATTGCAAGGTCAGCAATTAGCCGCTGGATCACATCTCCTCCCACACGACAACTCTAAAAATCTAGAACACAATTGTCATCATTAGGAACGAATATGTACTGTAACACTCACAAAATAGACTGATACCATGAGCTAGATTTTTGACAAACACATTGCCGAGCCATGATGGGAATGGAATGTGATCCAAAAGAGCCTCATTAATCACGATGGAGCGCTTCAGCAAACCCTCCACTGATCGCCAATGAGATGCAATGCGTCGCATATGCATGTGCTTCAATTTGCCGTACACAACATAATCAGTGTAACAAGCGACTTGTTTTCCCACCTACACCCACACTCTTCCCACCGTCTGCCAGAGTCAGGCATCCATCGCCCAGCCTCATGTCGACTTCCAGGAAATGGTTTTAATTGAAAAGGTTATCCATTGCACATGATCACTTTTTGGATGAGGAGGCTATATCACCAAATGAACTATTATGCCAAAAAAGTGAAGCTGCTCAAGGAATAATGACAGGGTGTGAATCCATGCCGTCTGTTAAGGGGCTGCAGGGATAGTCCTCCACCAGTATCTGATATGAAAGAACAACAATTAGCACCCGGCAAGGGGGGTGTGGTGGCCTCCCAGCCAATGAGGAGGCTCAGAACGGGGTCTTTATCACACCGGGCAAGACCTCAGAGCAGGAGGCAGCCATCATCCCTCGCTGGGTAGCAAGTAAGTGCGCCCCCCGCATCCCCTGCCCTTTCCACCCCATCCCCACACCCTCTTTTCCACATCTTCAAACCCCCACCCACCTCTGCCCCACTGGCGTGCTAATGCCAGCTATGAAAGGGAGAAGGGACTACTTGTGCTTTTAGTTCCCTTCTCCCTGATCCATGGTGGGCATATTTTTTGTGTCGTTTTTTCTCAAGTTGAGAAACGGTCAGATATTTCTCAACTTGAGAAAAATAAACTATTACTACCCCAGTACAACATGCCGGGGTACTAATAGCAAAAGAACCCTCAGAGGAGGTGTGAGAAACCAGAGGGTGTCTCACCCCCTAGCCCCCAGGGATTTCTCTCAGGTGGCCAGGGCACGGCCATCACCTTTGGATCCGGACCCTGGGGGTAGACCAGTGCAGGAGATCTCCTGGGTGAGAGGTCTTTGAGGAGTGTAAAGACTGGAGGGGGTGGGTGGGTGTCTGTACTCCTGCTCTCTATATGGCAGAGGAGAGACACATAGGACCCGAGCCAAGATTCTCTATTATTGGTAACGTAGCCGAGCAATCAAGGCTTAGCTCTCAGGAGGTGATGCAGGCTGGGTCTTAAGTACAGTGTAGTCCCCAAGCAACCACAAAGGAATGTCCACACACTGTATTAGTGAAAACACAGTTATTTATATACACAATAACTCACTTTGTGCTCAGTTAATTTACAATGGCAAATATGTACACAGTTCTACGTGGTACCACAATTAGTATCAGATTTAATTAAAGTGCATCAACTGTACTTTGGTCAAATGTCACAAATCAATTAATAAAGGGAACCTACAATAGACATACAGAGCCCCTACCACCAGGCACAGTTCTGTATGAGGCTCCCCCCACCTGGGCAACCTCTAAATAAAGATATATCGTACAAGCCCAGTCCATATATTGTTCACAAGAGTCTTATTTCCTTCTAAATAGTTCTGCAACCCCAATGTACCTGAAATAGCAGAGTTCGGCGTCGGGTCGTAGGCAGGTCCTTCTTGAGCGGCTCCCTTTAAGGCAGGAGCCACAGACTGTAGAGATCCCACGAGGAAAAAGGGTGAACACTGCTCTTGCGATAGCCCACTGGCGGATTTTCTTCCGTCATCGGCGGCCTTGACTTTCTCCGGCAGGATGAAACCCGTCGACGGTGATGAGCAAGGGAGTCCTTGGATCAAATGTCTTAGGCAAAGGAGCACTGCGGCTCCGGTCGGCGACGGCGGTCGTCGACGGTGATGGACTTCAATGTACGGACGCTTCTCTCGTGATTGCGCAGCGGTCCCCGTCTCCGGTTTGCACCCTTTTGAGTGACTGACATCCAGGGAGCTTTGGCAAAGATCAGCAGGTGTACGATAGTCCCTCGTAGCTCGGGAAGAGGTCTCCTAGACAGGTCCTCTCTTGGATCAGTTCCTTGACAGTCACGCAGCTTGCAGATTAGCGAAGGACAGCAGCAGCAATCCTTCTTCCAGTGGGTTTCAAGGTTAAGCATCAACTTCAGCTTCTGAACGACTTCTAGCAGTGAGAAACATACACTAGGAGTACCCCTACCCATGGGTGCCATAAGGGAATCCCAAGGGTCTGTTCACCATGAACAAAAAGAGGAAGAGCTGCATCACCAGGAGTCCAACACGAACTCCTGTGCAGAAAACAAGACAGAACACACATGATGAAGCAATAAAGGATAAGCATATGGAGGCCCTGACCCTCCAATGGCAGTATTCCCCTCTTTTTTGCTCATCTACTCCATCCTATTTTGTAGGATTTTCCGAAGTCCGACCCCCCTTTTTACACAAACACTAGGGCAAACAGCAAGAGGGAATTCAGCGAGACTAAACATGAACTATGAATCGAAAGTGGTCCAGCGGTGGTCTGTAAAGAGAGCCACGCACATTTGAAAGTCTTTGACAGCCGAAAGGGGTCTGAGCCCGATTGAGGGAGACCCGAAGTACAATAAGCTTGGGGAAATGCAAGTTTGTGTTGAACTGTGACGTGAGAGGTCTGAATCTGGCAGAGGGGTACCTTTGTGAACTTTATGTTGGAAAACATTTGTGAAAGGCAAGAAAGAAACTTTAACGCAGAAGGCCCGGCGGCCCTCAATCCACGATTTGCAACTGCTTAGAGTGTTAGAAACCGAGTCAGAGTGTGTCATCCTGCCTACAATAACTGAGGTTTAACATGAGGAGGAGAGCTGGTTCAACTACCTTTATTCTTTTGACCCCCTGATTTTTCATTTTGCGTACATTTCTGCTTTTTACACTTTTTGTACAACTGATAGGGCAGGCATTAGACTTTTGTTAGCATAGGCCATTTCGATTTGACGGACTCCACTAGGACGGTTTGGTTTATAGTTTGATGGTCGAGACTACTCCCATCTTAGTTACACAGCAAAATAAGAGTTTCTCCAACCCCAACATTTTTAATAAAGGTTTTACAAATTGTATCTGTTGTGTCAGTGTCATACTTGTGATACCATGCCTTCCCTACAGGGGGCATTACCAGTCTGGTAATACAACGGGCTACCATTAAGACCCGTAATGCCCCCCCCTCCTCGGATTCTATTGCTTAAGTTAAAAGGCCCCCCAACCCGCCAAGACTGAATTCCTACTCCAAGCCAACAACACCGAACACCCAGACATACAGACCTGGCTATCAACCATGAACTCTGAAGGCTTCACATCCAAGCTCACCTCCTGCACCAAGTTCCTCGGGTTCTACATTGACAAACCCCTCTCCTTCAAGACCCACATAGCTAAGAAAACAGACAGCTTGTTATCAGCTCTCCCTTCTGCAGAAAGTCAAGCCTTCCTCTCTCTAGACAGCTTTAGATATGCAGTTCAACCACTGGTCCTATCCCACCTGGATGGGGGAAATGCACTGCTCAGAGGCCTCCCATCGTCCTCCCTTGTGCCCCTGAGAAGTGTCCTTAAAGCGCCTGCACGCCTCATCAAGGGTCTATGCAGATACAACCACATCAGCCTAGCCCTCATTTACCTCGCTGACTCCCACTGCATGCAGGAATCACCTTCAAGTCTTGCTGCATTAGGTAACAGGCAGTCACCCCCAAGTCACCAACTACCTCGCAGAGAAACTCAGCATCTCGGGCAGAGAGTGCACCACCGGAAGCCAGGACATGTGCAGACTTGAACTCTGGCACAGCAAATAGGAATGGACCAGAAAATAAGCCTTCTCTGCCTACGCCCCAAGACTATGGAACCTCCTCCCCTTCAGCATCAGACTCGCCCCCACGCTCCTACAATTCAGAAAAGAACACAAGACCCGCCTCTTCAAGGAGTCTCTCATCCCCAACACCTAGGCCATCACATCACCCCCTGTGCCACCTGACTCTCCACCCACCACTCTCCTTCCCACCATCCATTACACTATACCACTCCTCTATGCCACTTTGTATCCTATCCCCCGCTGTATATCTGTTCTGTTACCTCTGAAAAGCACTCTGTTGCTTCTCGTAGCTAGGTCCGTGCTAAATAAATACCATTATAAAAAGGTATTTATAGCAGGCAGAAATCCTGGGTGTGCAAATTCTGGTATCCGGTCATTACACCAAGGCATCGACAGCCAAACCATCTAAAAAAAAAGCATCTAAAAAAAAAAAAAAAGCATCTAATGCATTTTTTTAGATCGTAAAGGGTTTAGTTTAATAAAAATGTTTGTTAAGGTTAAAAAAAAGAGGGGTTGGGGACCCCCCCATTAAACATTTCTTTTTTAAATGCATTAGATGTTTTTTTTTTTAGATGGGATGGCATTAGATGCTTTGGCTGTCAATGGAATGGCTATAAACTGCAAATTCTAGCTTTCAGTTGGATAACTGTGGGATATGGGCAGATGGTGCATCAACCCAATATACAAAATAATCCAAAGAGTTGTAGCTGAATGTGTTACATCTAGAAATTACATGTAAGATCATACACAAGACCAAAGCTTGAGTTGTGATTTCAAAACATAGAAAACAACTGCTTGTCGATATTCATTTTATTTCTGTATTGTTGTTTCTTTCCATAATTATTTTCAGATGGAGGCCGAGCTCCTGCCGTTACTGAACCGGTTACAGCTCCCCGTTTGATAGACGGGACGCTTTTACTGATGAGTGGAGCGGCCCTGAAGCGATGGTAGAGGCCAAGTGGCACTGTGCGTGTGCTGGGCAGAACTCTTTCTGAAAGTATCCCAAACAGATAATGCCACAGCCATGTGCAATCATTTTGGTTGGTCTCCATTTTCGCCAATGGGCACAGTGGACCACCGGGCTTTGGCTTAGCTGTTAGACTACATATAGAGGTCATATATGGACCACATGCATAATTATGCCCAAGCATGCTGCATCCGGACACTACTAGCATTTATTAGTAACCACATATTTAGACGTTAGACATCCAACAATCTATTTATAGGAGGAGATTCCTCTTAAATACATATCAAATGTGTGGTATTCCACCACCAGGTACTGGACAAAGTGACACTGGGATGCTCAATGTATTGTGATATATATTTCATAGGCGGCCCACATTGGCGGGTAATGTCCCACTAGCTCGAAGTAATGGCTAGTGCGTAACAAGGGTCATTACTGAGGGCCGTGGGCCATTACCCTCCATAACGGCCCACTCCTGGCGGGTTTATTGACAAATTAGCACCTCAGTAAAATGTCTAGTGTCCGAATGCTGATTTGAAGAAAAAAGGTTTTAACAAGATGAATACACGCGTAGACTGGTAACTTCCCATAAAAGAAACATTTTCTAAGATGTCTGCCATGATAAAACGAAAATAAAACTTTTCAAAGTTCTTTTTCCATGGGAGCCAGGGGGCGCCGAGAGATGAAGCAACGAGACATAGTTAAGTGCAAACTTTTCTTGGTGGTTGGCAAAAAAAGTAGGCCTGCGGTGTGGGACAGAAGAAGCACCTGGTGCAGCAGACACCACCATAGCCATGCCCAGAAAGGCAACCTTATCCCAGGACATACACCCCATTGGCTAACGCAACCAACCCAGTGCTAATGAACAGTAATGGACACAAGTACATTTAGCATTCTGGCTTCAACGAGATCCAGGAGTCTAGGAAAGAAGAGGTAAGTTATTATCCGGTGTGATTTTAATTTCTCTAGATCCAAGGTGTCATGGAGGAATTAGTAGAAAAGAGGTAGATGGGAGGCCATTGCATTGGGGAAAAAGCAGATCTCTTAATAAGTCATTGGTAGAAAGGGCGGTGTTCAAATAGAGCTTTGGCCACCACAACATGCAGCATTACCAATATAGGGGTGTTTTCTGAATACTGCGCAAGCAACTATTGAATACGATGTTCTCCAGCCAGGGTGATGCTGAAGCAATGGGGTCTAAAGATTCACTGTTCTACGATGGATTTGCTTGTGGACTTTCCTTGCAGCTTTCACATGGTGTGATTTGCTCATCTATTAAGCCTGCTCTGGGTGTACCCGTTATTCGAAAGAATGCCACACTTGTGCGTTATAAAAGTCCAAGGTTAATGATGGTGCAATGCGCTGCAATGCACTTTCAGCTTATTTGACGGAGAGGAAAACGGAAAGTAACCGGGTGGGGAGAAAGGGAAGCAGTACTTATTTAGTTACAGACATCTAAATGGATTCTCTTTTCGTTCACCAAAACTTTTTAAAATATTGGACCACAGGTCCTCATACACGCTTCTTCCTTTTCATATGAAATCCCTTCTAAATTTGCAAAGGAGATTACATCTCCCAAGCAGGTTCCTTCCTAGCACTTGAGCCTAGCTTTTGATTTTTCAGATAATTTACCTTTTGGCAGGCGATGCAACCTAGGTTTTTCACTTTCAATCATTGAGCCATACATATAGCATGCAGCTTAAATAACACACAACATGTAGAGACTGCCTTGTTCACAATTCTATTTGACCTATCCAAAACATTCTCCCAAAATGTGCATAGGTCATCACACAACCAGACCCTCTGAAGCATCTATCCAATCTTTCCCTTGCACTTCCAGGACAATTCTGGCCACATAAATTTTACTCTTCATCTTCAATGGCGCTCCGTAGTTCATAAGCAAAGTGTTCTGCTGCATACACCCGAGGCTCAGAGCTCTTCAGCATCTTCATGTCTGTTAGCAACATATTTGTCCATGGCTTTCAGAAATCAAACTAAATTCTCGAAAGCCAATTGTTATGAATATCTGTACAGTGTGATATAGTCCAAATAGTATATATCTTGAACAGCTGCTGACCCAGCATGGCCAGTTAAAACCAACTCTTCCAAACTGCAAAACCAGAAAAAGGAAACAATATGAAAAATGGCCGACTACCTGACCTCTTGCTCCGAGCCCGCCTGGACCCGATATTATACTTTCTTTCACACACATAACACTGCTAATTCAAATGACTTAAAAATAAAACAGAAGGCTATTACAATAGTTGTGTATGTTACGAGTTCAGCAAGAAAATAATACACAATTTAATATGCAACCATCTGCTGTTTGGAGATTTAGACACACGAATTATCTAGTTTAGTCTGTCAGGTCGATGTTAGGATTGTTGGGGCTTTGGTCAGAGGAACCGTATTAATGTCTTGTGTAAAGTTCACGAAATATATAAAAACACCTTTGGTAGATTTAAATATTTAAAATCCCCCAACCTATTACAAATGCAACTGATTATAAAGTGAGGGACAGATCAAATACTTCCAAATATTGGTTTGCGCAGAAGAAATCCCCAGAATTATAGGGATTCCTGCTGGAGATTGTATAAAGGATTATAGGCCACAGCTCCGGAGCCTTTTAACCTCTGCTAAACTTGCAATTGCATGTTTCACATGATTTAAAACCAACTGCTCAAAAGAAATGCAATGCAATTTTTTATGAGTGATTACATTATTTTAAAATATTATTAGACAATGTATAAATGTGTACTGACTTAAGTAGCGTTATCCAGATCTGTGGAATTTACTATTCGCTCCAGGGAAAGGGTGCTCAGCAAATCAGGTGGTTGGAAACGTTGGATATGGGCAGTATCGGCCTGCATTACGCCAGCCACGCGTGCAACTTCTGAGGGTGCTACCATGTTTTTCCCCTTCCTTTCCTCTCACCCAGACTCTTAGCCTGCCCCATGCTACCATGACATCCTGCACCCCCTACGCCCCCCTGCTGGGTCTGTTGCTCCCTTCTCTGGCTGTCACGCTGCCTCATAGTTCACCCCCACCCCATCATAGAAATAGAAAAGGAACTTGTTCCCTCTTCTATTTTCTGTTGTGGTGGCCATCTTTGTTTTTTTGTGTCGTGAGAATGGGCATGAGCAATATGCTTGCAATGGCCCTCATTACGACCCTGGCGGAAAGTGACTGACCGGACCGCCACAGCGTAAATAGCGTTTCCGCCATTGCACGATGGAGCAAAGTGCGGCCCATTCCGACCCATCGGGCACGAGCACCACGGCATGGCGGAAGTGCAAAGTCCGCGATGGCGGAAATGACCCCAAAACGGCCCACACCGCCGCCGTACGGCGCCCTAGGTGCAATACCGCCACCCATCTCAGCGGACAGCGCAGTGAGCGCCAACCGGAAAGTACGGTGACCGTAAATATACGGAAACGGAAGTAAAAACATGGGCCCGGAACGGGAAACATCCCGCCGTACACCTATAAAACCACAAAATCCACACAACCACTATAAACACTACCCTGAGACACACCCCAACCCGTCATCCACCCTAGCGAAACCAAGAAAAATGGGAAAAGTAGCGAAGAAAGCGTGCGACCGCAAGCGGCAGGTCCACTTCTCCCGTGAGGAACTCACCGTGCTAACAGAGACCCTCCAGGAGAATGCTGCCGTCGTCTTCTCCACGCAAATGACCAGGACGGCACTTGCGAACAAGAAGGCCATATGGGCTCTGGTGGCACAGCGGGTAAGTGCGGTGGGGACCGCACCCCGCACCCCACAGCAATGCAGAAAGCGATGGGACGACCTGCGGATACGCGTCCGCAGCATACTCTCTGCCAACCGCAACATTGCCACACCCACCGGGGGAGGTCCTGAATCACCCATCAAGTTGACCCCCTGGGAAGAAATCTGTGCCTCCACCATCGGAATGGAGAGCATAGAGGGAGTCGGAGGGATGGAGAAAGGAGTGCAGACATCCGAAGATTCAGGTAGGTGGGCCAAATAAAACAATGCTAAATCCACAATGTCCAATCATGTGAAGTACCATGTGTCCACATAGTGCAACAGAAACACATGTCCAGGAGAACGTCCACACACATCGGCCTGATAGCGCACTTTAAAACTCACAATAAATACATAAATAATTAAAAACCCCAAAAACACCCACTACACGTGCAGCAGGCACACCCTAACTGCAGGCTGCCAAACAACTGCACCCTCACTCCACACACAAATGAAACCACCTCCAGGTCCCCGACCCAAATCACCCTCAGGTACCACCCCAATGCATGTGATACAATGCCATTCCAATACCCACAGACCCATTAATAACCCTCGCCCTCCTTTACTCCACCACAGGGTCCGATCCAAACGACGAGCATCAGGACACCCCTACCAGCACACCTGCAAAGAGGGCCAAGACCAACGGCCAAAGACCCTCCACCTCAGCTGCACGCATCAAGACACGGCAGCAGCACAAATCAGGTGGCAGCACAGAGGAGGGAACATCAACAGGCACCCCAGCAGCCAGCATGCCCACAACACCACCACCACAGGTCCCCCCCAACGGATGCCACAGAAGGCACTGCCTCTGGTGGCAGCAGCACCATAGGTGACACCCCATTGATGGCAGCATGCTCCGACACAGAAGACGGGGATGTCGAAGTCAGATCCATCCATGACCTGTCCCAATCCCCCTGTCTGTCCCATCCCGTACAACATGAGGATTCCACGCAGGGGCACCCACAAGACGACGACTGGCCATCCCCCACAAGCCCTGTGGCAGGGCAACATGAGGCGAACAGCCCCTCTGTGACACCCCCGCAAATGGCCATGGCCCAGCAGAGGCAACAGTCCCTCGACCAGTTAATCGTGCAACAGCAGCAACTGGCCACGCTCCTCAAGGACCATGCCGATGAATGTGGGGGCACTAAGGCAGACATAGAAACATCAACTGAGACACTTAGGGCAGAAATGGAGAGAAGTACAGAGACACTAAGGGCACAAATGGAGAGTAGCACCGAGAGCCTGAGGGGGGAACTGCATGCGACGTCCAAAGACGTATGTGCCGAACTTGCCGCAGTGCGCCGTGTGCTCACTGAGCTCTCACAAACCCTTAGGGACATGCATGGACGTGAGCAGGCAGAGACATCATCCGTTGCAAGTTCCGTCCAGGGCAGCCCCCAACGTAGATCTGGGAGGAACCTGCGCTCCACAGGCAGGGGTGCCCCTGATACCCGCAGAGGGGGCTTGCAATAGCGACTGCCCACTGACAATGAGCATCTTTGGACACTGGTGTTCGGGGGGGGAGGTAGGAGGGTGGAGGGGGTGTGTTGGGCTCACTTGGGTGGCGGGTCGATAGGGTGTTCAACATGATATCACATATGCCATAAACAATGCACGATCAACCAATGAGATGTGTGGACAATGATCTTTGTGTACTAGGCCATCATAGGCGTACAGTCCATATTGTGCATGTACCAGACACACACAGTGCCACGAGTCCCGTGTCCATGTATCAGCCACCAGGCGTGAGTGCTAGAAGCATGCATCAATGAGATGCTGACGAATGTCACGGCCCTCCTGTGCCTCGCGGACTCCTTGAGGTGCTGCCACATCCCCACCCTCATCATGACCATCATCATGTGCTTGCAGTTCTGCGTCAGGGGGCATGGGCACATTTCTACGTACGCACATGTTGTGTAGCATGACACATGCCATGACCATCTTTGCAACCTTCTCATGGCGGTACAGGAGTGCCCCGCCAGACCTGCTGAGGCAGCGGAAACGAGTCTTCAGTAGGCCGAATGCCTGTTCAATGACTACACGGGTACGTGAGTGGGCATGGTTGTAGTCCTCCTCATGCTGGTCCCGTGGGTTCCGGACTGGTGTGAGGAGCCATCTCTTCAGTGGATACCCAGCATCACCTGTATGTGGACGAGAAACGTATGATGTGGAATGCCATTGCTACGTACGCACACCCCCCCCCCCTTCCTGCCAGGTCATTGCCGAATCACATACCCCACATTTTCATGCATGTAATGAGACTCACTGAGTAGCCAGGATCTGTTCCCTGCGTGTCGCTCCATGTAGCGTGGTATTGTAGAGTTCCTCAAGACCATAGAATCATGGGTTGATCCAGGAAATCGGGCACAACAATGTGTAATGATCCTGTTGGAGTCACACACCATTTGTACATTGAGGGAATGAAATTGTTTTCGGTTGCGGTACTGGGCCTCCATGGCATGTGGGACGACCAATTCCACATGGGTGCAGTCGATGGCACCAATGCAACCCGGTATGCCGGCAAGTGCATGGAATCCCACTTTTGTGTTGGTAATTTCCTGCTCCGAGCGTGGTAGAGAGATGTAGTCGTCTGCGTGCTGCAGGAGGGCATCGAGCACTTGCAATAGTGTCCGTGAGAACAGTGGCTGAGAAATGCCATGCAACTGTCCGACTGTGTGCTGGTAGGTGCCTGTGGCCAGGAAGTGGAGTACAGACACCACCTTCAGTAGGGGTGGGATGGCGGTTGGGCTATCTATCATGCTGACAAGGTCAGCCTGTGTCATGTCCACAATGGCGGCTATGGTGTCCCGGTCCAAACGGTAGAGGGTGTGGATCTGCTCATCAGTGAGGTTGAACGGATGTGCTCGGAGGCGTGGGATTGCGGGCTGCCTGCGTGGTGGTAGTGGCTGTGCTGGCGGCCCTTGCTGGCCCTGCCTTGCCCTCCTCCTCCTCCTGCGTCTCCTCCGTGCGGCCGGTTGAAGTTGGTGTTCGTCTTCTTCTTGGAGTTGGAGTACTTGCAGTGCTATCAGGTCCCCCAGGGCCAACATCGCGAGTCCTGCCGGTAGCATTTCGGAGTGGGTGTGGTTGTGGGAGGAGACTGGGTGTGCAATTTATGTGTTTTCAGGCTGTATGGCCTCCACCTGTGGTGATTCATTCCACCTGTGCAAGCTGCTCTCCCCTTTGGCCGAGCACGTCCCGCACACAACGCTGCAATTCGAGGAATGGCATCTTGCTATTGCAATCATGTATTTGTACCCGATGGCCGTGTAACATTTGTTGATATGTACATTCGGCTATGGTCCCATTGTTTCACATACAATCTTTGCAGTCGCGAACAGACTTGTGATGGGTCAGTGGAACGTAGTACTCGAGTGACGGTGGGCCCTCATGCATCACTGTACCGAGTTGCAACGACGGGCGGGGCGTCCCATTTGTGAGTGAAGGCAGTTGCCATTTTCACACACAGCCGCACTAGATGGATTAATTTGTGATTTCAAGCGGCCACAGATGCCTTTTCGACGTGATGTTGCAAATGAGGAATTCGAAGGCCGGCGCTTTCGGTTATCAGCTAGCGGCGAGGAGATGCCCACAGGTCTGACTGCAAATATAACGTTCTATTGTTCAATGTCCTTGGGACAGGGGCCATGGCGAGGATGCAATGATTGATATGAATAGTTTGGGATGCGCAATAGCGACGTGGCCGATGAGGCCGGACGTTCCCAAATACATGTTACTTCACTACACTGGAATTACGGGCTGGGGCACAGTGGATTTTGCAGGCTGCATAACGCACAGACTCAATGGATATTTCTAATGTTATGTGAGTAAATATTCAGGCGTTTTTATCCAGGGATGAGGGAATGATGAATGGATGCATGGACAGATGATTTGATACAGAGTTTGCCATGTACAGGGCTTCTTGGAATCTGTCCGCCTCCCCTGCGCTATGTGATGCAGGGCTGCCATAGTGGGACCATCGTCTATCTGGCCTTGTTGAGCCCTCCCTGTCTCGACGCGCCCTCAGACACTTGTGTCCATGCACGTTACCAATCCCATCTGATGGATTCTGTTTTCACAGACGCATGCACATGTACACTCGTGTGTGATGGTGTTTACACCTCGATATAGATAGTTATGAGTCGCAAGTGGTTTTGGGGTGGTGATGATCCTTTGGAGTGGGCTAGCATGCATATGGCTGTGGATTTAGTGTGATCATTGAAGTGAGTTGTTCGAATGTAGTTCTGATGGCCATTCTGTTCTTTTTCTTTTCTTTTGGTTGACAGGTATCTCCTCCCCTTTTGCCACTGCCATCTGTATGCCACTCCTGCAGATGGCTTTTACTCCCGACACCTGCTGCTTCGTGTTAATCAGTGGAGCAGCATTACGATCTTATGGGACGATCGCCAATGGGCCACATGCCCTTACGCAGTACTAGTGGCTCGGAGCAACATTTCGGCCTTTCAGCTGGACTAGTGCCTCCCCATTGGGACGGCCCTGCGGTTCTGTGCGCTTCCATGTTGCCTTTTCGTACGTGAATGTGGCTCTGTGTACCATGATGGAACAGGGCGTCACACAAGAAGTAGCTGGTCATTTCTTGCGGATGCAGCCCACAATGGTGAAATGTGTTTTGGAGTTCATGGCCTAATGGCTGTATGGGCTTGGTGAATTTGTTGTGCATTAAATTTCTATTCTGATATGGGCCGTGTAGCGTTCTTCTTTGCAAGTGATGTGGCATGTTCCTATTTGGGGAGCGATGTATTGTGAGGAGATCTGCATTGGGTTCCAGCTTCGGAGTATAGTTGCGTGGTACTGTGCTGGGCGCGTTTGCCTACGAAGCCCAGTGAGGTCAGGGATGAGGGCTGCCAATATGACTGTTTGAATGATGTCATGCTCAGGGGCGGGGGATTAGGTTTTGTGTAACAGATGCCGGTCAGCCAGGTGGACTGGTGGAATGATGTGATTTTCGAAATATTGCTGGTCACAGGTGCCTGTGTTTGCGTGCGTTTCTTGGTGGGGGACTGTGGTCATGTCCATTGGAATGGCTTCTGTATTCGTGCCATCTGTGCCCTGCAGCTCCCATTGGCCCCTCTTGTGGATCTTTTGTTCGTTGGCATGCATGGGTGACTTGTACATTTCACTGGTTGCATTGTGACTTCATTGCACCTACGGGGAGTTGTACTTTGTGGGCAGGGAGCGGTGTACAGGCACTCAGTGGGGCCGTTTACGGTTGATTCGCGATGCCGTACTTCTCACCATGGCGGTATGGTACTTTCCGCCGTGCTTCATGGCGTTAGGTACATGTCCGCTAGGGTCGGAATTCGCGTACCCTTGCGCCATGGTGGTATTTACGGTTTGGCATGGCGCGCGCGCGCGTACTTGGTGCAGTTAGCGTTGGCGTTCACTACGGTGTCGCTAATGGCTTCGTACTTTGCGGTGACGGGTCATAGTCGCACCGAGCGCTATTCGATGGCGGTATTGCATTTCCGCCATCGTTTTTCGATTTCCGCCAGGGTCGTAATGAGGCCCAATGTATCTCCTGGTTAAAAAAAAACATTTGTACTATTCACACCATGGATGGAGTCCCAGGCTGTAAATAGCCATCACCCCCTTGTCTGGGTCCTACAGGACTGTTAATGGCCTTGAGCCGTCGCCAGGGCCCTCACTTTGTTCGGGCTCACCTAGCTAGTGTCCCTCTGGTGGGCTGTTAACAGATGCAGGGTGATAGTCACAATAGGCTACACTGAGTTTTTTGTGCGAAAAAAAGTGATGCACTGGATAGTAGAATCCAGGTTAGATTGACCCGTACTCTGTTTAGGATGATTTTCTTTTTTTAAAGTACCTGAAAAAAGTGAAGCTAATTTTACTACCAGTCTTCAAATGTGTAAATTACGGATTGTGCACGAGTCCCCAATAGGGTGAAATGACCAGCAGTGTAACAAACTAGGCCCAATTATTTGAACAGATGCAGGAGCATAACGTGAGCGAATGAGTGCCCCATGATTTTGCTCCAACATCTGCTGTGGGCAAGTCCCTTGACTCACTAGGAAGACTTGTTTGAAGGAGAAGGAAATGGCTACTGGGACTAGGGAGTCCCTCGTCCCAGTAGCCATTTCTTTCTCCTTCAAACAAGTCTTCCTAGTGAGTCAAGGGACTTGCCCACAGCAGATGTTGGAGCAAAATCTTGGGGCACTCATTGGACCCAAAATCAGTCTCTCCATGCCAAGTTAAGTGTGATTTACATGCCTGACGCAGACCTATGCACCTCGTGCACCCGTGTGATAATATTTTAAAAAAAAAGATAAAAGTTAATTTCTGCTTTGTGCAGTGAAATACAGGTTGAGTCTCAATACAGGCCAGGCACTGGATGAGAATCAGAAAGCGCGTCAGTGAGCGAAACCCCTCATGAATCAGAGAAGCACTCTGTGAGGCACCTTCCATATCTCTGGGAATTCCTCTTGACCACAAACTGGGTGGATGGTATGAAGAGCCCCAAGCATAGCCATATGTGTGGGCAGTTTGACTTTGATGAAAAGTGCCATCTGCATAATGCAGCTTTGGACACACTTGTGTGCGCACTGGACACATGCAAGTGTGGACAATATTAGTGACTCAGTGCTGCAATGTCTCAAGATAACACCGGGGAAACATTTTGGAATACTGATTCCAAAATATAACATTTTTTTAGAGATTAAGAAGAAAATATTAAAGATTTAAATGATTAAGCATTTCAAATGTTCAAAACTCGTATCTATCTTCCACAGAGAAAGTTCTGAATGTTGATAAAAATGCATGAAATTCGCTAATAGCGCTAACATGATTATTGGTAAAAGCAAAATATAATTTCTCATTGGCCCGAGGTACTGAATAATGAAACAATTAGCGGCACAGAGAGTATCAACTACTTGTAATTGTATATTTGTAAAGCGCTTACACATCCTCAGGTTGCCGCACTTACCGCCTCAGATCTATACAACTTTAGTGCTGGTACTACTGTGTTATTCCCACATTTCTTGATATGACTGGACCGTTTGCCATTGCTACTGAACCTGAAGCCTAAATAGTCGAAGAAAGAAACCTCTTCTAGTAATGGAACTACCTATTTTCATCTGTAGGTTGGAATCCTTTTTCATTCTCGTCCCACATCTCGTATACTTTTCTTTCGCTGTTTTGATTGTCGGACCTTGTTTATCTCAAACTTCACTGAATTGTTTAACAGTTCTGGTAAGTCTGCGAGGGTACAGGAGATGAGGCCAGCATCATCAGTGAATAAAAGGATATTGATTTTACGGCCACACAGTTTTGGGGAATGTGTAATCTATGAACATGGTGCTCACCACATCGTTAAAGTAAATGGAGAGAAGCATGGGGCAAGGACCCAGTCCTGTCTAACCCTTTTTTCTATTGCATATTGGTTTGTGGTTTCTCACCTCACACCTGCTGTGTTTGTGTATAGTAGAAGGATAGCCCTAATAGGGGTTGGGCATGTTTTTATTCATTAGGGTTTTCCACAGCTCTAAACGTGGGACGCCATCGAAAGGGCTTTTTCAAATCAGCAAAAAGAAAAATAGTATACCCGAGGGCAAGTTGATATATTTTTCGATCAGGGTGCTCAGACTACAGGCCTGGTCTATAGTGCTGATGCCCTTTTAAAACCAGCTTGGAGTTCGCTGATACAATTCGTCCCAATGGCCCATTCCTCTAGTCTGCTTAAAATCCATTTTCCAAAAGATTTTGCATCTAATAGGGAAATGGGACAGTATTGCCCATAGGTTACACCATCCCTTCTTATATATAGGTAAACCACCACATCACATCTCCACGCTTACTCTCTTCTCAACACCACCACTCAACTAGAACACAGCGATACTATGACACCATTCGGTATAGCTATTCTCATACCATCATTTGCCTCATACTCCCCATCACCCTAACTAAACACTGCTGGTTACACACCCTCCAGCCTAGGCGTTCTCCTCAGGCCTATTGCAGCCAGAATCGGTCTGGATAACAACCTGCCAGAACGAACACATACTCATGATCTCTCAACCACCACACCTACCGCTAAGAAGCAGCTATCACACGAATGCCACACCAGCGGCACACATATCCGGTGCTCAAACGCACCGTATGACTCTTCTCTCTACTGACTTGAACTTCGGTTCCCGAGGACGTTCAACCTACCAGCGCCTTGAGACCATACCAATGGTACATAAGGTGCTATATAAATGCAAAGTAACATAACATATATGGAGACAATCGTAGTTTGTGTCCAGCCCTTTGCATATTTTGCAGAAAGTTTGTTATAGTTTGACGATACACCATCCATATTTTGGGCTCTGCTTTGTACAAGTCAACTGGTATCATGTCCTGGTTGGGGGCTTTTCCCGCCTGTTGTGACCTAAGGGCAACTTCTATCTCCTTCATTGTAAATTCCATGTGGGCACCCTCAAACTGGTCAGCCGTGACTGATGGCATGTCCCTGAATTCCTGTATATATCCGATTTGTATCGGTCAGAGCAGTGAGCAAACCGCTGATGCTCTGTCCTCATCCGTATCCTTCACATAGGCTATCTGCAAGAAGGCGTTGTGGTCCTTGTGCCCAATTGCCTCGTTCAGCTTCTCCCATCTTTCAAGGATAATACTCTATTTTTTTCTTTTGATCAGTTCTTTATACTCATACCCCTTTCTTGGGATAAACTATTGTTCGTAAAGTAGATTAGATTTTAGTGCTTCTAATTCACATTTTTTGGTTCTGCACTTATGGACAAACCAGTGTTCCAAAAGCAGTTCTGAGCTATTTCCAGATTGGGCTTATTCCTCAGCTTCTTTTCCCCTCAAATGTCAACAAGTTCAATAGAATTTACCTTTGTGTGGACTTGAAGTAATACTGTTCCATAATTGGCCAGAATGCCCTTTCTCAAGTTTCATATAGTTCCAGGGCAACACGTCTCAGGGTTCCCTTCCCCCAAATTCAATATTAAAGGGCGACACAAAAAGTCATATCTTGAGGCTTTGTTCTTTAGACTGTTTCAACAATTCTTTACAGTTTAGGGTTCTCTTTACCAAACCTGGTATGCACCAATGACAGTTTTCCTTTTCAACAACAGCAAACTTCCTTGTTGGAATATAGGGTTCTCTGGTTTTGGCGCAGTTGTTAGACCAGACAGTACATCCATCACAGGTTATGCAACTAGGAACCTCGCACTCGCTTTTAACAGTTCTTTATTGAAAAGGTAGTAGTTCTCTGGTCTAGGCGCAGCTGTTGGATCACACAATCCACCCATTACAGGTCACGCAACCGGGAACTGCCAGTTCTCCTTGAGTACTTGGATATTCAGCCCAACAAGTGGTTTCTCCACTTCGACTCCAACTTTGCACTCAGAGTCTTTTATTCAATGTAGTTTCTAGTTTGCTTTCAATTCATTGTTTAAAATTAGTAGTTGTGCTGTTTTGTATAACTCAATGTTCAAAATGAATACCCTCTATCTTTTGTTTCGCTTTCATATTCAATAGGCGCAGGTTTTGTATATTTCATTCAGTTCGGTATTCAATAAAATTCAGTCCAGTATTTAATAAGTACAACTTTGCTGGTTTCATTCAAAACATGTAAGTTTGCTTGGTTCATTCAGTTTGATAATCAATAATGGCAGTTTTGCCAATTTTTGGAGACCGCCATCTTATATGCGTTCCCTTGGAGCGCTCGGGTGCTTCTTGTGTCTGCAACACTTAACCTGGCTGGCAGCTCCTCTCTGTGCGGCTTTCCCCCAGGAGGGAAAGACTGTTGGCTGGGTGCTTCGTCCAGCACTGACCGGCTCTCGTGCAGAGTTTCTCCTCCGCTCCCCGACAGCATCTGCTGCCCGCCTTCCCTTCCAAGGGTTCTCCTTCCTGCAGAGTCCCACCAACTGGACTCCTAAAATGTTTGGCGTTTCAGCTTTTTTACATTCCCGCACAGCTCCTCCTGCTGTGTCTTCTTGTTTCTCGGTTGTGCTTCTACAGTTCACCCCTTCTACACCTGTAGTCCTTTAATGGCCTACAGGTTTCTCATTAATTAAGGCTGCCTGGCTCTGATTATAAGGACATGTCTGACCTTCATTTATCTTCTTCGTCCCAGTACCAGAATGGTGGGAGTAAGTAGTGTCTATTCCTCTCAGTTGCTTCTTCCTTGTCTCCGTACTAGAATGGGGATGGCATGTAACATTCATAACCTTCAGATGTTTCTTCGTCCTTTCAGTACTAGAGTGGGGAAAGTGTGAAGTATTCCTAAGTCTGAGTTGTTCCTTCCTCAGCTCAGTACTTTAAGATACCCCAAAGGGGGAATAAATGGGAACTGCTTTATAATGACCCAAAAAGGTCAGGGAAACATTAGGCTGGTTTTCATGAGGGTAAGGAGGATACTGTGTTTTATTCCAAAATACCTCATTCCCAATCCTTCTTCTCATCTTTCCAATATGTTGGGTACATAATATTTCCTGTTCTTCTCATGGACAAGGGAGCATCGGTAACAATATCCCTTAACATATTTATTTCAATTTATTTATTTCAATGATAATGCGTGCTGCAGCCCAGAGGCATTAAGGTGCTGTTACAACCATTTACTTGTATACCAACATCACCAGGTAAGCATTAGTACAGTGTTGTGATTTACACACGTAGAGCTCATAACTTTAAGAATTGATTCATCTATTTAATGAATGTTTCTGTTAAACGCATGTTAATGACCGTACTTGGATAATGAGAATTGAAATTTAAGGGTCAAACATTTAAGTTGATAAACATCACTGTTTAATACATTTTTCTTTTAAATTGTAAAATAAAACTTTGTCTGAATTTATAACACAAGAATATTGCAACTTGTATATTAATAATTGAAAACAAGGGATTAATATCCCTAACAACTCCTTAAAACTCTGACAGATATGTTTCTATCAGTATCAACAGGTGTGCGGGGGACGGGAGTAGCCATAAGATTATGGGTATTCTAATTTGTTTATCAAGGTAGTGGTTGAATAGCCAGGGAGATAGGTTACACCCCTGGGGAACACCAGAAGTAGAGAGAAATAGAAGAGAGGAAAGACCCCAGTTGGACCTGGGAGGGTCGATCTGTGAGAAAGGAGGACAACTAGGACAGGGCCTGACCAGTGATACCCAGGTTGTCACGGAGGAGATTGAGCAGGGTGGCATGGTTGACTGTGTCAAAAGCAGAGGATAGATCGAGGAGAATGAGAACAGAAGGAAGATTAGAGAGGAAGTTTTCACGGGTGTTGAGGAGAGCAGTTTCCATTTATCTGGCAACTCTGAAGCCAGACTGCTGGTTGTGGATACAACCAACCGATTCAGTATACAGATTAAACTGGGAGATGGCCAGCTTTTCCAGGCGTTTGCAAAGGAGTGATGGAGATCAGGTGATAGTTAGCCCAAGAGGAAGGATCGGCAGAGGGCTTCTTAAGAAAGGGGTGCACAAGGGAGTGCTTAAGGGGTGAGGGGAAGGTTCCAGTGGCAAAGGATGATTGCAGAAATTGGCCATGGCTGGAGCCAGGGTAACAAAGAGCAGCATTTTCAGAGCTTTGCAGAAGATCCAGTAAGAGGGCTGTTCTCTTAAGGATGGGGGTAGGGCATTCCACTGTTTTGCTGCAATATATGGGAAACTGGCGCCCCATGCTTTGGTGAGTCTGACTTTGAGAAGGACAATACGGTGGGCTTAAGGTCTTTTAGATTAGGCTCTCACCATGTTCTGGGACAGGTACAAGGGTGCAGCGTTGAAGAGGCATTTGTGGGTAATGGACATTGTTTTGAAAACAATTTGCTTCTTGATCAGTAGCCAATGTACTGCTTTTCTGGGTGCAGAAACGTGATCTCTTTTGGGGATGCTGAGGGCTGCTCAAAGCACATTATTTTGAATGACTTGTAGCTTGACAATATTTGTAGCAGCGGGGCCGGCAAAGAGGGCTTTACAGTTGTCCAGCTTAAAGCCAATGACTGCCTGGGCAATGGTGACACAGTTATCTGTGGCAAGGAAGGGTTTGGCGGTATGGAGTAGTTTTATTGCATAGACCGCCGAGGAGGCTTTGGAATTAACTTGCCGGGACAGTGAGAGGGTGGGGTCAAGGTACACACCTAACGCTTTAACAGAGTGAGACCGAGATAGAAATGTTGCCAATGATAAAGGCAGACTATTGATCGGTAAGGTTTTTGAGCACCTTAGGGGAGCCTACCAGTAAGATTTCCGTTTTCTTCCTGTTTAAGTACAGGTGGTTTGACGCCATACAGGCATAGATGGTGGTGTCTTACGTTTAATTGCCTGTGAGCAGGAGCAGAATTTGTCATCGGCATAGTTGGTGTATGCTATGCCAATGAAATCAAGGATATCGAAAAGGGGTCTGGTGAAAATGTTGTACAATGTGGGGGATAAGCATGATCCTTGTGGAACTCCACAGTGGATCGGCATGGGCGTGGCAATGGCGGTCTCCGCAAATACTCTCATGACACTACCTTGTAAGAAGGAGGAAATACAGCTGTGGCTTCCGAAGAGAAGTTAGCTGTAGTCCTGAGATGGTGGCAGAGGACTTTATTGTCCACCAGGTGGTAGGCTCCAGATAAGTCTATGAGGAGGAGGAGGAGGAGGAGGAGGAGGAGGAGGAGGAGGCCAGGCTTGCCAGTCCCTCTGATTTTATCCCTTTGGATTTTTAAATCCAGTTGTGCCGATTCCTTTGCGTGGCCTGGACACAAACCTGAGTGCCTCATTCCCAGTATGTGGTTAGTTTCAAAGAAATGTTGGACTTGAAGATAGGCAGTTCTGTTGAGTATCTTTAAGAGGAACATCACGGTGGTGATAGGCCTATAGCTTTTGGGGTTAGAGGGGTCTAGCAAAGATTTTTAGAAGAGGGAGCACCCACGCTTCCTTGTAGCTAGAGGGTACTAAGCCTGTGTAGAAGGAGGCATTAATGAATGCGCAGATTACTGGGTCAGGGCTTCCATGCATTCCTTGATGATGGAGGCAGGGCAGACAGCTCCTTTACACCTTGACAGTTCGAGAGTTAAGGATTGTTTGGACTTCAGATTCTGTGGTCTCTTTAAATTGAAATTGTGGGAATTCCTTGGACTGCAAGTCTAGCATAGTGACTCTGTTAAGTTCAAAAGGTTGTAGGTGTGGGGTGGCTTTGTTTTTTTTAACTGAGCATATCAGTTTATTGTTCAGCATTGCTCCCTGGAGGTCGTTGCACCAGGCTTCGTTCTTAGTAATTAAGGGGGGGGGGGGTGGCTTTCCAATTCCCTGAATATAGTAAACAATTCTCTAGTGTTACCTTTTGCATTAGAAATTCTGGTGTTCTAGGAAGAGGATTTCGCTGTAATGATGGCTGGTTTGTAAGCATTGCAGATGGTGTGGTATTTTGCTTTGGAGGAGACCGATGGGTTTTTACGCCAGGTTGCTTCTGCAGCAACTACCAAAGTAAGTGTGGCATGGGTGGGAAGTAGAGCAATTACTCTACTCCGGAAAACCCAGCCATTCAACTTTACCTTAACTCTGAATTGTGAATGTTAGCTATGCCTCCCCTGCTTAGAATTGTGGGCATTAGCCTGCGCCAGACCAAGATGGGATTGTGAATGTTGGTTGTGCCTCCCCTGCATTAGCCTGCGCCAGACCCACACATAATTGAGATTGTTAGCAATGCTTCACGTACTTGGAATTGTGGACATTAGCCTGCGCCAGACCCAGATGGGATTGTGAATGTTAGCTATGCCTCTCCTACTTAACCTGACTGAGTAGACGAAGCAGAACAATGGACGGAGTGGACTGAATGAATGGGGCGGAATGGAATGAGTAGAACCTTCTGTAACCGGCCGCTCGTATCACAGTACACCCGTTGCCCATGTTGTTGCCATATATCTGTATCCCCTATATATTCTATCTGTATCCCATATATACCTGTATCCACCCTGTCGCTATATATCTATGTCACTATGTACGTCCCCACCATCCTGCTCACATGCCTGGTCTCGGGCGCTTTTACTGATAACCACCATATCATACCACTACGCTTACTCTCTACACTATCATTCAACTAGAACACAGCTATACCCCTGATAATTCGGCCTATCTGTTCACATACGAACACGACCCCATGAACACCTCATCACCCTAATAAAACGCAGCTAGCTGAGCACATTCCAGCTAGCTGTTTGCATAGGCGTTCCTCTGGCCTTCTGCAGCCAGAAACCGGTCTGGGTGTCCATCCACCAGACAGAACACATCCAACTGATTTCCTCAGCACCACACCTATCGCGGGGAAGCAGCTATCATCCAACAACTACACCATACGACACTCTCTCTACTGCTACATCCTTCAGTTCTGTTGTGCCCATTATCTCACATTGGCACAACAGAACTGAAGGATGTAACAGTTTCACGTGGCAATATGGAATTCAAAATTCAATAATGATTGCATGCTGTATCAAAAAGTATTGAAAATTATTGAAATTGATGATTAATGAACTGACCTTTTTGCTCCAGATGAAGAGTTACCTCTCAAAACGCGTAGAGCTCATAACTTTAAGAATTGATTCATCTATTTAATGAATGTTTCTGTTAAACGCATGTTAATGACCGTACTTGGATAATGAGAATTGAAATTTAAGGGTCAAACATTTAAGTTGATAAACATCACTGTTTAATACATTTTTCTTTTAAATTGTAAAATAAAACTTTGTCTGAATTTATAACACAAGAATATTGCAACTTGTATATTAATAATTGAAAACAAGGGATTAATATCCCTAACAACTCCTTAAAACTCTGACAGATATGTTTCTATCAGTATCAACAGGTGTGCGGGGGACGGGAGTAGCCATAAGATTATGGGTATTCTAATTTGTTTATCAAGGTAGTGGTTGAATAGCCAGGGAGATAGGTTACACCCCTGGGGAACACCAGAAGTAGAGAGAAATAGAAGAGAGGAAAGACCCCAGTTGGACCTGGGAGGGTCGATCTGTGAGAAAGGAGGACAACTAGGACAGGGCCTGACCAGTGATACCCAGGTTGTCACGGAGGAGATTGAGCAGGGTGGCATGGTTGACTGTGTCAAAAGCAGAGGATAGATCGAGGAGAATGAGAACAGAAGGAAGATTAGAGAGGAAGTTTTCACGGGTGTTGAGGAGAGCAGTTTCCATTTATCTGGCAACTCTGAAGCCAGACTGCTGGTTGTGGATACAACCAACCGATTCAGTATACAGATTAAACTGGGAGATGGCCAGCTTTTCCAGGCGTTTGCAAAGGAGTGATGGAGATCAGGTGATAGTTAGCCCAAGAGGAAGGATCGGCAGAGGGCTTCTTAAGAAAGGGGTGCACAAGGGAGTGCTTAAGGGGTGAGGGGAAGGTTCCAGTGGCAAAGGATGATTGCAGAAATTGGCCATGGCTGGAGCCAGGGTGTCGATGTGGTCTTTGATGGTTCTGGATGAGCAGGGGAGAACATGCTTTGACAAGACTTTCATAGATCAGACTTGTCTAGAAACATTGTCAGGTGTGAACAAGTAAAAGGAGGACAAAGGAGGAGGGGAAGCGGCCGAAGACGTGCCAGGGGTGGCAGAAGAGAGAGTGGACAGGATGTCCTGGTTTTAGTGGTGCAATGAGAATCCAGGGCTGTGCAGAGGGTCTGGGAGGGAACAGGAGAGGCAAAGACTGCAGCAGGATTGGCCAGCTCCTTGCAGATTGGCACAGTTGTTTGATACTGCATAGAAGCGGGCTTGGATGTAGGCTATCCTCTTAGAGAGGACAGAGAGTCTATACTGCCTTTGGAGCAGTGAGCAAGAATGTGTCAGAGGGTGCGCCCGATGCCCTCCACTTCCTCTCAGCCACCCTACACTTGCGTTTAAGGGCGGCAAGGTCGAAATCTCACAAAGAGTTGAACTTGGAAGTGGGCTTGAAGCGTATCCTCATGACAGGACTTCAAGGGTGATAGAGATAGGAGAGAGAAAGGTTAGAGAGGGCCAAAGGTGTAGGAGGAGGAGAGAAAGTAGTGGTGAATGCCTCCACTGACGCATGCTTCATGGGTCAGATGACCGAGAAGGTAGGTGGTAGTGCTGGGGATGGCTTGACCTGAGGGGTAGAGAGAGAGGTGGGACAAGGGGGAGGAAGTTGTCACTCCAAGAGAGAGAAGTAGAGAGAGTCACAGAGGTTTGCGTAAGAGCCCCAAAGAGTGGCATCCATGTGGATGTTCAGGTCTCCGAGGAGGAGAAGTTGAGAGGTAGAGGCAAGGAGGGAGGAGGAAAGGTCAGCCCACTCAGAGAGGAAGAGGGCGACCAGGCCAGGTGCCCTGTAGTTAGTGGCCACAGTGAGAGAGAGACCAGGAGAGGTAGCGAGCCTGCAGACCAAGCATTTAAAGGAGTAGTCCTGCGTAGGAATGACAGAAGCAGGGATCCACTCCGGGAAAATCAAGGCTGTACCCCCAACGGGACTGTAAATTCTGGGTACAGAGAGGATCTTGTAGCCATCGTGAAGGAGAGTGTCAAAACTCGTGACAGAGCTGGCCATGAACCAAGTCTCGGTGAGCCCGTGTACATCCAAATCAAGCTCTTCCAGGAGACGGCAGATGTCAGAGGAGTGTTTAACAGCAGAGCGAGAGTTCAGAGTAGCGATGTGGGGCAGGTTTCCACCTTTGAAGGACTTCCGTGGAAGGGTACTGGCCAGAGGTGCGCCCTGTGGAAGTGTTGGAGGTGCCCGAGGATGGGCAGAGGAGGAAGGCAGAGAAGGCAGGGTAGTCAGAGAGGAAGAAGAGAGTGCCAGAGAGGTAGCTGAGGAAGGAGGCAACAGGTAGCCAGAGAAGCAGCAGAGGGTGCTCGAGAGGTGATGGAGGAAGGAGGTGGCAGAGGAGCCAGAGAGGGGTAAGTAGGGAAAAGCATAAGAAGAAACAAATTTGATAAGGCGTGGGAAGTGTTTATCAAAAAGGAGGAGATTGGCCCGAGGCCCTGGACTAAGATGGTGTCATTTAGATAGACATTAATGATAGTCTTAAAGGAATGGATGGGTGCCAGTAGGGCCTCCCAGTGGGTGCCACCATTAATGGGAGAAGAGGAAAAAGGAGAGAGAACAGAGACCATATGGGGGTCCACAGGCCTGGAGAGGGAACGACAAAGAGGATGGCGGTGAGGGTCTGTCTGGAGGAAGCACTAGTGTAAGTATCAGCGATAGGGAGGCCAGGGTTGGAGTCCAGGATGTCCCTTTTGAGCTTCTTCCTGCCAGACTTCGTGAAAGGGATAGGATAGTCGAAAGAATAGCAGTTAGAGAAGATAGGTGAGATAGAGAGCACCATAGAGGGTACGGGGGAAAGAGGGGGGAGAAGTAGAGGGGGGCCCAAGCCAGAGTGGGGGGTAGTGCAGGGGGATGACAGTAGGGAGGCACACAGGGAAGAACAATAGGGAGGAGAAATGGTACAGAATCAGAAATAAAAGACCTATGAAATGAGATGTACGCAAGGACCATCAACAAAGCACAAAACACAGGTTGCGTACGGGTCAACCTCCCAGTCAACTCTACAGGCTTCCTTAGGTGCAATATCAGATTGGGGTTCTGGCACCACATTATTCGCAAAAGCAACAGATCCTTTGTGTATCTCGACTGGGAAGGATACCCGCTAGCCGCACTCCTCAGTGTCGCTCCGAGGAAGAACTTTAGGGTCATAGTTCTAAAATTTGCCATCGCTTTTCATTTCTGTGCTTGTGGTGCCATAGTTTAGCTTTGATTGCCCGGTCTTCCCTTGGGTGCCTCGTTTTGTTGCGTGAGATGCTTGAACTACTTTGCTACAACCTCAAAACATTATTTACATACAGTGTCCAGGCTTTTAATTTGTGCAGTAAATCAAGGAACCAACCCAAGCTCTTTACATTTATAGAAAGGTAAAAGGCTATAGAGGGACCAGTACAATCATGACCTCAATAATGCCTATGGAACTATTATAACCTATAATTGTACTTACGGTTTGAAAAACAGGATATGAACGTTTCATTTCTAAAAAGTGCAGGCAGAGATTCCTAGATACAACAGCTCTTCAAGGAGGGTAAGAATGGCAAACATGCCAACATCACAGAAGTAGCCCAGGCTCTTATCCAGAGTAGATTCAGCCATTGCAGCACAAACCAGTGTTTCCACTTCCTCCATGGAGCCCCTCAGAGGTCTGTGGCAGGTTACAATCTGCAGCAGCGAGTGTGCTCATACTGTCCAAAGCATTATGACACTCTATAGGCTCACGAATCATCGGTCTCATTTTAACATGTATACATCTAGGCCCAGTCACATTCCACATACATTAGACATATCTCTAGTAGATCCTGCAAAAAGAGATCAGTCCGGAAATAGTTCTGAACCATCCAGTTAGTCTTTCTCGGGTGTTGCTAAACATGCCTACCATCTCTGCCCTGTGTCGCAGTTTGAGATGCCTGCTCCAACTTCAAACACCTTCTTAAATTCCACTGCCTGGCCTGAGGGTTTGAAAGTTGAGTCCGATATATTAAAACTGAAGACTGAAAATAGACCGGTGTCATTCCTGAGGTCTAGGACGTGAAATAAGTGTCTGGGGTATGTTGCCACTCCATGGGGACGAGCGCAGCTTATGAACCCTGCCTAGACCACTGAGTTTTAATACACACAATGGCAATTTGATTGGATAAGGGCATGATACAATATTTTTTTAAAATAACTTGTAAATGAAGCTCTTGGTAGTGACAGCAGTGATCACATGACATGGTGTTTGGTTTAACATGCAGAATAGTAAACATTGCCGGCACCACATCTATTTTGAAATTGGGCTAGACACGGCGTCAGCGTGGTGCTGAGCACTGTATTCCTCGCGCAGGTCACTGTTCCAAAATCCCAGCACAGGCAACTCATCCTTACGAGGTCGATAAGTTGAGCACTACATCTGATGCATGTACCAACGGATATTTGCATTGCTACAAAATGGAATAACTGTGTGCTTTATAAAAACAAGTTGGTAACTGCGTCTCTTCCGCCGCTCAGTGGTGTCCTGGATGGTGTGCACTGGTGTTGGACACAATTTGACTTAAGCAAAATCAGACCCAAACATTCATGAGCAAATTCTTCTTTTTTGGGCGGACATGTAAATCTACAGCAGCACCAGTGTGATATGATATGGCATTTATAACGTGCCTATATATAAGTGTTTCAAGGCACAATGAGGCAAGGGAGGGGAAACAGAAGGAGGACAAAACAACGATCTTACTAGGCCTAGTGACATGGAGATCGTGCAAGGATGCTACTACCCAACTATTAAGCCAGGGTGTGAAGCATACATCCGGACATTACGATATTATTGACCTTAGAAACATGGATACAGATAGGTTGTCCGGAGCTTTTAGTAGGTAATGTCTGGCTTTTAACACAATTGAGAATGTTGGATTTTAACAGGTACATCTGAGGTTTTTCCTGATCATCCACAGGTTGACTGTGCACAGTGTCCTGTTAAGTTTCTGAAGATGGTCTGCGTGTCATCAACATAGTTGTGGCACCATAGGCTGAAGGGTCAGATCATTTTAATATCTAATTTATATTTAGTGCTCTCTACAAGTTTCTAAACACTGTATTATAAAGTATTATTACTATCAAGTTTAATGGCAATCAATGTATTCACCGCAGAAA
Source organism: Ambystoma mexicanum (assembly GCF_040938575.1). NCBI lineage: Eukaryota > Metazoa > Chordata > Amphibia > Caudata > Ambystomatidae > Ambystoma > Ambystoma mexicanum. The sequence continues at coordinate 329,179,682 of NC_090940.1, read as the reverse complement.
AATAAAAAGCTCTGAGTTTTCCCTCCCTCCATTGAAACCTGTATCTTGTGTTTTTAAAAACAGTAGCAGGTAGAATAAGCAGAAACGCAAGCCTCTACAATAATGTCATTGCTCTTCTCCTTCCTGATTTTAATATTGTTTTTACTATCCATTGGAAATGGTGATACGTTATATTTAAAGAGATTTGTAGCTAACACCCGTGGAATGGATTATTTCCCAGATCTTTGGCAGTAAACATGTTAATAATAATCTAAGGATCATCTTAAAACAAAAGAAAATAAAGTATTAATTAAAATTATATAAAATAATGAGACTGTAGTGGTCGTTCATTGATGCAATTAAGAATAGAAGGACCAGGAATAGCTTAATTTTCAGCTGCAGTATTTTTCTATAATCCTCTATACTTAAGTGAAAGGCACAAGCACGATATTAAAACATTCTTACACAGGTGCAGTTGTAACAACAAATGCTCTAAGTTAAGGAGATCAGGCATGGGAAAAACAAAGAATGTGGAGGCCAAGGGTGAGGGCAAAACTATATAAGTAATTGTGTTCTTTGAAGGTATACTGTTCCATGCCATCAGAGTCCCTAGACTGGAACGTGACAAGAAAAGAACAGCATTATACTGGGCACATCAATAAATGTTTTGCTAATATTTGAAGTTCTGCCTATATTCTCTATAAGTGGTTCCTCACATGGACCCTGATCAATTGTGCATTGGGGAAATAATGTTGGGTCTTACACATGTTTGCAAAACTCTCTTATAATGGATTTTAATAGGGATAACATGGACGTGAAATGGGCTAATAATTCAGAAAACTATGCACATCAATGGATTCCTTTAAAATTTCCACGAATCCTTCTTGTCATGGACTGCCTTACTCTTATTTGTGATTCATTTTTCTTTTTTTCTGGACTTAAAACATCTGCCAAGTGGTTTAACTGATCTACTCGCACAGTGTGTCCCTTCATCCTTTGAGGTATATAGAACAAGTACCATTAGGTTAAGTCGCTAAAAGGATTTCCGCACTCAATACCTGCCAGCACAGCCCCTGCAAAACACTCAGAGGTGGTGCACCCAGTGTTGTGGGCACTTTGAGAATTCCATGCTCCACGTCTATCTTTTTCTGCTCCTCATTTCATCATGAAGAACTCCCTAAAAGGTTTTGAATGATTCATCTGTGACACTTGCTTTCCTCTTTCCCAAAAACATGTTCAGCAGGCTCGGAGCCTTTGCAAGCTATTGGGGTTTCCCATGGTGTCCGTCATGGATCTGTATTGTTGTATTCCTTTGTGAAGCGCTCTGTTGCTTCGCCAATCTAGGTCTGTGCTCAATAAATAAAATCATAATTTTAAAAAGGGGGTCACATCCTTAGTCGCTGGAATGCGCATAGACAGAACAGGAGCATGCGGCCGGCCCTTGGCCGTACTGATGAGTGCCTGCATATCCAGGATGCTCCACTAAAAACTCTAGAAGGGAGTTTGTAGTCCATGACCCACTGCTATATAAAGGTGATAGTCACTTTGAATTAAACACTTGATCTACCCTCCACATTGGTTGTAGGTCAGAATACAGTTTTGTCCTTTGTAAAGTTGCCTTTTTTAACTAGGGGTTATCCATTCTGAGCCCCACCACCCCATCATTCCTCAGCCCTATCACACACCTCTCTTTACTTTACGTTGTCTTTTTTTTATTTGAATCTTTGTGTTTTGTTCCTTTTTCCCCACTTACCTTTCCCTTAACTTTCTTTATTATAGGCAGGTAGTCGGGAAACAATTTATCAAATTCTCTTTTTTTCTACTCATTATAAGGGGTTCATCAAACCGACTTGAGATTCTCCCAAATAAGCCTTCAGTCTTAAAATTAGAATTCCTATACACCACTTTGCGCCCTGCACATATTCAGGTCTATTAAATAACACTACTGCCTAATAGTGCCATACACTTGTGACAAATATTTGACTAACACAACACTCCTAAAGGTGACATGCAGCCAGAAGCGGATTATGCCCTTGGTCCTCTGCATTATGGTCTGCTTGCATGCATAGACGGCCGGTGTGATCAGGCACAAACCTTATACAACTTGCCAGATACGATATATGATGATATATGATATGGCATTTGTAACTCGCCTATACATAAGTGTTTCAAGGCGCGATGAGGGAAGGAAGGGGGAACAGAGGCAGGACAGAGACAACGATCTTACTAGGCCAAGTGACATTGAGATCGCGCAAGTGCAGGGGAGGGGAAAGTGCCAAGGAAAGGGGAGGGGGTAGTGCTGTACATGGAATCTAAACAATAAGAAGTGCGGCCATCAGGTGGCAGGTGCAAGGGTAAGTGCAGACAGCAGATGTCCAAAAGTGCATGTACGGGGACTGTAGGGTTAAAGATACAGAACCAAGTGCAAGGGTTGCCGGGAAGCAGTGCGGGTGTGCAACTGGGCAGGCAGGGACCTGGGCCCGAAAGCAGAGGGTAGCCAGGTGATCAGTGCAGATCATGCCAATTCTTTTTTTATACTCAGCAGGAACAATTGTAAAGCAATGCATACTCACCTTGGCAGTTACAAGTGGTTGCCTCTTCTGGGGAAAGCCTGCACCAGACGATATGACCTGAAATAGAAAAAGGACAAGGATGAGACAGCTGAAATATGTCTGTCAAAAGCATTGACATTCAATCTGTCATTATGGGCTGTTTCCATCAGTCAGGCTACTTCTCATCATACACTTCTTTGAGTGTTTTATGAATACAAACTATAAGACAAGAGCGGGACGTAGATCAGTGGGCGAATGCACCTGCTTCTGAGATCTATGAGCAGCTTGGAGGTTCGACGTGCAAATCTTAGAAAAGCTACTCATCCCTTTTTTCTGGCATATAGTACACTTCTTCAGTTGGCCAATAGCAACACTCAGGACCAGTGCCACAATGTGGCTTTTTAAGATGACATGAGCAGAAGGACACCAGGAGCAGCCATTTTGGCCCTGAAACATCTAACCTTGATCCAATGTAAGGCGGCAGAGTTTTCAAAATGGTGCTTCTCTTGGGACAGCATACATTCTTGCACCATACATGGCACCACTACCCGTTATTTTCAGCACTATGAAGCCACGAGGCTGCAGCGAAGAGAACTACTTCCAAACATTTCATTATTATTACAGCACACACTTGGTGCTAGTTTTTCTTTAAAGCACTTCTACCCCCAGGCCATCATCTAGCCATTCAGTCTATGTTCATAAGAGCGGTCATATTTTCAACTGGCAGTGCACATGCGATATCAAATTATTCCAGAATCGTGCATGGGCAAAATACGCACAAAATACTTGACACACATTGCATCCTACACTGCTTCACCTCGTGGCCTTTATGCTGCTTCCTCAGCATCGACCATGCACTCAACCACACTCATACAGCTATCAACTTTTCTCACACTCCCACCCCCCCCCCCCGTTCTTTACTCGCTCACACGGAACAGCAGTCACGCTGCATACACCTATTCCCGCTGCTCCCACCTCAACAGTGACACTGCCCTCAGTTTGAGGGCATTGCACAGCCCCGACAATTCACTCAAGCTAGAGCCCACGACACTACAAATGCATTCCACAACACTCACACAGTTAATGACCCTCGTAAAGCACAATACCACAGGAGTGGCTGCTAAGTGCTTCATCAAGGCTTTGGTGGTATTCCAGCAGTAATTGCACTGAATACCGCCACAGCAAATAGCGTTGCCGCTACTCGGTCCAGTGCAATTTGCGCTAGATCTCGAGTAGTGGTAAGGCTTTAAAACCCCACTTTCTTAAGAGTCCATGGGAGTCCATCAGGATTTTTGGCGCCATTACCGCCGGCAGTAATAGCGCCAAAAATGGCTGTAAACGGGCAGAAAGTGGAGAGTTTTACCTCATGATTGGGCCAACCCTTAAATGCAGTGATAATAGTGTTCCTGACGCATTTAAGGGCTACCGCCCAACTCACGATGAGACCTGTTTGAGTGCCTGTAAACATACACTAAAAACTGCATCGAGTTAAGACTATCATATGGCATTTATTTTTTCAATATTTCTGTCTATTAAATTTGCTGTAATTTTATCTGTATTTATATTTGTTCTGTAAAAATTGCAAATAATACTTTTCTGCATTTATTCAAATAAAAATTGTAGTGCTTTGACCCAGAATGCTCAGAGCTGGGCTCTTGTACATCAAGCCAAGATCCATTTCCATCGCTTTAAACAGCTGCTCCTTGCACTGATGCGATAAGCATGCCTGGAACCCTTTAAACAATTTCAAAGGGAAAGAAATACCTTTTGTAGCCTCTCTATTGTGATACTTTGAACAGCCATTGGCTTTTAGGGCATAATTGGAGAGCAAATCAAAACATGAATTTCTGCTTTTTTCCATATAAAAAGATAAAGACTGAAAGAAACCGAGTGATTTCCGTCTTTATTTATGTGTAGAAATCAGTAAAAACAGAAACCTGTGAGGAGAGATGCTTATAGTTGACATGGCGAGCATTTAGAGATATTCTGAAAGCCACAGGACCTTAGGTTTCTCTGCATTCGAGAGCTTAGAATGAACGCTCTATCCAGTCATGCTGGGCTATTATTCACATATTGTTTAATGCATTAAGTGAATAGAAGAACAGAAATCAGACTTTCCACCCAGGCGGACTTACTGAGGTCAGGCAGCGAGCATCTATTTTTAACCTACGAGGATAGAATAATTATTGAATGTAAAATTCCAAAACAGCAAAACATGAGCAATACATAACATATGTCATAATTTTTGCAAATAAAATCAAACTGAATAAATAACCACCAGTATGATCTTTACAGATTAAAATCAAATTGAACTTTAAAGTATTCTTTCTTGAAGGTTTCAAAAGTTAATTCAAGAAACAGTCACATGCCTGCTAGACTCTAGCCAACGGCTGCTGTAATTATTTCTTTGCCCCTCCTGCTCTTTAAACCTTATACACCAAGGACCTGATTCACAGAGAATGTCCCAATGGGGTTGCACCATTATAAAACGCTTCTGTGAATCAGGCCTCAAGTACAGCTCTGAGCCGTGACCCAATTTAAACCAGAGATTTGCGCTCAAGGTTCCAGATCAGACCTAGTTAGAAAGTGTCCCAGCTACCACACCTTTGCTTAATAATACATTAAAATTGTTGCTTGCTGGTTAAATTCAGCTATTGTCTATTGGAAAGGAACTGGCATTGCCCATTTATGTGAAAGTCTTAGGAATGTACTTTAACAAAGGAACCTTTGGGTATTACCAAAGCAAGAAAGTCCTCTGAGACGGAGTGTGGAAGAGGGATAGCTGTAGTTCACCATACCGAGACCCATAAACTAATATGAGCCGTGACGGTATAGCTTGAAAGTTCATCACACCAGATTCTAAGGAAAAGAAAACACTTCAGCGGCTGATTGCGAGACCACCTGGACACTCATTAGGAACTTTGCTTCCAGAACCTTTAGTTTCACACCTGTGTCATATTGCCATATCCCACCCCTACTCTCACCTAGTGAATTTGCATTGTAAACCTTGATGGTGGATTTGGGGAATGTCCTTTCAGGCATTTATACAAACTCATTAGAACGCCAACACTCTGCTTCATCCTAGTTATACATTTTGCTTTGTATGGGTTCCTAATAAAATTAGATTATCTGCCAGTCACATTCCTGAATAATACCAATGTTTCACTTGCACTAGCTTGACACTGCCTATTAAAATATTTCCTTGTTTAGGCTTTTGACAGCTGTGACAAGGACAACATCCTGGCCTTGCCAAGAGGGGGAGGCCACCACAAACCATTCCAAAGCTAGCCCTGGCCCTGAGCAGGAAGGCAACTGGGTGGGTGGGGGGGGGGGGTCCCAAACCTTCCCACTTCCCCAATCCCCCCTGTGAAAATTTTGGAAGTACACCTTTGTCTCATGCCATATCACATTGACAAAATGCTCCCCAGTGTTTTCTTTCATTTGCAGAAATGTCCAAGATGGAAGAAAATGGAGAAAAGAAACTGCAATACCAAGATCAACTACTTACCAGACATGCCAAAAGTGCGAGATAGCGGGGTAAACCCCAGCGCCAAAGAGACTCTAGCCCATATGAGTTCACGCCCAGCCGCCCAACAAGGGGGGGAGAGAGAGACCCACACAAGAGAGCCGCGGCCTTTCACGTGACATTCAGAGAAACAGAGCGTGCTGGCCAGATGCATCGGCCGTCCCCTTATATACAGGTAATCCCCCACACCTCCAAGGAATGTTGTGAAATACCTCGGCAACCCCTGGAGACCTTGCCTTACCGGGTAAATCCTGAAACTTGAACATTGCCCATACTGGGCTGCCATTACTTTTGTTACCCAGCAATCCCATGGAGAGAAAGTGAGCGGAGGTGAGCTCACTATTTATTGCCTTCTGCAAATGTAACACCTTAGCCCTCATTTTAAGACACCCTTGCACATACAGCTCGCAGCAGAGGACGACACAAAAGGTTAGGAGGACAGAGGGAAAGACATTTAAGTAGGGGACCGGAAGTTTGGGTTATCCGGGGGGAGGTCAGCAACGGAGGTGAACTAAGAGACCAGCAGAAGGAAGGAAGGAAGGAGCAGTGGAGTATGTAGGCATTTATTGGAGAAAGGAGAGGTATTGGCTTAGTGAGTGTAAGGGTACTGTAGAAGTGTGTATGCGTTTTGTGTGTGGTGGTGAATAGAAATTAGTGTAAGTAGTGAATGTGAATTGAATGGTACTGGGTGAAAGAAGGTGTTTGTGCAACGGACTGGGGGGGAGACTAGTGGTAGTAGTGGGAGTAAAGTAGTGGTAGTAGTAAGAGGATATTATTAGTAGTACTGGGAGGAGAGTAGTGGGTGTGGAAGGAGTAGTGGTAGGTTGAGGAGGCGTAGTAGTGGAGGAGGAGGATTGGCAGTAGTACAGTGGGAGGAGAAAGGTAAGAGCTAACATCAAAGGTTGATGGCAAAGGGAAATATCGGAGGGAGAGAAGGGCGGTGGGGAGGAGTCGAGAAGAGGAGGAAGAGGCATAGTGTAAGGGCAAGGTGAATGGGAGCATGACTGGTCCCAGGCGGATTAACAGAGTAAGTGCAGGCTCTATTCCCACCTCCCTGAAGGGACAGCTAGGAAATCCTTGATAGAGTCAATGATCCTGCATTTAAGGAACTCACCTCAGCATAAGACCAGAGATTAGACAGTAGGGGTTACAGATAGTGTCAACCAGTGGTTATGGACCTCTGGACTCGGGTGGGCATCCGAAGGAAGACGAGCCAGAGGGACAGCCCTAGTGCCACTTCTCAAATTCCTTTTCAACCCAGACGCTACATTGAAATTCCTGTCTACAGTTTCACGGAGACACCTGTACATTTGCCTCTGTAAACAACCGAAAAAAATAATCAAAACCCTTGGAACTTTCCCAGTGTTCCTGCAAATGATTATACCATCTGTGACACAACCCAATAACATAGTCTCTAAATGTGAAATTATTTGGTCACGTAGCTTGAAACCAGGTTCTGTAATGCTGCAAGCGTCTGCCCAATAAGCTCGGAATCATTGCCATGAAGCTGAAGTGGGATATGCCTCACCCTAATTACTGCAGAGAGAAATTAGCTCGTATGACACCATTCTTCCAGATGTTGCAGAGGTAATTACCCCATAATTTTAATTGAGGCATTTGTCAAAGTGATAGGTCTGTAGCAGCAGGGCTGGATTGTTGCCCTTTTTTGGAAAACAGGGCCAATTATTCCTCTTGCCCATGAAGATGGACATTTCTGAGCGAGAATAGATCAGTAAAGATTAGTCATCAAGGGTGTCCACAAGGTAGTAGTATCCATGTATCGATCCACTGCAACTAAATCCATGGAGCTTCTTCAGATTTTTGGAGTCTAATGATTTCTAATAACATCAGGAGTAACACTATGAAGACCTAATGCCTTTATCATACAGGGAGTCGCCTCTAAATAACCTGCTCAAGACTAAGCACTGGGATTATCTAGAAGGCTAAAATGCTTTATCCAATCTACAGCTGCAATAGTATCCGATAGCATCCCCAATTGCTATGTTTTGGCATAGCATTTACAAACAAGGCATGGGCCTCATTACGAGTCTGACAGTAGCCGTGCCGGAAAAACCAGCAGGAAGCCGCCAGACCTGGAATGAGTTTCCGCCTCCGGACGTGCCAGATTTACCATGGTATTACAGCCCCAGTGGTCCGGTAATTCTGGAGGCAGAATAACGTTACTCCCCATTCCCATGGACTCCCATAGGACTCCATGGGGATGGAGACCATGGAAACACTGGCACCTTAATTAATGGCTCCAGTGTTTCCATTTCCGTCTGCAGGCGGGTGGCATTACTCCCCTCAGGTCAGACCTGGCGAGAGTAAGGCCACGTGTCTGCAGAACTCTTAGTGTGCCGGTCCGGAAACAACGGTGGCGGCAGGTTTACCACCACCGTCGTTTCCGGACCGCCAGGGTTATAATGAGGCCCAATGTAGCTGCTATTCCGATATCCTTCCAGAGACTAGAACAGGCTGCTTCTTTTGCCTTAAGATAGGAATAAACACTTGTTCTGGTGGCTTCACTGGTCAGTAATGGCCTAGCGCCCAGGTTAGGGGCACGGGTTAAGCGAGGGCCTTAATGTCTAGCAGTAGTGCTGTTACCAGCTGGTGGAGCCCCGAGAACGTGCATTTACTGCTAAATAGCACAATATGGCAAACCTGCACAGTTCTAAGAGCAATGACTTTGACAGTAATAATGGCCCGCGGCAACCAGGCGTCCCATTCCTTGACCAATCAATCCTCACGAAACAAGTCCACCATGGAAGTGGAGCACGGGGTTTCACGTGGAGATCATTTTTCAATTTCATCATGGTCATAGCAGGTCGGCCATTGTGCGGCGTGACAGTGTAAAAGCGAAGGTAAGTGGCGGCCGGGGAGGGTGGTAAAATGGTGCAGGGACATACAACACACCGGTTGCTTTGGAGCCCAGCTTATATCGTGAGATTCAGCCTGGGATTGGTGCAACCCGATTGGCTGACGCACCTCACTAGGGTGATAACAACAAGTTGTTTATATTCTGTTTATATTCTTTACCTTCCACGCCTATCTTGACTAGCTCTCTCATTTCATATTTTACTAAACCTAGTAATTCTTTATTTTCAGCTCTACATTCTGAGGGGGGGGGGATTTTCTATGCTTTAATGCTTCTACTGGAAAAGATACCCGTTCAGCAGCCAAACTTGTTAGGGATTCACAGGGCAAAACAATGCCAAATTAAGTGTGATCCAATCTAAACATTCCAGAAGTACCTTTTTTGGGATGGGATCAAGAAGAGCCATCAGATATGCAAAAGCCATTGATGAAACTAGCACCTATATACTGATATGTAGCTTGGGAAACTAACCAATCCAAAGCACTGCTACGTTTTGTAATTGATAATGTATTATGACGTCACTACTCATGTATTTTTAGTACAAAACCCACTCACAATTATTGGAAGCTTCAGAGCTGTTTGTATGCCAAGTTTCAATGCTATTAGTAAAGCTGGGGTTTATCGTGCACCCTGGGTACTCCATTATTGAGTATTGATTTTTACTAGTGTGGTAGGTTGGGCCCATCTCTACAACTCCTAATGGCCATTTGATACTGAGTAAAGGCCCATAGCATTTACATGCAGTTGGAGACCTCTTGCAGCTTGTGCGAATGTGGCAAGGGAAACTGTAGCTTAATGGCAGACAGAAGCTGGCTCCTGCATTACGTGATCACCATTAATGTTCTACAGATGCTCTGGAAGGTCGGAAGCAAAAAAGATAAAAAAGAAGGGGTGCAAAAATGCACCCATGTTTCAGCCCAATTACCTATTGTTATGCACAAAGTTTACAATCCAGGCTATCCTCGCAAGACTGTATCCCTGTTTGAATACAATTCACTTAGTAGAAGTAGCTAGTTTCACAACATCTAAACATTCATGTATCTTTGTGATATGTTATTGTGATGCGCCATGGTACATATTTCAGGGGGAAGAAGTTACTCCCATAAATATAAGCTGATAAGTTTGAAGATCAAGTGAAATACACAAGTCCCCCTATTCCCCCGTGAAGCCTTCTGAAACGTATAGTTTAAAACATCTGTATAGCTTGTTAAGGTCTTCAAACTTGACATGTTTCTTTTCCAAGAGGGCAGGCTTTGCCAAATCCCTACAATTTAATTCAGACCTGCAATTTGGGCTGTCATCAAAATGCTAATAAGCAGATGTTCGAGAGATTAAACACGCATCCCCGTGATGAGTACGATATGGGGCCCTGCCTTCCTCACACATGCCGTCTTCCGAATTATGCATTGCAAAACTAGACTAAAACACTCAATGTTCCAAATGTATCCACTCGAATGTCTCCTCGATGCTTGCAATTAGTCTTTCGTATTTAGCTATCATAGAGATGGAAGACCAGGTGACAGGAACATGTCTGCCATCCTTCCATTTAGAGAGAAATCTGAGTGATGAAAATCATGATCTGAAGATGAATAGACCTCATTCACCCCATCACCCGCATTATTGGGTAATATTTTAAAAATTGAGCAGTAAACTATTCTGTGGAATGTTATGGCCTTTTTCGTTTGAAGCCGGGCACTTTTCAGTGAAGAAATAGGATACTAATGCTTGGGCAGCTCCATGGGTGCAGAAGATATGCTGAGTCAGGAAGACATGACTGGTCTGTGTATCTTGTTCAGATGGGTCCTTGCATGTTGAATGTAGCCATGACAATGATAAATAGAAACGTGATTACACGTGGACTAGCTCTCTAACTTTCCAATGCTATTGTATCATCACATCAAAAAGTAAAGCAGGAGTAAGCAAGAGTAAAAGCAGGAGTAAAGGAGGATTCGAGTAGCAGATACAGCACGTGGGCATGCATTGGCAGTGAAGCGCATGGGCATGCATTGGCACTGCAATCAGAATCTCAGGTCGTCTTGCAGACCTTCTACAGGCCAATCACAGCCCACGATTCTAGGGAACTTCTGTAGGCTGATGAATGCCCAGTAAATCAGGGCTGTGGGCCCGAGCAGCTCAGAGCTGGCCCTCCTCGTAACTGCAACAAAATACATTATGCTACAAGAGCAATTGTAAAACATGAAATTGTTTGCCACACATACCCACTAGGGTGCTTGTATATAAGACTCCCATCGCAAACTTAGCATGCGTGCCTCTCCAGGTGAGGGGGATAATTGGAAAATCACCCATCACAAAGGGAAACCGACAAGGGTGTGTTTCAGCGCCATTCAATTCAATATCTTCTGGGATACATGGCTACAGGGGATGTGTGCCGATGCCCCTAGGGTGGGGCGTGTCACGATAGACGTCCTTCTGTTAGCAGATATGCTATGAGGAGCTTTGAAGTGTATGGTGCAGATACAGGGATTTATTTATTGTACTGGACATTTGTATGGCACCTATACACAAGTGCTTTGAAGTGCCAAAAGACAAGAAGGGGGATGGGGGGGATAGCGATATCATGGGAAAAACAACAAAAAAAAGACGTTATATTGGTCTTGTGACAATCCTACCGTTTAAGTGCTAGAGGGGTAGGGGTAAAGGGAGAATTGCAGAAGTGGGGGGACCCAACAAGGGGCAGTGCTGTACAGACCAAGGCGGCAAGTGCCAGGAGAGAGAGGGGGGATGGGAGGCAAAGTGCAGTGGGCAGGCGGACTTGGTAGGGAAAGTCCGGGAAAGGGAGCCAAGGGCAAGTGCTGGTGAAGGATGCTGGGAAAGACTGGTAGGGGGGTGGTCTGGTCCCTGTAGGACTCAAGGGACCAGGCCCGAGTTGCAGCGGGAGGTGGAGAGTTTAGCAAAGGAGGGGGAGATGGAAAATAGAGGAGAAAAGGAAGGTCTTGAGAAGTTTGCGGAACTTATGAAGATCTGACTCAAGTCTGATGGGTAGAGGGAGGCTGTTCCAGAGGGAGGTGCCAGCCGTGGAGAGGGATCTACCTCCCACTCTCTGCTTGGAGAAACCTCTGACCTGAAGAAAGTTGGAGCCAGAGTAGCGAAGGATTCTGGCTGGCCGGTATTTAGGGATGGAAAGCTGGATGTAGAGAGGTCCCAGGCTCGAGACAGCCTTGTGGATGATGCAGAGGGTTCTGAATTTGATCCTTGCAGTCACCGGGAGCCAGTGGAGAGACTTTAGGGCTGGAGAGATACAGTCCCCGGAGGGGGTGTAGCCCTGATCTTCCCAGAGTGGATTCCTGCCTCCGTCATTCCTACGCAGGCTTACTCCTCTTTTGAATGCCTCGTCTGCAAGCTCTCTCTCTCTCCCCTACCCATTCCCTTATTGTGGCTGCTATCTATCGGCCTCCTGGTGAGATCTCCTCCTTCCTCTCAGAGTGGGCCGACCTCTCCTCTTCACTCCTGGCCTTGACCACTCAACTCCCTCTCTATTCTCAACTCTGGTCCGACTCACTCTACAGGGCACACTATTGATGTGTTGATCTCCACTGACCTTCCTCTTTCTGTCCGTCTCACCACTCCTCTCTCCCGGAGTGATCACTTTCTCCTTTCCTCCCATCTCACCCTCCCTACCCCCCAGGCAAAACACCTCCATCCCCGCCACCCACCTTCTCGTCATCGGACCCATGAAGCGCATGCACCTTAAATTCAGGTGCAGGGTGGCTGAGAGGAAATGGCGCGCTTCATGTACATCCTCTGACAAACTGGCCTGCCGCCTGCTCCAAAGGCAATACCGTCTCTCTGTCCTCACCAAAAAGAGCTCATATCCAAGCCCGCGTCTCTGTGGCATCTAACAACTCGGCTGAACTGTTTAAAATCTGCAAGGAACTGCCCAATCCTGCCAGAGTCTCTACCTCTCCTGTCCCCTCCCAGGCCATCTGCACGGCACTGGCTTCTCACTTCATCTCTAAAACTCAGGACATCCTGTCCTCTCCCTTCTCCTCTCCCTCCCCCCTACTCCCTGCTCTTCCTCTGGCCTTTCTGCAGACACCTTTCCTCCCTCCTTCTCTGCCTTTCCCTTGTACTCCGCTGACGAGGTCTCTAGACAAGTCCGATCTATGAAAGTCTCGTCCAAACAGGTTCACCCCTGCTCCTCCAAAACCATTTAGGACCACATCGACTCCCTGGCTCCTGCCCTGGCCAACTTCTGCAACCACTCCTTCACCACTGGAGTCTTCACATCCCCCCCTGAAGCACTCCCTTGTGCACACCCTCCTCAAGAAAACCTCTGCCGACCACTCCTGACCGGCTAACTACCACCCATTCTCCATCACGCTCTTCCTGGGCAAACTCCTTGAAAAGCTTGCCATCTCCCAGCTCATTCTACACACTGAATCTGTTGGCTGCCTTCATGACCATCAATCTGGCTTTAGAGCAGCCAGAAGTATGGAAACTGCTCTCCTGAACATCCGTGAAGACCTGGTCCCCAACCGTGATTCCAACACCCCATGTCCTCACCTTGCTCGATCTCTCTTCCGCCTTTGACACGGTCAACCATGCCATCCTGCTCAAATGCCTCTGTGATAACCTGGGTATTACTGGTCAGGCCCTGGCGTAGCCGACTTCTTTCCTCTCTGACCGACCATCCCAGGTCCAACTTGGGACCTTTCTCGCCACTATCTTTTTCTCTACCTGTGGTGTCCCCCAGGGGTCTAACCTCTCTCCCTTGCTGTTCAACCAATACCTGGCACTTCTTGCCCCAACTTTCAGTGCTATGCAGACGACACCCAGCTCATTTTCAGGATACCCTCGGCCACCTCTTCTCCGTCTTTCATCACTGACTGTCTGCCATCCAGGAATGATGTGCCACCAATGACCTCTACCGTAATACCAGTAAGACTGACATTCTCCTCATCGGCACCCCCACTCCCTCCTTTCCCCGTCTCTCTCTGGCCAGCCTCTCTTGGCCCTCTTCCTGCTCCCACCTGCGAGGCTAAAAACCTTGGGGTCATCTTCGACTCCACACTCTCCTTCTCTCCTCACATCTCTGACGTCTCTAAGAAGTCACACTACCAGCTGAACCTCCTCAGAGGTATTCTTCCTTTCCTCACCTTCCCCCAGAAGCTCACTGTCTCCAGAGCTCTGGTTCTCTCTAGGCTGGAATATTGCAATAGCCTCTTTCTAAATCTGCCTGCCTCTACTCTTCACCCTCTGCAACTCACCCAGAACAGGACTGCAAGACTTGTCCTTGGCCTCAAGACCAGGGATCGTATCTCTCTAGGACTGAAATCTCTGCATTGGCTCCCAGTGGCTGCAAGGATCAAGTTCAAAACCCTCTGCATTGTCCACAAGGCATTCTGGGGCCTCTATACCTTAAAATCTCTCTTCCTAAATATCCTCCTCCTCGAGCCCTGTGCTCATCCGCCTCCAACTCCCTCAGGGTCAGTCGCTTCTCCAACCAACGAGTTGGTGGTAGATCTTCGGCTGGGGCCTCCTTCTGGAACAGCCTCCCTGAAACTTGGAGAACCATCTCAGGTTCCAGAAGCACCTCAAAACCTTCCTCTTTGCTTCTGCTTTTTCTCTTCCTCTCCTCTGCTGACTTCTGACTGAAACTGTACTGGTTACCTGGCCACCTTCTGATCACAGGCCCAGGTCCCCTCCCCTGCCATTTGCACACCTGCACTGCCTTCCTGGCAAGCCCTGTGCCTGGGGACTGTTTCTGTATCCCTACAGTCCCACTACCAGTACTTGACACCTATTATCTGCACTTACCCCAGCACTCACCACCTGCTGGCCGTACTTTTACTTAGTTATTTATTCTATGTATGTACTGCACTGTCCCCTCCCCTTTGCGCCTGCCCTGTCCCCTCCCCTTTGCACCTGCACTTTCCCCTTCACTTTCCCCTTTCCCTGCACCGACGCGATCTGAACGACACTTGGCCTAGTAAGATCGTTGTCTGTCATATATCATATCATATGCCTGGGCTTGAGGCCAAGGATAGGTTTTGAGGCCCTATTCTGGATTAGTTTGAGGGGGCAAAGGGAGGGAAGAGGAAGGTTGAGGAAGAGGCTGTTGCAGTAATCAAGTTAAAAGAGAAACAGGCCTCTGAAGACATTGAGGTTCTGGGGGAAGGTGAGAAAAGGTAGAATGCCGGTAAGGAGATGGAGCTGAAAGTTGGACTTCTTAGCAACGTCCGCGATCTGTAGAGAGAAGGAGAGAGTGAAGTCGAAGATTATCCCAAGATTTTGTGCCTCACAAGTGGGTGAGGGGAGAGGACCCTGGGAGTTTGGCCAGAGAGTAAGGGGGAACTTAGAAGCAGGCGTCCCAATTAAAAGGATCTCAGTTTTGCTGGCACTGAGGCAGAGATCATTGGCAGAGCACCATGCCTGAATAGTAGTCAGGCAGTCAGGTATAAGGCAGGAAGAGGATGAGGAGAAGGTAGGGGAAGGCAGCAGGAAAAATAGTTGTGTGTTGTCTGCGTAACACTGGAAGAGAGGAGAGTGTGGAGATCAGGTGGGCCAAAAGGTGCCAGGTAAATGTTGAAGAACCATTGCGATACGATAGAGCCCTGAAGGATGCCACAAGTGGAGAGTGAGGTGGAGGACAGAAATTGACCCATTTGAACTTGGGAGGGTATGTGAGTGAGGAAAAAAGGTAAGCCACATCAGATTGAGGTCAATAGCTCCAATATCAAGGTTATGGTCTTGGGGCTGAAGAGTGACCGTAGTCACAAGATGGCTGTATTCCTCCCTCACCTTGGCTCATGAGCAATTAGGTCTTAATGTGATAAGCAAGGAGGCACCACTGAGGGCAGTCCTATTGGGGTAAAGAAGTGAGGCTGCTGAAGGGGATACTGTCTACCTTCAAGGTGCACTTACTGGAAATGCAGTCTTGAGGGTGTCAAATATCTGCCCTGGTTTAGAAATGTGTCAATTGAAGCCAAAGGGACGCTGCTTCTCGTGACAAGGTCCAGTCTGAACGTTGCCTGGTTCCCTGAAAAGTGCACTGTGTGTGTGGAGCTTTGATTCAGCATGCTCTCACTCAAAACAGTCAAGGCTTGGCTGCTGTGAGCGTTGCACTCATGTAGTCTGGCCATAAATCCCTCGAGGCTGCCGTTAGCCACCTCTAAGAGGCTCCGGTCTGGACTCACTCAGATATGGGTTGTTTGACCGAGGTCAATACATTCATAGTGGAATTGACCATTGTCGATTTCGCTGCAAATCTATTTGACCTTTGGCCAAACAAGCCTAATATCTGGCCCGCCAACAGCCATATATACATCCCCTTTCCCCTACTTACCTTATTGCCGTCCGCCGGCACTTCTCTCCTGCAGCGTCAGTTCAGTTCCTGTAACGGAACAGTACTGACGCTGCAGGGTCCCTTTCACTTTTAAAAAGTTTTTTTTTTTTTTTTTTTAAAGTCCCCTGCTTCTAATGTCCCAGAAGTGGGGCACACCCCTGCAACCCCCGTTCCCATTATAGCAAGCAAGGGGAGCGGGGGACACCCATGGTTCCCCTTGTTTGCTATGATGGAATCGTATGGCCCAGTTGTACGATCAGTCAACCAGGCCATACAGTAATTTATTTTTAGTCAAATTGGATAATTCTGCCCACTCTACTGCAAGCCCAGTGGCGGTAGTCAACATCTGTACTTTTATTTAGATGGCAGGGAAGCCGCGGGACCGGTTGCTGTTCAGCTGCACCAATTACGTATACAAAGGCATGTCAGGAGCACACACTTACAGGGTAATTCATAGAATTTCGCAGAAAAGTGTCGCAAGCGGATGGCGCAGAGTGTCCGCGTGCGATTGACTGCGCCAGGCACGTGCGCTAAAACCGATTTCCGCGCACAGCGTATTCATGGATTTCAGGCTCCCAAACCAGCCGTGGCGCAGAGTATCGCAGCGACCCTGCAGCAGCGCCAGTAACGCCCCCAAGAACGCCCTCGCGCAAGGAAAAGCCATCAAAATCGCTAAATCATCGCAAAGGGCAGCGCTAACCCTGGACCAGTCCACAGGGCTGCCAAACAAGGAACGCAAAGCGGGTAACGTGCATATCAGGGGTACGCGTGAAGTTTTACACGCGATTAGCCAGGGCACGTGTATCACAGGGGTACGCAGGAATTATCACACGCGATTTGGCTGGGTACGTGTATTCCAGGGGTGCGCGGGAATTATCACACGCGATTTGGCTGGATACGTGTATTCCAGGGGTGCGCGGGAATTATCACACGCGATTTGGCTGGGTACGTGTATTCCAGGGGTGCGCGGGAATAATCACACGCGATTTGGCTGGGTAGGTGTATTACAGGGGTACACGGGAAGTTCTACACGCGATTCGGCTGGGTACGTGTATTACAGGGGTGCGCGCGAATTCTCACATGCGATTTGGCCAGGTACGTGTATTACAGGGGTGCGTGGGAATTATCACACGCGATTTGGATGGGTAGGTGTATTACAGGGGTGCGTGGGAAGTTCTACACGCGATTGGCCAGGGTACGTGTATTACAGGGGTATGTGGGAATTATCACACGCGATTTGGCTGGGTACGTGTATTACAGGGGTACACGGGAAGTTCTACACGCGATTCGGCTGGGTACGTGTATTACAGGGGTGCGCGGGAATTTTCACATGGGATTTGGCCAGGTACGTGTATTACAGGGGTGCGTGGGAATTATCACACGCGATTTGGCTTGGTACGTGTATTACAGGGGTGTGCGGGAATTATCACACGCAATTAGGCTGGGTGGGTCCTCACAGGTGTTCCCTGTACACCCTCCACAGCCCCTGCAGGCAGCCCACAAAACAGGGGACTACCCTGCACACCTGCTCATGTCCCCCTGCACCCCCACCCCCCAGCAGTGCAGGGGCAGCCTCCACCAGGCCCCCACTCATGTCTCCCACCACCCCCACCCCCCAGCAGTGCAGGGGCAGCCTCCACCAGGCCCCCACTCATGTCTCCCACCACCCCCACCCCCCAGCCACCAGGGGCACCCTCCACCAGGCCCCCACTCATGTCTCCCACCACCCCCACCCCCCAGCAGTGCAGGGGCACCTGCCAGCAGGCCCCCACCCATGTCCAACTCATGTCTCCCACCACCCCCACCCCCCAGCAGTGCAGGGGCAGCCTCCACCAGGCCCCCACTCATGTCTCCCACCACCCCCACCCCCCAGCAGTGCAGGGGCACCCTCCACCAGGCCCCCACTCATGTCTCCCACCACCCCCACCCCCCGGCCACCAGGGTCACCCTCCACCAGGCCCCCACTCATGTCTCCCACCACCCCCACCCCCCAGCAGTGCAGGGGCAGCCTCCACCAGGCCCCCACTCATGTCTCCCACCACCCCCACCCCCCAGCCACCAGGGTCACCCTCCACCAGGCCCCCACTCATGTCTCCCACCACCCCCACCCCCCAGCAGTGCAGGGGCAGCCTCCACCAGGCCCCCACTCATGTCCCCTATCACCCCCACCCCCCCGCCACCAGGGTCACCCTCCACCAGGCCCCCACTCATGTCTCCCACCACCCCCACCCCCCAGCAGTGCAGGGGCAGCCTCCACCAGGCCCCCACTCATGTCTCCCACCACCCCCACCCCCCAGCAGTGCAGGGGCACCCTCCACCAGGCCCCCACTCATGTCTCCCACCACCCCCACCCCCCTGCCACCATGTGCAGCCCCCACCAGGTCCTCACAATGTGCGTAATGGTCAGCCTCCACAGCCAAAAAGCCCTACCAAGTAACCCATTCACCCACATGGAAATGGAAATCACATGTTACACCCCCAATGTTCATGAAGCAAATGAACCCATGTCCGTCACACACATATTTTCCAATTGAATGGGAAAACACACAACATGACATGCATGAAACCAATGAGATGAAACCACACAGTGAACAATGTTAAAAAAAATGTATTAGAAAAAAATACGAATGCTAAAGAAAGAAAACTAACTACAATGTAAATGTGAAAAAAGAAGCTGCATGTCCGCATAAAAACACAAAACTAGAAAATCAAATCCAAAAAATTTAGTCCAAAGTGAAATGTCAAAACTCTCCGTGCAACAAAGAACTATGTACAAAAATAACAAGGGTCCATCATCACAACAGAACTAAGGAAACCTCCTAAAAAACCTACCTAAATATCAACTATATACAAAAAGTGGAGCAGTGTCCGTCGACTCCAAATCATAAGAAAAAACAAAGGAAACCTAAAACTAAAGAACTATATACAAAGGCGGCGGGCAAGTCCAGCGGCTCACTCTGTGGTGTTCCGGGCCAGGGCATCATCGAACTCCTGTTCGATGTCCCGGAGGCGGTCCAGTTCCATGGCCCCGAGGGTCCGCAGGGACGACGCCGTGTCCTCCTCCAACCCCCTGCGGATTGCCTCGAGGCACTCGGCCCGCCTCAGGGCCCTCCGCATGGAGTTTTCCGCCCTGACCATTGTGAGCCGCGCCTCTTCCGCCCGCCGCCGCTCCGCACCTATGGCGTGGCCCAACCGCTGCCACACGGAAGACACTCTCTGTCCTGGGTCCTCCTGCCCTCCGGCCGATGCCTGCCCCTCCGATGTCGAAGGCCCCGAGCCTTCATGGCTCCCACCATCTTGCTGCTGCTGCTGCTCTGCCTCTGCCCGTGCACTGCCTCCTGCTGCCTGCACATCCTCCGCCGGCTGGGGTGCACCTGTTGATGTGGCCACCCCTGCTGGACGTCCGACTCCCGACTGTGGCAGGGATGCCTCCTCCACCAGCCTGGCCGCACTGTCAGAGGCAGCTCCACAGGGCACCCAGGTGACTGATGGGTGGGAAGATGGCACAGAGGACGACTGGCGCGTAGGGGGTCCAGTTGAGGAGGGGGTCGGAACAAGCCCCATCAGACGGAGGAATCCGGTCTGGGTGACCTGTCCCAGCAGGCTGACGTGGTCAACGAGCCATTCGAGATGACGTGCAGTCTCTCCATGAAAAGACTGCAGGTCACCTCGCATGGCCCGTTGACGCAACGCCACACCAGCCAGGACAGGCTCAACCCGGACCTGGATAGCCACGTCCGCAGGCAGAGGAAGGCCAGTTGACGTCAGCTCATCCCCTGCCTGAAAACGGGTCTGGACGTAGGCATCCCTGCTGGTGCAAGATGATGCAGGGACAGGATCGGGGACAGGATTGCACACAGGCACCTCCGCGGCCGCCTGTGCTGCCTCCTGTCCCTGGTCCTGCACTGCACCACTAGCACCAGTGGGATCCCCACCTCCAGACCCCGTCTCTGGTGCTTGCACGGCCTCCTCCTCCACCAGACCCCCCACCAACCTGGATGACTCTGTGCCATCTTCCCCTGTTGGGCCCTGTGGGGTCCCAGCTGCCCCTTCTGCTGCCGAGGAGTCCAACTGCAACCTCCGCCTCTTGGACCTCCCCCCGGCAGCTGCGGCCTGGGACGCGGCACCGGACTCCTCACTCCCCGACGAGATGACAACACGGGAGGGGAGCCGGGCCTTGCGTCTCCGGCTGGCGGTCGGATCCCCGCCGCTGTGCTCCACAGCACCTTCTCCGCCCTCTTCATCAGTTGACGCTGCAGACAGGGAGAAACAAAACACAGGCATCAGGGCACTGTACAATGGACACATACACGCACGACAGTTGCACATGAGTGGCATTGTCAAACCTCAGACATGTCATCACAATCCCCAACACACATGTCATTGCAACTGGCACACATGAGCCATACCACAGCCATATCGCAACTGCCACCACCATCCCTACACATACAACAGCATCAGCAGCCAAAGGGGAGCCATACATCACATGCAACACAGGAAGTGCACCACACATGTACACACACCACCACACTTGCATGCATGTCTACACCTCTGCCAAGTGTCGCACTGTTCAGACGGGCATCCATGTCACATCTGCCAATCAGGCTTCCACATACCGCTGTCACATGCATCCATGTAGCATCACTGTTGCACCTTTGACAAATACACACACATGCACATGTACACAGTGCTCATACATGCAGCCGAAAACAACATACATGCCTGACATCACGGACATGTCTACTTACATACACATTCATCCAAACATGTGTGCACGCACAACTGCATTTGCCATGCAAGCCCACACACACAAGCACCATCCATGTCTCACACATTACAGCCCTCGCATGTGTCAGCCCCACGGCCCTGTACACCCCCACCCATACTCCACCCCATACAAACAGATGTGCAACCGGCACAATGGGGAATGATCACCACACGCCCTGCTCACAACCAGGATGCATGTACACTCACCGCTCGACTCCAGACGGCTCTGCTTCTCTAGGACCTGGACGTGGAGCGCTGGGGATATGCGTTCCAGGACCCCCATCTGTTCTTCCGACAAGTGGCCCCGGCGCCCCTTGGCATCCGCTGCCTTCAAGAGGCGCCGGGCCTTGTTCAGGGTCCTGGACCTGAAGTCCTCCCAGCGCTTCCTGACATGTTGTAAGTCCCGGACTGCCACCCCCTCCGCGTTGATGGCAGTCACGATGTCTGTCCAGATCCGAGTCCGTCCTTCCTTGTCGGCGCGTGAACTTCCAAAGAGGGCATCATACTGCCCCAGGACTTGCTCCACCAGGACACCAACTTCGGTGGCACTGAAGCTGGTGCCCCTCTGCCTCTCTGGCCGGGGGTTGTCAGTGGTCACAGATGGTGTTAGCCCCGACATGACAACCCCAGAGGCAGGAGTGGGTGGGCAACTGGGTCCTGGGGCTGGGCTGTGGAGCGATGGAATTCCAGTCGGGAGTCTTCTGTTCCAGCAGGGGTGGTCACAGCAACAGCACCCCTGGCTGATGTGCAGGCAGCAAATGGCAGTGCACGTGGGCAGCAGGCAGTCAGGCAGCAGCAGATAGCAGGTGGGAGCGTGCTCGGGGCTCTGGGGGGCAGTAATTCGGCCTTCTGGGCAGGAGCGTGGTCTCCCGTGTGCTCACGCGTGGCCAGCTTGGTACGGAGTGAATTGGCACGTGAAAATCCTGCACGTCAGCGTGAAAACCGAGGAAAGGCCCTTAGCGCGTAAGCGCGTCAGCACGCATACGCGATTCCATTGGACCAAAGGCCCTCAGCGCGTAAGCGCGTCTGTGACGTGACCCGCACGGGTGTTTCCCACACAGCACGTGATGACAGAGCACACGTGGAAAGACTGCACGTCAGAGTCTCATTGCGTGTGATTGGTGGAAATGGCCGTACACCGGGATACAGGTGCGCTGACGTACTTGCGTGTGTAAGTGTCCGCGCACACCTCATATACACGTACATAGGCCAATCGCGTGTACACGCACTTTTGTCCAATTACACGCGATGAAACTCTGACGTGCAGTCTTTCCACGTGTGCTCTGTCATCACGTGCTGTGTGGGAAACACCCGTGCGGGTCACGTCACAGACGCCCTTACGCGCTGAGGGCCTTTGGTCCAATGGAATCGCGTATGCGTGCTGACGCGCTTACGCGCTAAGGGCCTTTCCTCGGTTTTCACGCTGACGTGCAGGATTTTCACGTGCCAATTCACTCCGTACCAAGCTGGCCACGCGTGAGCACACGGGAGACCACGCTCCTGCCCACAAGGCCGAATTACTGCCCCCCAGAGCCCCGAGCACGCTCCCACCTGCTATCTGCTGCTGCCTGACTGCCTGCTGCCCACGTGCACTGCCATTTGCTGCCTGCACATCAGCCAGGGGTGCTGTTGCTGTGACCACCCCTGCTGGAACAGAAGACTCCCGACTGGAATTCCATCACTCCACAGCCCAGCCCCAGGACCCAGTTGCCCACCCACTCCTGCCTCTGGGGTTGTCATGTCGGGGCTAACACCATCTGTGACCACTGACAACCCCCGGCCAGAGAGGCAGAGGGGCACCAGCTTCAGTGCCACCGAAGTTGGTGTCCTGGTGGAGCAAGTCCTGGGGCAGTATGATGCCCTCTTTGGAAGTTCACGCGCCGACAAGGAAGGACGGACTCGGATCTGGACAGACATCGTGACTGCCATCAACGCGGAGGGGGTGGCAGTCCGGGACTTACAACATGTCAGGAAGCGCTGGGAGGACTTCAGGTCCAGGACCCTGAACAAGGCCCGGCGCCTCTTGAAGGCAGCGGATGCCAAGGGGCGCCGGGGCCACTTGTCGGAAGAACAGATGGGGGTCCTGGAACGCATATCCCCAGCGCTCCACGTCCAGGTCCTAGAGAAGCAGAGCCGTCTGGAGTCGAGCGGTGAGTGTACATGCATCCTGGTTGTGAGCAGGGCGTGTGGTGATCATTCCCCATTGTGCCGGTTGCACATCTGTTTGTATGGGGTGGAGTATGGGTGGGGGTGTACAGGGCCGTGGGGCTGACACATGCGAGGGCTGTAATGTGTGAGACATGGATGGTGCTTGTGTGTGTGGGCTTGCATGGCAAATGCAGTTGTGCGTGCACACATGTTTGGATGAATGTGTATGTAAGTAGACATGTCCGTGATGTCAGGCATGTATGTTGTTTTCGGCTGCATGTATGAGCACTGTGTACATGTGCATGTGTGTGTATTTGTCAAAGGTGCAACAGTGATGCTACATGGATGCATGTGACAGCGGTATGTGGAAGCCTGATTGGCAGATGTGACATGGATGCCCGTCTGAACAGTGCGACACTTGGCAGAGGTGTAGACATGCATGCAAGTGTGGTGGTGTGTGTACATGTGTGGTGCACTTCCTGTGTTGCATGTGATGTATGGCTCCCCTTTGGCTGCTGATGCTGTTGTATGTGTAGGGATGGTGGTGGCAGTTGCGATATGGCTGTGGTATGGCTCATGTGTGCCAGTTGCAATGACATGTGTGTTGGGGATTGTGATGACATGTCTGAGGTTTGACAATGCCACTCATGTGCAACTGTCGTGCGTGTATGTGTCCATTGTACAGTGCCCTGATGCCTGTGTTTTGTTTCTCCCTGTCTGCAGCGTCAACTGATGAAGAGGGCGGAGAAGGTGCTGTGGAGCACAGCGGCGGGGATCCGACCGCCAGCCGGAGACGCAAGGCCCGGCTCCCCTCCCGTGTTGTCATCTCGTCGGGGAGTGAGGAGTCCGGTGCCGCGTCCCAGGCCGCAGCTGCCGGGGGGAGGTCCAAGAGGCGGAGGTTGCAGTTGGACTCCTCGGCAGCAGAAGGGGCAGCTGGGACCCCACAGGGCCCAACAGGGGAAGATGGCACAGAGTCATCCAGGTTGGTGGGGGGTTTGGTGGAGGAGGGGGCCGCGCAAGCACCAGAGACAGGGTCTGGAGGTGGGGATCCCACTGGTGCTAGTGGTGCAGTGCAGGACCAGGGACAGGAGGCAGCACAGGCGGCCGCGGAGGTGCCTGTGTGCAATCCTGTCCCCGATCCTGTCCCTGCATCATCTTGCACCAGCAGGGATGCCTACGTCCAGACCCGTTTTCAGGCAGGGGATGAGCTGACGTCAACTGGCCTTCCTCTGCCTGCGGACGTGGCCATCCAGGACCGGGTTGAGCCTGTCCTGGCTGGTGTGGCGTTGCGTCAACGGGCCATGCGAGGTGACCTGCAGTCTTTTCATGGAGAGACTGCACGTGATCTCGAATGGCTCGTTGACCACGTCAGCCTGCTGGGACAGGTCACCCAGGCCGGATTCCGCTGTCTGATGGGGCTTGCTCCGACCCCCTCCTCAACTGGACCCCCTACGCGCCAGTCGTCCTCTGTGCCATCTTCCCACCCATCAGTCACCTGGGTGCCCTGTGGAGCTGCCTCTGACAGTGCGGCCAGGCTGGTGGAGGAGGCATCCCTGCCACAGTCGGGAGTCGGACGTCCAGCAGGGGTGGCCACATCAACAGGTGCACCCCAGCCGGCGGAGGATGTGCAGGCAGCAGGAGGCAGTGCACGGGCAGAGGCAGAGCAGCAGCAGCAGCAAGATGGTGGGAGCCATGAAGGCTCGGGGCCTTCGACATCGGAGGGGCAGGCATCGGCCGGAGGGCAGGAGGACCCAGGACAGAGAGTGTCTTCCGTGTGGCAGCGGTTGGGCCACGCCATAGGTGCGGAGCGGCGGCGGGCGGAAGAGGCGCGGCTCACAATGGTCAGGGCGGAGAACTCCATGCGGAGGGCCCTGAGGCGGGCCGAGTGCCTCGAGGCAATCCGCAGGGGGTTGGAGGAGGACACGGCGTCGTCCCTGCGGACCCTCGGGGCCATGGAACTGGACCGCCTCCGGGACATCGAACAGGAGTTCGATGATGCCCTGGCCCGGAACACCACAGAGTGAGCCGCTGGACTTGCCCGCCGCCTTTGTATATAGTTCTTTAGTTTTAGGTTTCC
Source organism: Ambystoma mexicanum (assembly GCF_040938575.1). Taxonomy (NCBI): domain Eukaryota; kingdom Metazoa; phylum Chordata; class Amphibia; order Caudata; family Ambystomatidae; genus Ambystoma; species Ambystoma mexicanum. Next base: position 329,154,452 of record NC_090940.1, on the reverse strand, counting down.
TTTCGTTCTTATTATTATTTGGAGTCGACGGACACTGCTCCACTTTTTGTATATAGTTGATATTTAGGTAGGTTTTTTAGGAGGTTTCCTTAGTTCAGTTGTGATGATGGACCCTTGTTATTTTTGTACATAGTTCTTTGTTGCACGGAGAGTTTTTACATTTCACTTTGGACATAATTTTTTGGATTTGATTTTCTAGTTTTGTGTTTTCATGCGGACATGCAGCTTATTTTTTCACATTTACATTGTAGTTAGTTTTCTTTCTTTGGCATTTGTATTTTTTTCAATACATTTTTTTGTCCATTGTTCACTGTGTGGTTTCATCTCATTGGTTTCATGCATGTCATGTTGTGTGTTTTCCCATTCAATTTGAAAATATGTGTGTGACGGACATGGGTTCATTTGCTTCATGTACATTGGGGGTGTAACATGTGATTTCCATTTCCATGTGGGTGAATGGGTTACTTGGTAGGTCTTTTTGGCTGTGGAGGCTGACCATTACGCACATGATTGGGGATTGTGAGGACCTGGTGGGGGCTGCACATGGTGGCAGGGGGGTGGGGGTGCAGGGGGACATGAGTGGGGGCCTGGTGGAGGCTGCCCCTGCACTGCTGGGGGGTGGGGGTGGTGGGAGACATGAGTGGGGGCCTGGTGGAGGGTGCCCCTGGTGGCGGGGGGGTGGGGGTGATAGGGGACATGAGTGGGGGCCTGGTGGAGGCTGCCCCTGCACTGCTGGGGGGTGGGGGTGGTGGGAGACATGAGTGGGGCCCTGGTGGAGGGTGACCCTGGTGGCTGGGGGGTGGGGGTGGTGGGAGACATGAGTTGGACATGGGTGGGGGCCTACTGGCAGGTGCCCCACAGTGCTGGGGGGTGGGGGTGGTGGGGGACATGAGTTGGACATGGGTGGGGGCCTGCTGGCAGGTGCCCCACAGTGCTGGGGGGTGGTGGTGGTGGGAGACATGAGTGGGGCCCTGGTGGAGGTTGAGCCTGCACTGCTGGGGTGTGGGGGTGATGGGAGACATGAGTGGGGGCCTGGTGGAGGGTGACCCTGGTGGCTGGGGGTGATAGGGGACATGAGTGGGGCCCTGGTGGAGGGTGACCCTGGTGGCTGGGGGGTGGGGGTGGTGGGTGACATGAGTGGGGGCCTGGTGGAGGGTGACCCTGGTGGCTGGGGGGTGGGGGTGGTGGGAGACATGAGTTGGACATGGGTGGGGGACTACTGGCAGGTGCCCCACAGTGCTGGGGTGTGGGGGTGGTGGGAGACATGAGTTGGACATGGGTGGGGGCCTGCTGGCAGGTGCCCCACAGTGCTGGGGGGTGGGGGTGGTGGGAGACATGAGTGGGGCCCTGGTGGAGGGTGACCCTGGTGGCTGGGGGGTGGGGGTGGTGGGAGACATGAGTTGGACATGGGTGGGGGCCTACTGGCAGGTGCCCCACAGTGCTGGGGGGTGGGGGTGGTGGGGGACATGAGTTGGACATGGGTGGGGGACTGCTGGCATGTGCCCCACAGTGCTGGGGGGTGGGGGTGCAAGGGGACATGTGTTGGTGTTCATTAGTTCAAGGAGACATGTGCCTTTGCTGGGGGGCATGCCCATGTTGGGTGGGCTGCCTGCGGGACATGACCAGGGATGCAGGGTAGTCCCCTGTGGTGTGGGCTGCCTGCAGGGGCCGTGGAGGGTGTACAGGGTACACCTGGGAGGACCCACACTGTCAAATCACATGTGGGACTCCCCGGCACCCCTGAAATACACGTACCGTGCAGTAATCGCGTGTAAAACTTCCCGCGCACCCCTGAAATACACGCGCCCAGGCTATTCGCGTGTAAAACTTCCCGCGCACCCCTGAAATACACGGGCCCAGGCTATTCGCGTGTGGAACTCCCCGCGCACCCCTGAAATACACGCGCCCAGGCTATTCGCGTGTGGAACTTCCCGCGCACCCCTGAAATACACGCGCCCAGGCTATTCGCGTGTGGAACTTCCCGCGCACCCCTGAAATACACGCGCCCAGGCTATTCGCGTGTGGAACTTCCCGCGCACCCCTGAAATACACGCGCCCAGGCTATTCGCGTGTGGAACTTCCCGCGCACCCCTGAAATACATGCGCCCAGGCTATTCGCGTGTGGAACTTCCCGCGAACCCCTGAAATACACGCGCCCAGGCTATTCGCGTGTGGAACTTCCCGCGAACCCCTGTAATACACGTAGCCCGCTCCCCCGGGCCCGATCGCGTGAGGAACTTCCCGCGCACCCCTCAAATTCACGCGCCCAGGCTATTCGCGTGTGAAACTTCACGCGAACCCCTGAAATACACGTAGCACGCTCCCCCAGGCCCGATCGCGTGAGGAACTTCCCGCGCACCCCTCAAATTCACGCGCCCAGGCTATTCGCGTGTGAAACTTCACGCGAACCCCTGAAATACACGTAGCACGCTCCCCCAGGCCCGATCGCGTGAGGAACTTCCCGCGAACCCCTGAAATACACGCGCCCAGGCTATTCGCGTGTGGAACTTCCCGCGAACCCCTGAAATACACGCGCCCAGGCTATTCGCGTGTGGAACTTCCCGCGAACCCCTGTAATACACGTAGCCCGCTCCCCCAGGCCCGATCGCGTGAGGAACTTCCCGCGCACCCCTCAAATTCACGCGCCCAGGCTATTCGCGTGTGAAACTTCACGCGAACCCCTGAAATACACGTAGCACGCTCCCCCAGGCCCGATGGCGTGAGGAACTTCCCGCGAACCCCTGTATTACACGTAGCCCGCTCCCCCAGGCCCGATCGCGTGTGGAACTTCCCGCGCACCCCTCAAATTCACGCGCCCAGGCTATTCGCGTGTGAAACTTCACGCGAACCCCTGAAATACACGTAGCACGCTCCCCCAGGCCCGATCGCGTGAGGAACTTCACGCGAACCCCTGTAATACACGTAGCCCACTCCCCCAGGCCCGATCGCGTGTGGAACTTCACGCGAACCCCTGAAATACACGTAGCCCGCTCCCCCAGGCCCGATCGCGTGAGGAACTTCACGCGAACCCCTGTAATACACGTAGCCCGCTCCCCCAGGCCCGATCGCGTGAGGAACTTCACGCGAACCCCTGTAATACACGTAGCCCGCTCCCCCAGGCCCGATCGCGTGAGGAACTTCACGCGAACCCCTGTAATACACGTAGCCCGCTCCCCCAGGCCCGATCGCGTGAATAACTTCACGCGAACCCCTGTGATGCACGTACCCTGCAAATCGCGTGTGACACTTCCCGCGCACCCCGGTATACATGCACACGTATTTTTTGTCAGCGGGTGTCCGTGTTTGTGGGTACCCCTTTGCACGTCATTTTTCCTGGAGGCCCACAGTATGGGACATTCATCATGGCAGTATATAGGTGCTATTTGTTGGCGCACCTTTTGGCGCACATTTCTTACAGCCGCAGAGACGCTACCGCCTCCTTTCTTGTGGCGGTCGTGTTTGTGCCTGTGCGCTGGTTTGAGCGTGCGCTTTTTTGCCCTATTCTATTCCATGAATACGTGTTGTAGGCGAGCGTGTGGGCGTTCCGCGCACTTGTGCCCTGTACTTCCCCCGTGACGCCCACGTTTTGGCAAGTTGTTCCCCATTCCGAGTGTTACGCCCGTGTTACGCCTACTTTTATTGCGTGCGCAGCGCTATGTGCGAATTTCGCTGTGGCCTGTGCGATTTTCGCTGTGGCCTGGCGCACGCTGTTAGATGGCCTGTGCGCCAACGTGCGCCAACGTGCGCCGCGCACTTTTTTTTCGCACATCCGCTGGTTTTCTCGCGCACGGCCTTCCATGAATCGACGTGCGCTGCTTTTCGTGCGATTTTCGCACTTGCACTGCGATTTTCGCTATTCCACTGCGATTCACACGTTTTTGCCCACTTGCGCCGCGCTAATTATTCCATGAATCGGCCTCTTAGTTTATCTTTAAGTATGTTCTAACGTATGAGAAATAGATTTCTGTTAATCGCCAGGTACAGGGGAGAAAAATGCAGCTCTGGCACAACAAGTTGTCAACGTAAAATCACGAAAAAGCAAGTGTCCTATTAGTAGACATGCAAGTCTTACTATCATTTCTAAAAATACTTTACATTTGTTGGCAATCATGACAGTTTGCATGTACATTCAACCAAATGTAATTTTGCTGATCAATGTATGTGACATTGTGAACTAGTACAAAGCATTACAAATCCTGGAGATACATTCGGTAACATATCAATCATCTTGAAATGGTGTGGTGTCAGTTCATCAGATAATAGTATAAATTGTCACAGACTGTTTACAAATAATCTTGTGCAACAGTATTTCACCCAGGCCCAACTCCAAAATGTATCTCAGCTAGCCATATTTTCAACAGTTTCAACTTACATGTCATTTAGAGTGCATTCAAGTCACAAAACAATTCTTTTTTTCTGTAAAGAGGAGTTTAAAGAAATGGTGCGAGGGAAATTTCCTCATTAAATCCAGTAGGAGTCATAGAATCAAATCTGTGGATAGAAAACATTTCATTTTTTGCTAGAAGTGTTTGTGTATTGCCACCTCTTTGTGGAGTTCAAACTGTTTCTAGCACTACATATTTCATCTGTGCTACAGTGTCCATTTTCAGTAAAGTGGCTTGGGACTGGTGATTTCAGATCATTCATTCTGATATTTTATTTGTGTTCAGAAATTCTATCTTTTATTTTCTGAATAGTCTGGCCTACATAGAATTTTCCACAGCGGTATATCAATCCGTTTAACAAGAATTTCGAATTGCATGTAGCAAATTGCTGTAGTTTATATTATTGACCAGTGTATGGCTGTCTGACGTGATCAACTTTTTGTATGTTAGTACACTGTCTGCAGTGCAGACATTGGAACATCCCATATTTAGGTTTTCATAAGAAGGTTTTTCTGGTAAGGTCAATCCTTTCTGCCTTAACAAGATTGTCTCTCGACCTCGAGTGTAAGGCATCATTGGTGGTTTGGGGAAAAGTCTTGTCAAATTTGAGATCCAATCTCATGTTTTTCCAATTGTTCTTAAAGATGCGGTTAATCTGGCTGCTGTGTTTTGATAATTTTGTCAGTTGAACAAAGGGTGGTTTCCCCTGCATGTTCTTTAGGTGCAAGAAGGTTTTTTTCTGGTTCTGATGTTGCTTTTCCTTTTTGATTCTTCTAGTATCGTGTCAGGGTAGCCCCTTGCTATGAATCTATTAGTGACATGTTCTGTTGCTTCACAGTAAGTGGGTGCTTCTGAGACGATCCTATGTATTCTCATATATTGATTTAATGGTAGATTGATTGGAGTTCTGATGGATGATCACTTGCATAATGTAGTATTGTATTCACATCAGTTGGTTTACAGTAAATGGAGGTGCTCAGTCTGTTTCCACCTGGGATAATCACTACGTCTAGAAAGTGCACACTTGAGTACCTATTTCCAATGTAAATTGGATTCTTGGGTGTCATTCGTTCAGATATGTCAAGAATGTCTGCAATTCACCGTTGGGACCCTTCCAGATCCCAGCGAGATTTTCAATGTATCTTTTCCACAAACCCAATTTAGTCATCCATATTAGGGGTCATAAAATGTGCTCAGTCTCAAAAGCATACATAAACAAATTGTCATGAGCCAGGGCCATGGAACACCCCATTAAGGTGCCAGATATTTGAAGATAGCAACCTTTTTGAAAATGAAAGTAATTGTTATACAAGATAATCTTGTCTACCTCAATTGGGAAGACTTTAGCTGATTGGAAGAATTGGAAGCAACTTGGTACATTCGCAATTCTTGATATATGGATTGGTATGCCCCTGCGGGAAATTCTATGTAGGCCAGACACAAATCAAATAAAATAATGAATAATCAGAAATCACCTGTCGCAAGACACTTCACTGAAAACAGACACTCGGTAACACAGTTGAAATATGTAGTGCTAGAAACAGTCAGAACTCCTCCAAAAGGTAGCAATACAACACCTCTAGACAAAAGAGGAATTTTTCCGTTCCACAGATTACATTCTATGGATTTAATGAGGAATTTTCCCCTCACACCATTTCTTTAAACTCCTCTTTACATAAAAGAAAATTGTTTTGTGACTTGATTGCACTCTAAATGACATGTGTTGTAAGTTGCAACTGTTGAAAATATGGCTACCCGAGATTCATTTTGGAGTTGGGCCTGGGTGAAATACTGTTGCACAAGATTATTTGTTAACAGTCAGTGATGATTTATACTATTATGTGATGTACAGACACCACACAATGTCAAGATGATTGATATGTTACTGAATGTATCTCCAGGATTTGTAACACTTTGTTCTAGTTCACAATGTCACATAAATTGATCAACAAAATTACATTTGGTTAAATGTACATGCAAACTGTCATAATTGCGCAATGGATTAATATGTAGCCACTTGAATGCCATTATTATGATGTAAAGTCTCTGCAATAATATCGAATTGGATATAATAAGAGCAAGATAGATGTTACGACACAATACTCTTCAATGTAATGGAATGTTTTAAAACTATTTTATGATACATAATATTCTTCATACTAATGAAATGTTTTTATAACATCATGATGTAACATTCATAAATGTAAATGGCACATTATGATACATCCTATTCACCACGTAGAGAGCATGTTTAGAAAGTTTTATAAGCGGTTTGATGCCATGACTCTGCAACATCGGTGGAGAATATCCCTCATATAATATATGTATTGTGCATTCCTTAAAGCTGGCTTACAGTCACACTGAGCCATGACCTACTTTATCCATACATATCATGTAGGGGACCACACCCCATGAGTAATTTGCAACTAAGATATTGTGACAAGCATTTGAATGGCCGTCCTCTTACAGATCGAGCCATTGGTTACATATGATGTCAGCATGGCCACTTGGGCACGCTAAACGTCATACTTAATGTGGCCATTTGTCCGGCTCTCAAAGGAACGGCGGCGCACACACACTCGCTATGTTTTTTGGTAAGCATTTTTGCTCTTGCATGTGATATGGATTTGCCCATCTCAAGTCATATTTTGAGATACCATTGCATAGTGTATAGACAATTTCGATAGCTAAACCTCTACTTTTGCAGATACATGTTCGAAATTTGATTTTTTCCTATACATCTTTGACCCTCAGGCACCATCTAAATTCTAGATAAATTATGTGGAACTCTGCCTAGAACAGCCTACACACATCACGAGTATGCATAGATTCAATAAAATAGAGATATGCTTCCACACCCTTTCTTTGGAATTTTATTAATTCTGTACAATACACATCCTGCAGGAGAATCATAGACTTCCAATTTAATGTTTTGTCTAGAATTGAAGAGATGACAACCTCCCACCCCTCTGCCCCCTTTTCACTGTGGGAGAACAGTCTAAGAGGATCTCATTGACAATCAAATGAATACTTCATGACGTCTAATAAGGTGATACATTTACACATATATACATATTTAATTTAATATAATTAAATCACTATTGGAGACTTACTTGAACATTTAGTTTACTATGGAGATGAGAGTTGAAGCTTGATACAAGCACATTAACTGTATGAATATTTCGCTCCTGATGAACGGATTGTATTTCCTGAAACTGGAGCTCTTTTAATCTAAGCTATATTACTGTTGTGGAACTCTATGAATATTGTACACTTACCTGCATTTTACATACTAATTATAAACAACTCGTTTGTCTATATACAACATATTTAAAGCATGTTTACGAATGATAGTAAGACTTGACTGACTATATTGTTAGTACATGAGGTGTGCAGGGGACGGGAGTGTCCACTAATCGAGGACACTTTCGTTTTCGTGATCGACTTCACTACACCAATTAGATAGCAGGACTGCACGGGTACTTTTCTTTTTAGTTTTTCTTCCTTGTACTGAATGTCCTTTTGGTTTTAAATGGGTTTGAGAATTTTTACATGTAAACAGGCTTTTAAATTGTTGTTTATTTGTACATTGTAAGCAGTTGATATGTGTTATTGTTTTAATGTTCAATTTAAAGTTTCCAATGGCTCAATTTTGTACAAATAAACAAATATGACTGAAAGAGTGAAGTGGGGCCCCGTGACTATAGCCGAATATATGCATACAGCATACATGTCACTCAGAGTAAGCTGTGTCTGTTGCGTTATCTGAGCATTATGTGAATTTTGGATGTCCAAAGAAAGACAAGGTTATACCTTATGTAGGCTAACTGAATAATCAAATTGCATATATCCTCTCTTCTGTAAACGAATGGGGGAATTCCCCTAAATATTGAGCCACAAGCTGTTGAGTTAGATGTGGGAGGAGCTTGCAGCCCTCTATGTGCAACTCATTATGGCCCAAGCTCCAAAACGGGCCTTGCAAATTTAAAATCCTGCTAGACCTGAAGGTCGAGTAACTCATTTTACCCACTAGACCCAAGAGAAATACACTTGACCCACAGCAACTGATGACAAACATTTTACCAGTGCTTTCCTAATAATGGTGTGTGTCACCATAAGCCCACTTTATGTCTGGCACACTGCCCAGAGGCCAGCCACACACACAACGTATTTGACATTTACTGAGTTTGTTTGCAGTAAATGCCAAATTATCATTTAAACATCCCGTAGTTTCATTCAACTTGCCAGCAAGGTTAAGTACCATGCAAATTGTACTCGACCTTCATAAAAACTGCTTGACAACGCAAGTGGTCAAGTAGATTTTGCGAGGCCTGCTCCAACAAGGAGGATGCACCTTTCTGCTGATTGTTCCCCGAGGCGCTGATAGGGGATGCCTTTGGAGCTTGTACACCTGCAGGCTGCATGCTTTGTCTTGTTGATACTGTTCAATCAGGGAATGTGCCATAACAGGCAATACTGTGACATTCAAATTGGGGAACTAAGATGCTTTAATTAGGCATACTGCCCCACCCTCCAATTGTGGAATACAGCCAGAGTCAAATTGGGGACACATCTAGTCTCTAACTAGAGATGGTATCCCCATGCAATTCTCGGAATTGCCACTGTCCTGTTAGGGATACTACTGCACTCCATTCCGGATATAGGCACAGTTCACGTGGTGATATTGTCAGAGGGCAATTAGGGATAATGTTGCAATCCAATTGGAGATATTGCTAGCATCCAATTAGGGATACTTCTAAATCCCACAAGGGGACATTGACACAGTCCAATTGGGAACACTGCCAGGCTACAGAAAAGGATCGAGTCGAGTGAACAGTTTTGCAGAAATGTATTCAGCAACATTTTCCTGTTACCCTAGTATTGACACTTCTTTTATGGAAAACCAAAGCCCGAGAAACCAAAACAAATGACTATGCCAGCAACATTAGCATTGCCAAGGACCTTGCATACTGCGATTGTTGACATGTGTCACTGAGAACCTGACCTGCAACTTTGAAAATGACTGTAAGGTTACATTGCAAAGTTGTGCGAGTATTTGTAAGACAGTTTACCTTGCATTCTAATGCAAATAAACATGTTTCGTAAATTGTAAAAGAAAACACCATATCACACATTTTTCTTTGCCGTTTTTATCGAAAAGGGGGGACACCCTACATATTCACCTTCTCCAAGAGCTGTGTGAATCACTTTCCATACAAAACGTCTTCTATATAGGACACACTCCTGCCACAAAATGAGTGGTGGTATGCAGCAGCATGCATGGGCATTGAGGTGATCATGGGCGTTAAGTAAAATGCTAATTTCCCTGCATGCCTTTTGAAATGTTTTAAATTACCTAACCCGGATGGTTGCACCCATGTGGATTTATATCATTTATCATTAATTGGTGTATACACAGTGCACCATCAATATCAACTACAAAATGTTGCTTATACAAACATTCCACTGCAAAGTTGTTAGACTCCACTCTAGCGGCTAAAACCAATTTCGACCCTTGTAGTCAGAATCTCTAAAAGAGTCTATCTGCTAAATCTATGAGTTAAGACTCCCACGTCCACCCTTGTTAACAGAATACTAGATCACTATACCAGCCTCCTTAGAAGACTCCATCTTTACTCCCTTAACACACATGACAAGGCACATATCTTTGTAATCCAAATGCCCTCTCACCCCCCGCAGCCTTAACCCACCTCTGTGCACTACCTAGATGTGGCGTGGTTATCCATGTGCGATCACTCACTTCATAAATGCCACTTTTCTTCAAATCCATTCATGGGTTGCCCCCGATCTAACAAACACCCTCTCACTCCACCACTCATCCCTCTTGCACTTTGAAATCTCAAGCACCCCTCGCCCTCTCGACACCTCATGATCACTGTGCTACCTCTAGCTTTTTAGTTCTTTCACCCCATTTACACTCCACCACTGGAACTCCCCAGCCCTCAGACTTCAAGGCCATTCGCACTTTAATGGGCACCACAGCTGTCCTTAAAGGGCACAGACTACCATTTTAAGGAGCACCCGACTTCTCACATGATAGTCCACTCCCTGATCCACCTCTTCTTCTTTTATATTATTGTATATAATACATATGACAGCCGTGTACTATATGCAAGCAGTTCACGAGGTCAATCATGTTACTTGTATGATTTAGTTCCGTCTTGTCAGTGATGTCCTTCCTGCTGTCCCATTGTTTTCATTAGACATCTGGTTAATGTATCAGTCATTAAGCCTGGACAGACGTCCATCGGTTTGTTTGCGAGACCCGCAGAACTATTTCTGGGAGAATTATCCTATTTAAGAATTATAGGGAATTATTTACATATAGTAAGTTTTATAAAAAATAAATTGATATGGAAAGGGTTGACCCTGTTCCAAAGAAACATTATGCATTGCAGATTTTCAGAAATGAAAACCCCGCCATTTATTTTCTTTCGCTCAATGTGAGTGCTGAGTGCTTAGCACAGAACCCTGTGGAAACCAACAAAATGCTCAAAACGAGATTTGGGGGGGTGGGATTAAAATTAGGGTAGACACAGGGAGGAGGAAAGAGGACCAAATGTGTAGCTGAAAAAATGTGTAGTGGGCCGGAGAGCCCTTTTGGGGACAGAATGTTTGTTTTACTGCAGGACTAACAGGGCTTCCTGAGAAATTCCTGTGGAAACGTCGCAAAATGTTCTCGGAAAGATGGTGCTAAATGGGAACTTGCGAGTGAAAGGTATAATAGGTGGGGTTCAGTGAGTATTTACTCATATTGGCGGGTTGATTAGTACTTTTTTTGCGTTTTCCCATTATTGTGGTAATCTACAAATGCTGCATTAACGTGGGAATGATTAACGGGGGTAATACAAGGTGGCTTGAAGGTGACCGCAGTATGTTCTTACATAATCTTTCAAGAGCAACGTCTGCATTAAAGAAAGGAGGTGGGAAACAGAGTGGTCATCGATATATAGCCAGTTGCCCATGTTTGGCTAGTTATACCGGTCGGTCTCGGTCTCGGTCTCTCTCTCTCTCTCTCTCTCTCTCTCTCTCTCTCTCTCCTTAAAAAAAAGAAGAAAAGAAAAGACGACAACAAAATGATACCCTAGTTAGGCTAACAAAGTCATTTATTTGTAAGCTATCTTCGGATTACTTCATCAGGCATAGGAAGAAAGAGGCTTTGGAGCAGCAATACATCTCAAGGATTCACCTCTGGAATGTCATTCCAGAGGGGAATCCTTGAGCTGACCTCATGCTCCCAAGAGTCTCATATGCCCTGCCAACTTCGTCCCGTTTCTCTTCTACCTCACCATTCCACTTTTTTTTTTCTCAGACTCCCCGATTTCCTTGACACAAAACTTTATTATATTTCTATATCGCGCAACCACTCACCCGGGGGCTTAACAGCGCCCAACAAGACAAACATACAAAAATGGATCAGGGCACAGCTGACAACCTCTGGGATCCTATTCAATCTGGCCTCCATCCTCTGCACTCTACTGCGTCAGTGATCCTCAATGTCAGCAACTAAATCTGTTCTGCTCGTCATGCTAACTGTTCATCTCTTTCTTCTCAGCCCCTCTGCTGCCTTCAATACAGTCAACCATTCAGACCTTCCCTCAACACCCTCTCTTCTAGGTATCAGGCCCTCACTTGGTTGGCTTCATATCTCGCCTCAAAGACACTTCAAGGTGTCCAGGAAGAGTTATCACCTCAATCAACCTCCTTATGGTTGGTTTTACCAAAGGGTCAGTCTGGGTTCTACTTCTCTACTCTCTCTACAGCTCTGCTCTTTGCACATTGATCTCCTCTTATGTCTTCTCCTATTAATTCTTTCCTGATGACACTGAGACCTTCTCATCCTTTCTCTCCAAATTTGATGAGTTGCGGTCATAAATGTCCAACTGTCCGTCCGCACTGTCCATCCGCAATCAAATACTGGAGTGTACCTCACTTGCTCAACTACATCAAGACTGAAGTTCTCTTCTTCCCACCCAAACAGGTTGTCTTCTCCCCCGACCACCTTCCCTACTCAGCTTCTGTTCAAATCCTTGGTGTCATCTTCAACCAATCTCACAACTTCTTGCTCTTCATCTCCAAATCTGCCATTGAACCCAGACTTCAGCTCCTCAACATCAGAAAAATAAAACAGTCTCCCCTTCAACACTGCTAAGAACCCAATTTTCTCTTTAGCACTTTCACAGTCCAAGCACTGTGCCAGTCTCCTAAATTGCCTTTCCAACTGTACTTTTTAATCTCTCAAAAAAGTCCTCAACTTTGTTATCTGTACACTCTTCAACCATCCCCACTTCACCTCCTCCTCCCCAGCCCGTTAACTAGCCTAACTGACATCTATGAGACGGAGAGAAAAATATAAACTAATTCTCATCTTCAAAGCTATACACAGACTTGCCCACCATACCTACCGGACCATCCCACTCCCTACTCTCCCCCCTTGGTCCCTACAATCATCGTTGCTCACTTCCTCGCCACCTTTTGTGCCTCTTTAATCTGTCTTGTTTACGTTCACTCACTCTCCTCACTCCCTTGCTAAGAAATTACCTTCCTTTCCGCACTACTCCGACTATCACTATTTAAACCCAAGCTCCTAGCTTTTCGTCCTTTCTGAAGAACCACTTTCATAGCATTCAATGGCACCACATCTCCCTGTTCTCCTCTCCCCCTACAAAACTATGACAACCCCATGGCATGTATGTCTCACCCCATCATCCTAAACTTAGCACTTCCCCCCACTATCCCGTTCCTATGTCATCCTCTACAGTCCTCATCACTGGTTCATTTTTCTACCTCACCTGCACCATCTGGTCTTATATCCACATCCTCTCACCCATTGTTAAGGACACTGTTCCTCCGCTCTGTAAATCAATGTTAAACATTTTATTACATCATTATACAAGTATTAATATAGACAATATATCAGAAAATATGGAAGCCCCTCAACTGAGTATGCACAGGGTGAAATCACATTTTCTCTAGGAAGGTGCCAACCCAAATGGGTCTACAAACACGTTTTCAGTCTGGTCCCTTCCACAAGACCAGCCCAGCACCAAAGTTCTATGCACATCTCCTTTAAAAAAGAATCCCAACAGCAACCCAGACACGTGTTTCTGCATTGTTGGCCATCATCACTGAAGTCAGGCTGTGCCTCCCTAAGCACAGTGAGCAAGGGGTCAAGTTCTAGATTACCTTTGGTAATCTAGGGTTACATCCCAAGTTATAAACATAATATCCATCTATGCATATGCATACATATATAACACGTTCTACATACTTAAAAATGTGTAATATATTTATATACATGTACGTTTTATGAGTGTATATATTTATACAAAAATGCATTTATACAGACACACGCCTGTGTGTATATACATCTATAATACTAAATATTGATATATGTTTACAATTATTAAATAGCTTTTATATAATAAATGCTTAATAAATTATATAATTATTATTATATACAAGCCACGTGGACCAACTTGAGTCGAACCTTTCCAAAAGTGTTGTTTGCCCTTCGTCCTTGATGAACCACCCAAAATTCAGGGTATCCTGGTTTGCTGAGGGAAAGTTCGTCCAGCCCGAATTTCAACTAATGACGGGCAGCCTTCATTGGCACTACATAGCCCTATGGACTTGCTTATGTGCAGAGAATCTTGTCAAACATCTCCTTGTTATGCATATTGAATACAAAATCAATTGAAAATCTGCAGATGTTAGCAAAATGGCATAAGGAAGTCATCAAGTACTGAATTTCTTTGCGGTGCAATTCAATCAAGGCGGGGCCTCCTCCAATCTCGAGAGGATTTGCAAGTCAGGGCATGTTGCACCGCAAGAAATGGGTATTCGATAATAGAGGCATTTTCTTCACATCTGCTTCTTCGCCTTCACACGCATACCCACTAATTAATGAGTGCAGGCAGCCGCGATCATTTCATGCTAATTGCTGCAGTTGATCATTACTTGTGTGTCTTTTCTTTTCTTGGCACCATTGTTTGTAAGGCTTTGGAAATATTCAAAGTATGGAAAATATGTTTTCTGCACAAGACACAGGGTTTGTGAGAAGGCGAATTTGAAGACCAATTTTCATGGAGTTTTGTTGCAAACAGAAGGACGTGTGTTTTCTTCTATCGTTATAACTGCAGGAAAGAAGACGCTCCATGACAACACATCCGCGGACCAGGAACACATCTACTGGAAACAATCTTTTGCAACTGAAGTTAAAGTCAGAAAGAGTCCTCATTTCAAAAGTCTTGGGTTTGGTAACTATTATTGAACTAATTGAACATATTACGCGGAGATAATAAAACATGAGTTTTCAAAGTCACATAGATCTGTGGTAAAAACAAAAGTGAGGGGAGCGAACAATAATAGTGAGTTTTCCGTGACTTTGCTTTTTACCATCTGATGAAGATCAATGTGACTTTGAAAGCTCATGCAATATTCCATCAGAGCATACTATTTTCAGTAAATATGTAAAAGGGTATGAAAACTCGACCTTTGTAATTTTTCTTTTAAACTGGATTAACAGTGACACACTTTTTTGCAATTGAAACATAATTTAAGTGACAGGATCTTGTATTCTCTATGGAAGCTCACCCTGCTGTCTTCCAACCAATTCATCAAACACTCCATTTCTAACCTCTCTTTGAGCCCCAGGCACTCTTGCTTTCTTCATAATTCACTATAGTATAGAATTTCACTAGAAAGACCAGCTCACACTCTAGCTCCTGGCACTATAAATCTACCCTCCGCCTTCTTGATTACTTCTAGCAGCACTCTAGGCTCTCTATTCTAGATGTATGCCTTCAGGTCACCTTCATTTGCCAATTCACATGCGCCTTAGTCTAACACTGGCATGACGTATAAAGGAAATCATTGATTTGCCCTGGTATTAAATTATAATGCGATGGCTGATATTAAATAAACCTGTCCAAGGTCTATAGCATATATTATATTGTACATTATTTCACATAGCAAAGCTGACAACAGGCCAATTATTCAATGCATACTTTGGTTGTAACATCACATGGTGCCAACTCCAAACATTAGAAAATAGAAAAAAAGCTAAATGAAACATTTAAGCATTCATCTGAGACCGCGTGAACAAAGTACACCATCTCAGGTGCCACCCTCCAGTGGTAAAATGTGTCCACTTTCTGTGGCCATTATTGATCCCTAGTGAACAGCGCCCACTAAATATATGGATTCTTTGCTTCTGAATCCCTGCTTGTAGATTTTGTGATCCTCTTCTGCTGCCACTCATTTGCTTAAATTTCTAACCGAGCTGTCAAAGTTGAAATCTGATGCAGACCTCCCTGACATTGTGATCTGCCTCTTGGCAAAAGTGCAGTCCAAGTAGCAAACATGTAAATGACAATTTGCATAAATTTTTCCACAGGTATTTAATCCAGGAGGCCCATTTCATTGAGGTCTCTAATCTCTGCTCTGAGATCCTACAGAGGTCACCCATTACCCTACCCATGAAGGTTGCCACAATCGGACTTACCCACCACCTGTGAACAAAGAGTTACTTTGCATCTTGGCACACTCCATAATGCATGGAGTGCAAGGGTCAGGAGGAGATGCCCACCCTGTATTACAATGCAAAGGTCTTCACAACAGTCACTAGAACAAACTTTGAAACATAACAGCGCAAAACTAACTCTGATCAAAGCCATGCCCAGCATCATTACTCAACAACAGATGAAGCCAGGACACCCAGTCTTATGCAAATCTGCACCTCTTTGCTGAACCAAGGATTAATTCCCAACCCCACTCATGCAGTCAACCTTCGCCAACTCCATAAGAAAGCTAATAAAGACCATGGGGATTGGATAACTATCACAAAATCTCAAAGCTCTGCTTCCAAGCGAAAATACCAGAGTTTCATCACTTTCCAACCACAAAGTATTGTTGGTGTCAGGAGAAGTGTTCAGACCCTCACCAAACTAACCATTGCCCTTTTAAACACCTGTTCACTGGTTAAGCATGGTATCGAAATACATGATTATATTCAGGAACATAAACCAGATGTTATGTGTCTCACGGAGACATGGCTTACGGAAGCACATGGGCCAAATAGAGCAGGCGACTCCTACGGGGTACATGTTCTTTGGGAAACAGAGAATAATATCGGGGTGGTGTAGCTTTAATATGTAAAAAAGAGTTGGGATTTTATGAGGCTAAAATACAGTGCATGGGTTGCGATATTATCCATGTAAAGTTAACCTCAAACCCTAACTATAGTCTGAACATTGTCTTACTTTATCGCCCACCAGGAGATGGAGGTAATTTTAATGATGATCTAGTCAACTTAGTCACGCCTATGCTGACTACTAATTCTGGGCTAGTTATATCGGGTGACTTTAACCTATGGAAAAATGATAAAACAGATAAAAAAGCACTACAATTAGAGAAGGCGATGAAAACTCATCATATTGTCCATTATAACACTGAGCCCACCCATATCAAGGGACATATTTTGGACTGGATCGGAGGAGGGAATGTCCAAATTGGGCCTATTTCCACCACCCCATGCATCTGGTCTGATCATTACCTCTTGACTTGTTGTTTGGAGCTCCCTGCGAAACCAGCAAGAGTGCACACTACGGCACACACAGTTAAATTACGTCATTTTTAAAACATTACCTCAGATATCCAAAAGACTTATGTGGAGTCACTCATGGATAAAACAGGAAAACAAGATAACCCTGAGAGACTCACAAAAGTCTATAATGAGGTTATGTTGGAAATGTTGGATAAATATGCCCCCTTAAAAGACAAAAAAGTTAAAGACCTGCCCAAACGCCATAAGTGGTTTACTCCTGCTCTAGCCGAACTTAAAGCTAGTAAGAGACAGACGGAACATACCTGGCACAAAGATCAATCCAATGAGAATCTATTAGCATGGAAACTCATAGGTAAGCAGTATAAGGCGATGATCATAGAGCCTAAGAATTCCCACTATGATGATCAAATAAACCATGCTGGAGATAAGACAAAGGAACTCTTCCGTCTCTTTAGAACCTGGGAGAAACCTATGGCCTGTAACTCTGATATCAAACCTACTACTGAGGATTGTAATCGAGTTCAGAAGGCCTTTGCAGATAAATTGTTGAAAGCCCAGAAGAAAATTAAACAAGAAGCACAGACTACGCCTATATCTAAACCTTTAAAAATAGATAATTCAACTAATTCTCTAGGCACTTTTAACTTTACTGAACCCAATTCAGTTGAAATTCTGGAGCTATTAAAAAACATGCACCCCACTAATTGTCCAGGGGAAATTTTTTCTTCCAAATATATATTGGAACATCCAGAATTGTTTGCTCTGTTCCTTATTCGATTTGTTAGTTCATCTTTCCGTACTGGCTCCATTCCTCAATCTATAAAAAACGTGGCAGTTACCCCTTTGTTGAAAAAACTTGGTTTGGACCCGCTGGATGCAGCCAATTTAAGACCAATCACAAACACTTTGTTTTTTCTAAAACTAATTGATAAGGTAGCTACCACACAGCTCAAATCCTATCTATTTAACACCGGTAAGCTACACGTGAAGCAATCAGGCTTCAGGAGCTTTCATGGAACTGAGTCCGCGCTTTTGGACTTACAAACACACGTTTGGTAAATTAGAGCACAGCAAGTCGGGGCTGCTGATGTTATTAGATCTCTCGGCAGCCTTCGATCTGCTGGATCATAAAAACTTTCTCAAAAGGATGGCGACTGTTGGAGGTTTATCCAGCAACGCCATTATTTTCTTAAATACTTTTTGGAGGGGCGCCAGTCTTGTGTTTATTGGGGTGACCGGGTCTCTGAGCCACAGATAATAAATAACATGCGGTGTCCCCCAAGAGGCTTGCCTCTCACCTCTACTGTTCAACATTTATATTCTACCCCTATGTGTTGAGTTGGAAACCCTGGGGATCTTTTTCTGCAATTATGCAGACGATTTCCAGTTGGTACTAAATATAACCGGGAACTACGAAGTAGATCAACAAACTTTGACTGTAGCATATCACGTCATTAAACAATGGATGTCAACGAATTGGCTCTGTTTAAATGCCGCTAAAACGAAGTTGATGCTTTTCGACTCTCAACATGCTCAATCAAAACTGATCCAAAAATATAATTGTTTTTCCATTGAAGGCAATCAAATTAAGACCGTGCAGAAAGTTAAGACCTTGTGAACCTATATGGAGTAAAGTCTTGACAGTGAGGCACATGTCACAGCCGTCTCTACCAATACCAATTATCATTTTAAGGTATTGAGATAAGTAGCTCGGTTAATATCGGTGGAAAACCGCATAAAACTCGTAAGAGCAGTAATTCTGCCACATGTTGACTATTGTAATGCCCTATTAGGAGGAGCCAGTAAGGCAAATGTCCAACGGTTGCAGAAAATACAAAACGCAGCGGTACGAATCATCTTTCAGATGAAAAGCTCTGAACCTACCAGCATTGCCAGAAGAAAACTCCACTGGCTCCCGGTGGCTGCTCGTATCCAATTCAAACTGCTTACTACAGGTCATAAATGTATCTTTGGTAATACCCCCTCATATTTGAAGGAGAGGATTAAATTATTCAACCGAATAGATGCTTAAGATCAATGGAGGGCTCCCAGTTGGTAATACCACAAACAAAAAGATCTCGTGGACTAGGGCGGCCTTTCATGTTCGGGGTGTGCAAGCCTGGAACATCCTACCAACTATGATACGCAAGATTGAAGACCATCTTCTCTTCCGCAGACAGTTAAAGACCATTCTGTTTAGTTAGGATTTATCTTAGTTTTCTTCACCACTTCTGTCTTTCGGCGCCTGGATGCCTGCGGGCTTTGGCGCCTTACAAATCTGAATAACATAACATAACAAAGCTTCCCTGAAAGGGAAAGTATTCTCCCGCACATAGAGTCAGGCTACCGGTCATGCAGAAGTGCAGTGACATGAGGAATCACAAGAAATATCATTCCAAAATGTCAGGGGGAAAACCCTAAATATGAAAGGCTCAAACCAACAAGCTATTGTACTATTTCTGGGCCTAAGCATGGCCCATGAAACCATAGCCGATTCCCTCCCTACGTAAACTTGCACCATAAAATGGGACTTCCCAGAATATCCTTTAATCTATCCTCAATACGTCATGCCAAGTTAAGAAGGGCACAGTCCGATCTTCACCCGCTCCTGATTATGCTTTCAGGCCATAACTTAGTGAAGGGTCCTTTTCCCAAGTGATAATGACCCGGACCGAGGTCTATAGGCCTAATAGCACAAAGTGGTAACAGTAAGAATGGTATTGCATTATCCTGTAATATCGACCCCTCCCTTGCTCTGTAAGGCTATGTCACAAATTAATTATAGTGGAAGAGCAGCTTTCAGAAGCATTTGTGCTGAGGTTTAAGGGGCCAACTACTGCAACGTAATGTCATCCATTTTTTTTAAGACAGGGGTTCCAATGGAGAGGACAGAAGTGGTGGTATCACATTAGAGCCAATCAGACAACTCTAGTGGTTGATTGATTGTATTACAGAGTGAGCCAAAAAAAATGCAAGTTTTTTAAGGCTAAAAAGCAACTCCGGTTCTTGCACAGATTATAATTTTTTGGCCGACTGTAACTATATATTTTTGCCTTCCAGCTTTTAAGACCACATGGGAGGCAGAGGGCTGCATGATATTGGAAGCTACAAGGCAAAATAACTAATTTGCGTAATTATTTTTTTTTGTGGATTATGAGATTGTATTCATAAAAATCCATATTTATGGTTAAATTATATATTTGTTTAAATCAAAATAGCGTAATAAATATGTATGGTCTCTGTAAGATCCTGTGCTTTTTAAAATTTTCCAAAAAATAACCAATAAGCTGCTTTGCTAGCACATTCGATTTCTTATAAATCTTCTCGATTTCCACTGGCATAGGCACCTATGATGGACCTTTCCCAGGCTAGCATGCACGCGTGGAGATAAATCGAAATAATCGATTAAAAACTGGGACACCACTGGTTATCTAGGGATGAAACAAAATTACAAATCCATAAAGCTAAGTCCTATAGGTTTGCTTAATATGCTGGATTTAAGAATGTATTTATTCTTTTATTTGATAGTGAATGGATGTTTTCCATGTAGGATGTAATTTCTGAAATGTTGGGAATATTTTCTAAAAGGATTTTTTTAACAAACATTATTAGTGTAGAGAAATTCACAATACCATATGTTTGTGTGCAAAGGATTTCTTCTTCAGATATGTGTAGGCCTGCTAAATAAAAGAATTGACCAGCGTTACACATGCATGAATACACGTTGTTAAATGCGAAATGTCGTGTTCTGTTCTGCTAAAGCAGGTTCACCAGTGTCCTGAAAGCGTTGCATGCATTTTTACTCGGCTGCTGCAGAGTCTAAAAAACGCTAAACTCGCTGAACCGGTGGGAACCCTCCCAAGTTACATCAGCAAAGAAACATCCCCGCTGGCAAGAGAGTTCATTTGTGGCCCCAGAGGAGCTCTTGCTCTGCTTTTAGGAGGCATCTATCATACAAATTAATCAATCAATTAGCCATAACCACCTGAAACACTTAAGCTGGAGGGATCTATTTAAAGCGCCGTGCGCTGAATATGACTCCGCCCCGCTGGGATGCCGAGGCGGCGGGTCTCTTTGTCTTGAAGTGCACAGGAATAATTGTAATAACTAAGCACTTCCTCCCTAAACTTGCGGTTTGCACCCTGTTATTACCCATGTAGCGTACCCCAGACGAGGCCAGCACAGTGAGCGTGCTGCTCTCTGCTTCTACACAGAGCTAGCTAACTGCAGCTGCATTTTTAATGAGGCTTTGATGAGCAGTAAACAGCTCGCAGATTGGCCACGAGCGAATTCTGTTCTTTGTAAATGTAGTGCCCGAGGCCCAAAATTAAAATACAGTCTTTCGATGAGCGAGTGATGGGTTTGATGGGGCAAAGGGACGGTAAAGAAAGCATTTATGTGACGTGTTACAGTTGCCAACTTCAAAGTCTTACATGGGTATAAAGCTGAACCCCAAACACGCGCTCTAAAAAAAAGATCATGAAAAGAATGAAGGGTGCATTTATGTGTTGTAATGTAATGTGGCATTTGTTTTGCTTCTTTTCCTATTTATTAGGCCTCAAAGCGCTGTGGGTGAAGGCCCTTGAGGGACCAAAGTCCAAGCTATGAGAGATTGCTCAGAGGGAATTACAATGCGTGTGTGCATTTTAGCCAGTACAGAGATACTTAGGGGTGGCAAAGTCCCTGCTAGCGACCCACGTAGATCTGGCTTGTGCTGTCAATGGTGTCGGTATAGTATACAAGTCAATGAGACCGATTATGTGCCCTGCTAGACCAAATTTCTGTCATGGGGCTTAGCTGCATTCTAGTGGCAGAGGTGTTGTGCGATGTGTCATTGAGTAGCGTAGGATTGCAGATGCGTGCGTGCGTGCGTGCGTGCAGGTGGCATTGCCTGCAGCTATTTTTCATTGAAATGAAGTGTGATTCGTACCCATGAGTCCTGGGTGGTTTCTTGTTTTGTTGACTTGGTGTGATCCTGAGCTCTGGTCTTCTGGAGTACTTTCCCTGCATTGCTCATCGCATTCTTTGAGGTGCTCATGGATACCCCCACCTATGTGGCAGGGGGTGTAATAACCCGAGTGGTGGGATGGGATTGTCAGGACGCAGGGGCGGAGAGCCATGTCTTGTGGGCCTTCCGGAAGACAAGGTGATCCTTTATGCAGTGGATGCTAAGGGGGATTGTGTTCCAGATAGTGGGTGCTTGGACTGAAAAAGGAGGATCTCCCTTTTCTGGTCGATTTGAAAGGGGGATGACAAGGAGGCGTGTGGTACCTAATCTCAGGTTTCTAAGGGGTATGTAAGGGGTGAGCTTGTGTTGTAGGTATTCTGGGCGTGTTTTGTGCAGAGCACAGTGGGTAATGCACATGGCTTTCAAGGTGGACCTTTGCCTGACAGGGAGCCAGTGGAGCACCCGGAGGACGGGTGTGATGTGCTCTCTGAGATCAAAGGCTAGAAGGAGACTAGCTGCAGTGTTTTGGACCCTTTGGAGTTTACTGATGAGATGCAGGGACGCCCAGGTATAGGGAGTTGATGTGTTGTAGGCGAGAGAGGACGATAGTCGTGATTGCGGTGACTATGAAGGTAGGAGAGTTAGGGGAAGATGCGTCGGAAGATGCAAAGGTGTAGATAGCACGATTTAGAGACAGCGCTGATGTGGTGTAAAAGTCAGATCTGCGTTCATGATACATCCCAGGTTCTTTACCGAGTTGTATGTAGCAGGCGGCAAGCCTAGAGAGGACGGCCACAGGGTGGGTTATGTTGCAAGTGTCAGAAGACTAAATCAGGATTGGCTCTCAGGATAAGAGTCAAGGTTATACACTTTAGCTTAATCTCAGAGAAACCTAAACTTTTCAGACTTTACCCACCTTAGATTGTGTACACAAAACCTGTGTGCTTTGCAGCCTATGGGCTGGTAGCAGCCTCACCATCGCAGTACCTCTGGAGTAGTGCTGAACAAGCCAGTCAAGGCTTTAAGGCTCTGGCCAGCCTGTGGCAAAACGACGGCCTCCATAGCTCGACCTGAGCTTCGAGCAAGCACCTGCCCAAAACAAGGGTTGAACCCAGAGCCTTGTATAATACCTGACTGAAGAAAATCTATTAAAAAAAAGACCTGTGTCCCACCTGCTTAGGAGGAAAGGTGTGGCCATACAGCTATACAGAAAAAAGCACTTGGCTGGTACTGGACGGGAGGGGAGAGCCTGCTGCTCGACTTCCTCACCCGCTCATCACTCAACTCACGATGGGCCCATCACTCGATTAGCAGGGGCGGAACAGGAAGTCCCTTGATGAACAGTGCCTTCACCCTTTTACTGACAGCTCTTTAAAGCTGTTAATTTCCTGGATGTTGTGCATGGCATGTCAACTGAATAAGAGATGGAGGACTGCTGACATTTGAAGTGAGCACATTCCCTGTCTCATATAGGGCTGTGCATCTCTCCTGGGTCAAGCTGCGGCTCCTCCTCTACTTCCATGCAGCATTCCTGGGCAGACTGCAGTAGGTGTTTGGCCTCCCATTCAGCTCCAGAATGGGGAAGCCCAGCCCAGCCACATTTCGTAAGCAGTCCATTCCACTTGATCCAGGCCGAGTATTGTCCATTGGGCCCAGGTAGATTGTGATATTTGTTTTCTGGATAGTGCTGCCTCCTGGAACCCTTATCCATCCCATGTGTGTGAGGAGTCTGGCACATGCTAGTAATTGAAGTCTCCTGGAAACCACCTGAACGAGAAGAGAAAGAGGCTTGACCAGGACAGAGTCCGATAGGCATCAGGTCCGGGAGAGAGGTAACAGGATACATACATGATTCCGTGCAGACAGGGAACTGGAGGGGGCCTGCTCAGTTGCCCCAAACCACCTCTGGGGTCCTTGGCCCCCTTTGACAGGGTAACACCAATGACCTTGACACAGTAAGGATATTGTTGTAGATATCCACCTAGCAGGGCCGGTTTTACAACAGATTGCACCCTAGGCGGGAAGCATCGTTGGCGCCCCCTCTCTCCCAACCTGTGATTTCATGCATGTGTCATGGGCTGAGCAGTGGAAGTGGGGACTATGAGTTAACATAATTGTCAATGCTAGCATCTGCTGAATTTCATGAACCTCAGAAAACAGCAATAAGAGGGTCAAACCCGAACAGGCCTGGTTATGTTAGTCTGCTTTTGCTCTTCATTTTTAGTAACAATGACCAGTTTGCTGCTGTGACTCTGGTCAGAGAATCGACAATTTTAGATCTACACTAATGTCATTCGTATGACCTCGAACATTTAGCCACTCTTAAAAGGTGATTATCTGGTCTTGAACAGTGTTACTCGAACCTCCAAGAACAAGCACCTGCAACATACCCACCGATAGCTCTACAAGCCCGTCTATCTCAGCATTAAAATACATGCATTTATACAATATATATTGCATCAAATATTTCACGGGAAGTTAAATATATTTAGGAAGGACACACGTAAACAATATCACTACTCCATGTGGGTGGTAAAGTCTACTTTAAACATATCCAGAGAGTTGACATGCATGTACAATTCAACATAGCTCCCAATGTTAATGTTGGAGAGGTGGCGTTCTAAAATTATTACATTACAATGTGGACTTTACATTGAAACACACTGCAGTGCATTACCGGGGCAGAGAAATGGCAGTTCGAGTATTGGGATTTGTTTTGCTCATGCTCGTGAACTCTCAAAATTCTTAAATGTTTCCTTCGTGATCACTCATTTTAGCTCCGGCAGCACCATGAAACTGTAAGATCGCAAAGAAAAACGATGTCTACCATCCCAACATAAAAATGAAAACAATCCAATTCTTAAAGGGTGGAAGGCAACCTTTTCTTGGGACTCGTTAAGTTTACCTTTTGCAAATTACTAGTCGCGTGCTTCTTGAATAACAGCGGCCCTTATACATTGTGCAGTGTATAGACAAATATTAATTTAAAGGGACTTGGAGTACTACGGGTATCAGGGGAAGCATCTCCAGTGTACCCCAAGCGTAGTGCGCTTTGTTCTCCACCCTCACCCCCCAGCCTTGCAGCCCTACGCTTTTTCACATTCTCGATTATGGTAAAGAACATTGTCCCGAGCTTGGGAGAGAAATGGACTATGCAGAAAGAGCTGCCTCCCCAGGGTGTATTTAGCTGCTGGTGTTATCAAATGCAGAAATGGGTGGCATCAAGAGCCCCGCGCTCTGATACATCTTTTGTGCACTAGTTGGTCACACGACAGAAAGTGTGAGCAGGTGATTCCCCAAAACTTGAACCATTCTTTAGAGACCTGGCTTTGATTAATGTGGCGTTAGCTAGTCATGGCCATTTCCCAGCGTTTGTGTTAAAGGAGATCGGAAGCTGCACCATGCGGGGTATTTTAAAGGCCATGAATTGATGCTACAGCAGGTCACCCCCAATGGAACAAAGAAAGTGAAGCATGCATCCTGCAAGTCTGGGTATTTGCATTATAAGGAAGACGGGCCAACCGTCCACGGAGGCGGTTTCTACTGTAGTTGCTGAGTCGCTTTCCCAAGCCAGCTGATGTGCAGACTTCACTCAGCTTTTGGTCCAGCGCCTGCATCCATCCTTCACACCATCATTCACAAGGCCCGTTTCTGTAGGTATTTTTTTATCTTGTTCGACTAGCGTGATTGCTATTCCAAACAAATGAAGCACAACTACAAAGAAGAGTATAAGACAAGTCTGAGCGAACAGTGAAATGTATGAAACTCTTGCATAAAATAAAGTCAGCAGTGCATGCCCAGGAAAGAGGGAACGACGAACAATATGCTCGGGAGCGGGAAGTAGGGGGGCATAGTCACCCCCAAACCAGCCAAAGCGTGGTACCGGCCCCCTGGGCCTCACCCTCGAAGTGATTTTGGACCGGCCACGTGCCGAAGGGCTGATGGACGGACCAATCCAACCCTTCTGGAATGTGCAACTGTCTAAGATCTGCTGACGGTGACACTCTGCCCAGGTCTTCCGAGAACCGGCCTTTTGATCTCCTGAGGAGAGTCCACCAGTGCTCGCTTCCTTTTTCATGACTACTTGAGCCTTGACAAAAGTGTCTAGTTTTGTGGCCTCCAGAGGCTGTTCTTGGATGGCCCAGTCATCTCCGCAATACCATTTTAAAATAAATAAAACACCTATGCAGCAATAGGTCTCACCTGCGAGGATGGGAGCAGGAGGAAAGAAGTGTGCTTGCCTCGGCAGGCTGTAGTTACTGCTGGATTTCCTGAAACAAGGCCCAATCAGCGAGGGCAGGATGCGGCAACTGTTTGTATTTGTTGATTCTGCTGCTGCTTGGCAGTGTGTGCTTGCGATGGGAACAACTTCAGGATTTAGTGACCCAATCGCTCCCCTTTTCTGTAATGGCCGGGGGGGCGACAACACCAGCAAGCCCCAATCGATCCACACTTCAGTGTCAGTGCGCACCCATAGCCTGGAGGAGGGCACACCGCACATGGGCCTGGCTAGCACCAGCGGCGCCGGTACCACCCGGGGCCGGGGGAAGGTAATAAAGCAACAAATGTTGCTAATTTATTTGCCAATTGCCGGACCCTGCCTGAGAGCCGAGGCCAGGTCTGTTCCTTGGCCTGGGCGAGGCGGGCAACTGCCTGCGGTGCAATAGTGCCGGGGGGCGCAATTGCCCCGGTCCCTGGAGCCTCTGGAGGGGATGGAATTCCCCAGTTTGTGGGGCGGCGCATTGATGTGGGGAAACGTTCTTCAGGCCAGGTGCTAGCGCTGCCCCTTCCGACTGTAATGTCATGTAGTACAGAAGTACTACGTGACATTGCAGAAGTCAGAGGCTCCCTCTGACCACTTTCATGCCACTTGGGGTGGGAGGCATAAGCACACCAATAAAAACACTTTAGGTCCCCCTGCAGCTAAAACCAGCCCCTTCCATCACAATGCCGGCAGGAAACTGCTAATGGTGGCCCATTAGTCACTAAATGGTTTTGTGCTGGCATTGAGATGGGAGGGGAGGTGCAGTGGGGAGTGGGCGTGCCTTGCAGGGACGCACTGTGGGCCCCGACACGGTACAAAAGGAGACCCGTTTGGGCCCATTGTGCGTCCCTGCAACCCCAGAAAATGGCCAAAATAATAGTTTAAAGCAGCGCTATTTCTTTCATGCCGCTTCTTTTCCAAACTATATATCAATTACACTTTAAACCACTTCCATGTCACTGGTGATGAGTTACTTCACTATGCGGATAATAGTTTTGACCAGTGTTGCTGAGTAAATATTCTTTAAGCCACTAACCGGTTTATTTATTTATTTAGGCAATGTTTGTCGGGGTACATGGAGACAGATAATTTATTTATACAATGTTTGTCGGAGACCTGTATCCGACACACATTGCATGAATAAATAAATATGCAGGTACCCGACAAACATTGCATGAATAAATAAATAATCCTGGTCCATGTATCCTTACAACAGTCAAGACTTTACTGTATCAAAGCATACACTTGATTCCCATTCAAAGAATGTTAAAGTGATTGTTTATTGGGTTCTGGTGTCTCCTGGTCATTGCCCTTTTGGCTTAGGTTGCCTCCAAACCCCCTTCAGCATCTTGTGTTCTTTGTTGGTTGTATATACTGCATCCTGTGCCATATTCATGGTCTCTTGGTGTGCCCAGTCCTCATTATCTGCAGCCTAAGTGGGACTAGGGCATAACATTGTCTTGGGCACCAGTGAAAAAGTGGCCCACCGTTGCAAATGGCAATTCATTCCTTGTGTGAAGGACTGTTTGACTTTGGGAGGAGTTCCTAAATGGTGTAGTTTGGGAATGGCGCGCAGGGTGCAGTGGGACTGGTGCGCGGGGTGCGGTGGGAGTAGAGCGTGGGGTGCGGTGGGAGTGGTGCATGGGATGGGGTGCGGGGGGGGCGCATTCCTTGTGTTTCGTCCTGGGCACCAAATGGACTAGAAACTGCCCTAGCCGAGGTCACAGCCTGCAGCGGTAGAATACATGTGTAACATGTTCGTTTCCCAACATTATAAAAATGAACAGGCACATTAATTTTTATAATGTTAGGAAACTAACGTGTTACATGTGTATTCTAGCACTGGCACTGTGGACTGCTGGTGCAGCGCCCCTAGAGGCTGACTGACGTCAGGCAGCCGCCTGGGCTGCATGACGCAAAGACCGGCCCTGCCACCTAGAAATGTTCAAATCAACCACAGAGCCCGCAGTGAACACACAAGCCCCATTATCTCAAGAAGTGCAGATCTAGCAGACTGCCACGAAGCGGAGAACATGGGCCAAAATTAACTAAGCTGTGACCCTTCCCTCCCAACCCATGACTCTAGAAGGGACCATGTGTGGTAACTCAGAAACACAGAGTAATGCAGTAGTCATTGCATAGGTTACCCCCACAAGCCTCCCATAAAACTCCAAAAGCATTCAAAGGTCTCCAAGCCACCCATGCAATACTTTAAAGACACTCAGGTGTCTTCATAAACACATCAGAGTCAAACAAGCACAAAGAATAACTTGCTACACTGTAAATAGTCTGGTTGTCCAGCGTCCAGTTGTAAATATGGATTAAAAAGAATAATCTATGGTGAGGCTTAATATTCGTTATGTCTTCCCTTTGAATGCACAAGCCTTTCACAGGTTTCTGAAGGAGCTTGCGGATGCATGGGCAAGCAAAGACAAGAGAACATTCAACACCATCACTTTGAGAATAGATACTTATAAGCAATTTCTTCAGATTTGGGTATGTTCCCTCCATGAAAGCAGCCCTCTGCTGGACCGTCTCAGTCTAATCATAAAAGAAGAAACATCAGGTCAATATATTGGGCACGGAAATGGTGAAGGTACATGGACGTCCAGTTCAGTTGGTCATCAAATCCATGGTGTTTTTCCAACGTGTTGGGGCAAGTGACAGGAAGGGTGCTTTGAGTCACAATTATAAGCTGCAGGGGCATTACCGAGTCAGGTAATGCCACGGCCCCATAGTTAACGTAATGCCCCCAAGGCGAGAGGCTTATTGCTATTAGTACCCCTGGCCCGCAAGACGGGGGTACTAAATAATTGTTTTTCTGTTCCGAAACGCTGCGTTTCAGAACAAAAAAATAAATAAATAACATGCCTGCTTTCCCTTTCCATGGCGGCCATTGGAAGCGGACTTGCTGGGGACAGAAGTGTTCCCATCGCGTTTGTTCCCGAAAAAAGGAGAAAGGAGAAAAATTAAGTGTAATGTTCCTTCCAAGTACTTGTTGCACTGAATTTGATAGGTTTTTCCGAAGGCAACTGAAACATAGTGCCCCTTTAAGAAGGTGTTTTCTCAGAGAATTGCATAGGTTTTAGTAGTGGAACGTACCCCTAACGTCCCTTTAACAATGTTTTTTGTGATTGAATTGCATAGGTGTGTACTAGTGCAACTTATCCATGACGTAATTTTAACAACGTTTTTTGTCAGTGAATTTCATAGGTTTTTATTAGTGCTACTTAAGTATAATGTTCCTTCAGCAAAATCTTTTCAGTGAATTGCATAGGTTTTTAGTAGGATACCCTTACTTTTTGACTATGTACTGTACAACATACTGAACCTGTGGGCACCATCTTAATGCGCACAGCAATCTCGGAGTATGCGTCTAGTCACGGACATCGGGTGGCATCTAACCTGCTCAAGAAGGCAGGCCCTCCCTTACACAGTGGTACCATTCAGCAAACACAAGGAACACATGCAAGCAGCAGCATGTACATGCATTGCAAGGTAAAATAGAGTAGGACTGCAAACTGTGTACTTATGAAGCAAACAGCACAAAGGCATAGGGAGTACACCATAACGGAATGCACCATCAACAGAAGTGACGTCTCCGTTCAACAATCTTACCTCACTGCTACTGTGCATGGGAACAAAGAACGAAGGTAAGGACGGAAAGTACTAAGACCAGACCAGAACATCACTGCAACGTAGCAAGCACAGCACATTTTTTCTGATAATTGAGAAGGTGGTGCAGTATACGGTGGTACAGAAGCAGAACGTTTTTTGTTTTTGTTTTTTGTACGTAGCAATGGCAAGCACCTTGTGGCTGGAAGGAAATTTCCCTCATGACGCAGTGACTTGCGATAGTAACCCCATTGGTACGCACAGTAGTGTGAAACAAAGTATGTAATATATATTGCTTCATGTACACCTAACACATTTTCTTTTCTGTAAGAGAACATGTCGGAAAGGAAAGCAAGGCAGCACAAGCAGCACCCCTTCCACAATAGCATACGGGCATAGGAAAGAAAAGAAACTCTGTAAATAGCAAAATGCACAGCCTGAAAGCCAAAATGGAAAAATAGGTGAAGAATTGTGCCACCTGAAAATATTGCGTACAAGGGTATATTATGGACAAAACAACACAGTACTGGCAGACCTGCACGTGTACCCCTTCCCCATGTCACAGCCCGCCATCCCCTCAAAATCCGTGTGATGGGGGACGTTCCGGTGATACCTCAAACTCTTCCTCCCCTCACAACAAACTTGTGGATACTTATTTTGGGGATTTGCACTTCTGGTACAATAAGTATCCACTTCTGGTACACCTTCCCTTTCCTAATGGTGTGTATGAATGTGTGCAAGTAAACGTTGATATTTAAATTGTTGTTGAGTGTATATGTGGTATTTCTTTTTTAAATGCCGTTATGACTCAGTGGCGAGGAATACCCGCAATTAAGCAAAAGGGAGGTGTCCTACGCATACCGCACCTGTCCGGCCTATCCATAATCACAATAGAGGCATCCGTATGATGCCACTACGACCCGCAAGTCAGCATCTTGTGCACCACCTATAATTACGTGTGGGAGTGGAAGTTTAGTCGTTGTGAAAGTACACATATGTGTATCTGTGCCTCTGTTCTGGTAACACCGCCACTGTGCAGCATATGCCAACAAACTTTAATTAGTTCGAGCCGCCCACCCACGTCCTATAGGTAGCTATACACAAACATCCCACCTGCTACATCCTATACACACCCAGTGTGTCCTAAAATGGTTGGCGCACGTATGTTGCACTATTAATTAGTACAGAATAGGCAACGGTGTGCAGCGGACACCTATACACATAAGGTATTCCGCCCTAAACGTGTGCTGCGGACAGCCGTCCCAAGGGAGAACAATGGCGACATCACCAGGCGATCGCACCCACACTTCACGTGGGTCCTTATTTCGGGGACACAATCCGGAGCCTCGGGCAGCAGAAAAGTACAGTGCTGTGCAATGTACGGAGTGTTTTCGGAAAGTACACACTTACAAACACACCACAATGTTCCATGAAAAGTTGCTATTCGGTGAGTCAAATTAAATTTATTGGCTTTGTGTTATTTTCACACTGATCAAATTATAACCTAAAATACATTTTCCCAAAATCAAATTGTTCTTGTTTTCTCAAGATTCTCAATCTGTAATCAATTTATCATTTGCAAGTTTCCTCATAACTTTTAACAATTTTGCCAAAAGCAGGTTCCTTTTCTCAACACGTGTTTCCCATTGCCAATTGCAATGGTTCATCAGGAAAAAAAGAGATAATATTGGTCCTATGTATGTGACAGTTTTCATTTGATTTTCTTGAACCAGTATCTTTATCCAAAAGGGTAAATTTAAATAAAGCCACTTCTGATAAACAAGGCTTAAATGAGTAATAAGTTTATTCTGACTTGATCAAAAGTATCTTGTCTTCAAAAAAAAGGGAGCCAGTATGCCATGATAAGCTGCATCCTTTGTCCTCGGCTGCTGCTCCATTGCATATGTATATATGTTTTTGAACAATGTAGGCCTGTTTGCCGGGTGTAAGCTCTCCTCTGCAGCCCTACAAATGGCTGCACCCCAAAGCTGCTCCGCAATCTGTTTGTAGCTTTTCAGAACAGAGTAGCAGGCCACATAGGTTTGCCCTGTAATTGATGTTGGACCGAATCTGCTATGCTTACAGGTAATGGCAACCATGTCAGCCAGGCTCACGACGCACAGTAATGGAGAAAACTATTAACGGCCCTTCCTATGCACCACACCCGCAGTTGCGATAGTCCCCACTGTCCCATTCCCATGGGTAGCATGCGGAAAACGGTAATGTGGCACTTGCGTTTCTCCAAGTACAACGAGGGCCGTGCCCCAATAAAGCAGAAACATTTCTTTTTTCCTTTCCACTTCCTTCTTTCCAGCACGACGTCATTGGGTACTGTTAGAATGTTCCACACGCATCCACCAATCACATTGAAGAGTTCTCCATGCAAACAGTATTAGTTCTGTACACCAGTCATCTGTTTACACACCACACCCAGAGACGGTATTACGCAATACCTCAGCCTGCACAGTCCCATTTCCATGGCTATCTTCAAAATCCCTGGATGTGGATTTTGTGCTGCGATCGGGAATAAATTGCAAACAGGGTAGGGGAGTTTGTTTTTAGGAGTGCCTCTGATAAGTGCCTTTTTTGGGGTTTCTTTGGTTTTAGGTGCTTCTAGTGAAAAATGTTTTCTTGGTTTTTATTTGATTTTGTCTTTTCTTTTTCTCACATAGTTACAGTAAACTCTTCACCGCATCCTGTAGACTGGGCAAACAAAACAGCATTACCAATGAGCGACAACGAAGTGCCATTTGCTTGGAAAAAAACTGCATTTCCACAACTAATGAGGTAATTGTTGCACAAGAACATCCCACGAGCGAGCAAAAAAAAAGTATACATGCTTCTGTTGATAAGACCCCTTCCAACCTCTGGCTCGCAACAACTTCCATGTAACCCATATGCATACCGCATACCGCCGTAGTGCATGATGATAACAGCGACAGTAGCAAAAGTGGCCAGGTCTCTGTATAGTGCATGCATATCTGCAAAACTGCGGTTATAGATAGCGCACCACAATGCGTCCACTCCTTCCAAACCGAAATTGCCAAACCAAAATTGCCATCAAAGTGTCTTTCTTGGGCATACTTGTGCAGATCCATCACAAAGGCATCACCCAAGGTCAACACAATGCGTTTCGCCATGTCAGCCAGCCTCACTATGCAGAGTAATGTACAACAGTATGACCGCCCCTTCCTGTGAACCACACCCACAGTACCTGATTGTATAATCCCCACAGTCCCATTTCCATTGGCCAGCATGGAGAGAAGTGCAGAATGTGGCATGTGCGCTTCCCAAAGTACAGCGAGGGCTGCGCCCCACTAAAGCAGGAGCAGTCGTCCTTCCCTTTCCACCATTTGTTTCCACCACTACCTCATTGGGTATGGGTAAATAGTCACACATGCATCCACCAAGCCATACAAGACGTTAGCATCTAACACTGGCAGTTCTGCACAACACTTCATATGTACAGTTACAAATTCAGCTAGCAAGTTTCCTGTCATTCGAAAGTACGTCCAGTATAAAGGTCAGTAAAAGATTGCAAGTTGTGTGCATCCACATTCATCCACATAAGCACCCATCACCACAAAATGGAGGTATGAAAACTTTTTCAGCAGTATGTTTACAACTGTGTTACAAGTGCCTCTGCATACGGTATCTGCCACTGAGCGTCTATTACATTCTTTAAAAGCATACTGTTTTTCCCATCCCCGACCATCAAGTGGCACTTCAATGGTATGTGCTTGCAACATTTTCATTTACCCATATCATATATTGCAATATCGAAACACAAACTCTGCTTTCCTTCCTACAATGCTACCAATTGTTTTCCCCACTAACTCATCTCCTACATAAATCGTAGAAGTATGTCACCAAAAGCAGCACCAAATCTATCTTCTCAACCTAAAGCAGGTTCCCAAAAGGTCGCTGTCTGCACAACTGTGCTTCAGTCTAGGCTGGACTATTTAAACAGGCCCTTTTTAAATCCACCCGCTTCTACTCCCCGCCCTCTGCAACTCATCCAGAAGAGGACTACGCAACTTGGCCTCAAGCCCAGGGATGGTATCTCTCCTGCACTGAAATGTCTGCAATAGCTCCCAGTGGCTGTGAGGAAGAAGGTGAAAACCCTCTGCAATATGCACAAGTACTTCTGGGACCTCAATACCTTCAACTCTCACTATATATCTTCCCATCTCTAGCTCTTCCCTCCACCTCCAACTCCCTCGGGGTCAGTCGCTTCTGCAAGCATCCAGTTGGTGGTAGATCCTCTGCAAAAGCCTCCCTGCCTCCCTGAAACTTGAGGAGAACCATCGCTGGGGTCCGGAAGCACCTCAAAGCCTCTCCCTTTGCATCTGCCTTTTCTCATTGTGGTGCAGGCCTTTGGCCATGCACCCAATAGTCTAGGCCTTGGCCACACCCACCGCAACATAATCCAGCCATGCATGGCAACATGTCACCAAGTACCACAATCCACACAAGTCCCACAGCCACCGCCACTCCTACCCAACCTCCACACCGTTATACAGGTATGCATAGAAAGATGCACCTTTTAGCAGAATCTACTGACGTAACGCAGCCTCCGGCTCCCCTACCCCGTTTCATTCACATACAATGGTGTACTGCCAACCAACAGTATATGCATGTCAGCTGACTTCTGGTGCTCTATCAAGTCTAAACTGTGCTCCACAACCATTCTGTAAAGGTGAGCACCCTCCGACAGATGCAGTCTAAACTGCATTGCTGCGGTGCGTGTGGGCAAGGCCTAGACTTTTGGGTGCATGGCCTACAGCCTACGGCCTTGGCCATGCACCCATTAATCTAGGTCTTGCCCACACCCACTGCAACTCAATGCAGTCATGCATGGCAACATGTGCCCAAGTACCACACTCCACACACACAGCCACCCTCAGTGCTACCCAACCTCTGCACTGTAACTCAGCTATGCATGAAAACATGCAACAGTTAGCAGAATCTACAAACATAACACAGCCTCCGGCACCCATACCCACTTGCATGCACAAAGTATGGCTCCCAAGACTCTGTTCAGTACACAAAAGCAATACCTCATACGGCAGTACAGTAGTCAGCACTCCATGCAATGGACACTACGCAATCCTATACGATATGCAGTTTAACCCATATACACACTATTGAAGAATTGCGGCCACTTCACACACTGCAGTATCCGTGCACATACTGACAGTATTACAACACTGCACTAAGTGCACACACTACAGAACTGCTCACTCCATTAGCTGCAGCCATGGAGTAAACAGTGTAGGATGTGCTATTAAGCACCACACGCATGGAATCACCATTGTAGGCAATGCTGAGGAACCACACAGAGAAGGCAACACTGTCAAACCTAATTGCAACCACGGCACATAGTTGTCGGTGCAAGGTCTACATCTGTGCAAAGAATGGGCTACAGGCTTACCACATGCAACACACCGGAATACACAGTATTTTACAATGTGCATATCATGTGCGAAGCACTCTCCTTCTGCAACTGAGCTCCCACCAGTCACCACGGATAGAGTTCTCCGCACCAGCTATTGTGCCGTAACGAAGCCTGCCTGCATTCAGCACACACAGTAGTCGCCTGTGCAGATACCTGCAAATAGGCGATGTACGCACGGATAATGAGGCACATCAACGGTTTCGTTCACCTATTGACATATCTCATGTGCACCACTTCTCACTCTCCCACCCTTTCCATCCCTTCTTCCCACCACCATATGCTGTACTCTATTCAGTGCACAAAAGCAGTATCTCATAGTGGATTACAGGAGGCAGCACTCCGCGCAATGGACACTATGCAATCCTATGGAACATGCAGTTCACCCCTATCCACTTCTGTGCGCACACTATTTGAATATGGCACCTACTTCACACACTGCAGTATCCATGCATATAGAAGATGCACTTCAACCCTACCCTCTTCTATACTGACAGTATTACAACACTGCACTCGGTGCACTTACTGCAGAACTGTTCAATCCAGAAGCTGCAGCCATGAAGTAAACACTGTAGGATGTGCTAAGAAGCACCACACCCATGGAATGAACAATGTATGCAATGCTGACGAACCACACACAGAGGGCAACAATGTGAAACCTAATTGCAACGCATAGTTGTCGGTGTAAGGCCTCCATCCGTGCATGAAATGAGCTACGGGTTTACCACACACAACACACTGGAGTACACACCATCTTACAATGTGCATGTCCTGTGCAATGCACTCCCCTTCTGCAAAGGAGCTCCCACCAGTCACCACGGATAGAGGTCTCTGCACCAGCTATTGTGCCGTAACGAAGCCTGCCTGCATGCAGCACCACATGGTAGTCTGCTGTGCAGAGACCCCTGCATTGGGGCTGTACGCACGGATACTGCAGCCACATCAACATCTTCGTCCACCGATTCACATATCTCAGATGAATCAGTTCTCACTTCCCCACCCTTCCCATGCCTTCTTCCCACTGCCACATGGTGGAATATATGTTTTGCAATGTCTGCAATTCAGCTACCACCAGTCAGCATGGTAAGAGGTCGCGGCACGAGCTATCGTGCCCTAAAAAAGGCTGCCTGCATTCACCATACATGGTAGTCGCCTGTGCATGGACCGGCGAATTGATGCAGTATGCACAGATACTGCAGGCACACCACCGTCTTCGTCCAACTAATAATCACAGATCTCAGATGAACCACTTCTCTCTCGTCCACTCTTTCCATCCCCTCTTCCCACCACCACATGGTGTACATTCTGTTTGTCAGTCCCTTTCGACGCCGCACTGTCCTCTGATACACCATGGCGGCGTTTCCCAAAAACTTTGACGCACAGCACGCTTCCCTCCAGCCAAGCACCGGCCGCGTCTAAAGTTCACCGACAGCACGGTGTACTGCAAGCCAATGAGACTTCTGTCCGCGGAGCCAGATATCACTAATTCTTTGAGACGTAAATTTCAGTTCTGTGCAACAAAAGTACTGGCCGGATTTCCACCAAACACACAAAAGCATGCTTTCTGACCCAAGCCCCCACTCCTGCCGCAAATTTGGTGCAAATCCATACAGCTGCTCGGTCTCTAGCTGTGTTTTCGCCCATTCAGTCTATGGAAAAATAAAATGTTGAACCTCCCTATAACTTTGCCCCCCTGCACGAAACCACACCAAACTTTCCAGTTTGGTGAGTATTCCTCCAGGGGGAGCGAAGTTATAAGCCACTGAAAAAGTTGTCTTCCTATAGGTTTAGCAACTACACCATAATTACACGGCAGCTACCTCGGGCCATATAAAATATATATATATATATATATATATATCACCATGTCAGTCCCAGGACTCAAACGGTAGCAGAATCGTATAATAGAGGCATTAGAGCCGATTCACAGAAGCGTTTCATAAATGGCACAATCCCACTGGAAAACGCTCTGTGAATCAGGCCCATTGTGGTGCCAGTTAATTGCCTCACCAGCCAAGCTATTTGCAAAATGTGCCGTCTCTTGAGAGACAACAATGTTGTTCTTTCTTTATTTCACTCCATTTCAACTGGTTCCACTGCTAAGAATTAAATGTCGCCGTTCTCATGCAGGCACCAACCTACTATATCCCCACCCATGACATCCAACAAGGTGCCAGAATGTTCTTTTGCGTCCTTCGCTATGTTTCACCTCGGCCTCCAATGCCCCCAAGCAGCCCAGACAGAGGCCCTGTCTCAGCATCGGCAACCCTAAGTCGATAGACGTGATTGCATGTATGCCCTTTTATTGTCACAGTCCTGTGGCTTGCATGAGCACATGTGACAGTGGAGTACTGGTGTAGGAAGGCTGACGGCCCTCTGGCAGCCTGAAGACCATGGGCCCCGATTCATGGAAACTCTTTGCACTGTTCAACGTGACTTTGCACTGCCGACACAAACCCTAATTCATGGAACTGTGCATAGTGTATTGTTGCAGTGCAAAGTCATCTTGTACTGCAAAAATGACTATGCACTGACTTTGCACTGCAAAAATACACTTTGCACAATTCCATGAATCAAGGTGTGTGTCGGCAGGGCAAAGGTACTTTGAACCGTGCAAAAAATTCCATGCATCGGGCCACAACAAGTCAAGATCCACAGGATCAGGATATGGAAAATCTTGAAATATGTTCACAAATAGTGGAGTGCAGAGCTCTGGCCCCAATGGGCACACAGCTGTGTCTCTGTTGGCAGGGGGAGCTTTTTCCATCATATGCTAGGTCTTATGGATTATCTCAATGTGCATATTACTGTGTCTCTGTTGGCAGGCTTCACTTTTTTCATCATGTGTTTTATGGGTCTTCGTCAAGATCTTGAAATTCTTTGGGCAACGATCACAAAACAATATTCTCCACCTGTGTGTACTCGGAGCACATGCAAGTGGAGAAAACACCAGGTTGCAGAATCACAATCTGCACATGCAAAGGTCTCTATACAGTGAAACGAGAATGGAACAAGGAGATGCGCTTGGCCTGTGGTATCCCTGCATATTTTAACACTTTACCCTCGTACACACCAAGTCAGTGGAAGGGGCAGCAGTCTTTCCAGACCTCTGGGATCATATCTGTGTTCTGAATAGAAACGCTCATGCCTAGCATGCACTACATTTTTTACAGGTACATGTCTGAATCGGAGGTAGAAATGTAAAAATAGCATTTGCAGTGCTGGAAGGACCTTATCCCTGCAACTGGAAAGGTAGCCAGTATAGGCTGTGAGTTGGAGACAGTATGTGATAGTATGGATTAATTATATAGATTTCGCTGTTGGAGTGTTGCTGGACTTGCTTTAGCAATTGCTTGCCAAGTGCCATGCAACATGAGCTACAGGAGTCTCCATTCGGAAACAGTACATTACATTAAGGAATGATAAACGAGAGTGTTGTATTCACAACCATTTTAATGTGATAAGTACACCTTGCTTGGACAGCAA
The DNA here is from genome assembly GCF_040938575.1 of Ambystoma mexicanum. Classification (NCBI taxonomy): domain Eukaryota; kingdom Metazoa; phylum Chordata; class Amphibia; order Caudata; family Ambystomatidae; genus Ambystoma; species Ambystoma mexicanum. The sequence continues at coordinate 329,115,710 of NC_090940.1, read as the reverse complement.
GTTTATATAATGTGTATAAGTACAACATTTCTTTTTAAAAAAGTGCCCCAGTGCCTGCTAATTCCATAGGGTGCTGCGCATACGTTTGACATGCCAATGAAAAGGAGTCTATTTGTGGAGAAATAAGGTTCCACTAAAGAGTTCAAATAATGTATAGGTTTGAACTGCATTGAGGCCTTGAAGTTTTGATGGTCTTGTCCATTAATTAAATAATGAATTCATCTTTTAATATGCGCTTAATACCTTTGGTGTCCCTCGACTTCCCTCACCACCAAGTGTCAGGTGGAGTAGACCAAGTGACTTCCCTTGTCTCCATAACAACAGCAATCACCAGCAGGGCCCTACACTGCAAACCTGACTGACTGAGCAGGAGGGAATGGAGGGTGGGAGAGATGGGCACACGTGGGTCCATTGGAAACCAGTAGCTATTTTGTTTTAAAATAATCAGTATCAATATTATGTAGCATGTTAAAAATGGTTGATGATAGAAACCAAATAAAACTATTAACACCTAAATGCATACTTACTTTTAAAATAACAGAGGTCAACATTCTCTTTAAGGATAATAACTGGAACCACAGTACCAGATACGAATCTGAGGTAAGCCTATTTTAATCACAATTTTGCGAAGTTGTGAGTAAAAAAGATATTTAAAGAAAAATAAGACCATATATCTCCTTATTCAACGTATTTCCAAATAAATATCATACCATTTTAAATGCCCAAACATGGCACATGAAACCTTTCGTAACATGACCCTGCTCTACTTATTTAGGCAGCATATCATGACATTATTAGCGTGATTGCCTATCTAGTCCTGTGTCTAGCACTGTGTGGATGTGTGTTAACTGTTTGTAGGTTCATCTGCAGTTACTGTGCTAACTCACTAGTATCAGAAAACCAGAAATGACACATATGACAATGTATTCATCGTCGTATATAACAATTTCCTCCTCCTAGAAAGATCTTGAATTACATAATACATGTTTTTTTACAAACAACCTTTAAAGTGTAATCCAAACTAATGAAGACATGGGCTGTTAATATACAGGAATAGTCTCTGGGCTAATGCGTATGGTGCCCGAGCACGTTTAAGCATAATTAAGGGATCTTTTCAAATCTGGGTTTCCTGAAAAAAGCAATTTTTGTAGCGAATATATTATAATTAAGTTATTACACTTAAAGCACATGGGTGTTGGCCTCCTTAATTGAATTAGCTTCGCTGCCGTGAATGCCGTGAAAGGTAGCAGCAGAGCTCCCGACTGCGCCGAGCCCAAGCACAGATCTGGGACTATACCTCTCTGAGGGCTGCACACGAAGGGACCTGACTGGCAAGGAAAGGCGAGCGAAATGTATATAGAAGAAGCGCGTGCGAGTCTCGGTCACTAGAATGAAGATTAGCTCCGGGGGCATTCCCCAACAGTTCCCCGCCGAGTTCCCGAGTGTGACTAGTAGTCATCTCTTAGAATAATTGCAGTGATCTCCCCAGTACAGCGAGCATGATAGTGAGAGAGCCGAGGGTGCACTGGTCAAAGCATCTTGGGAACACAATGATTAGTCCAAAGAAGAAACTCCTGACTGGAACAACCAAACTGGTTTACCTGCAACCTCTACGTCACACCACAGCCCTTAAAATGGACTCCATTTAGGAGCCGTAGACTAACCTGCATTATTCAGGCACTAAGGCATAGAAATTAAATGATCTCCACATTTGGTGCAAGGCAACAAAGCCACGCATGTCACCGGATATGTTCCTTATGTCCACAGAAGTAGCATGTACAAGATCGGGTCACCGGGGTAGGTTACACATGTGGATTTGATTTTCTTGGGTGTTCATTAAATGAGAAGGGTGGGAAGGGCTCATCTTCCTGGACAGTACACAAACCAGTTCTAGACAGAAGACTTGAAGAAGATGGGACGGGAACGACTTAAAGTAACTAGTCTCCAACGCGTTCCATGATTTACACCAGGTTTCATGATTGTTCCCAAGACATTATTATTAGCACATGGAAATGGTTATTGATCTCCTCTCAGCCAATCAGAAGGCTCTGACTGCTGTCAATAACTAATGTTATTAACTGCACTCTGAACATTCCACCTTCAAAAAGCAGACTGGGAAACAATGTCATTTCCAGCAAGATGTGTTTCAACCAGACATTTTCTCTCTAGTAGGACTGTTTTTTTCACTGGAACATATTTTTAACATACCAAAGAGGAAGCTAACACATGGGGAAATGTTTCCACTTTTTTTCAGAGAAACTGTGTACTTTTACACAACCCTTCACCCATGCTCATGTTAAACCCTCCCCAGTTGAACACATTTTGCAATTGAAACACTTACCTTATGAAGACAGCATTGTCATTTAAATACCACAAAATTAAAAAAAAACATTTAATTCACTGAGTTTCTCGATTCACTGTCTCATTAGTAAACTAAAATGTGTTTTACTTCACCACCAAAACTGCAATGATTTGCTAGTACCATAATGTGCCAATAGGCTTACAGACCTCGGGAGGGTTCATTATCACTTGGGATAATGACCCTTCCCCAGTTTATGACCTTTGGCTTCCCCTCAAGCCATAATTTGGTGGTGGTGGTTCATTATCCCGCAACAAAGACCCTTCCTCAGTCTATAAGGCTATATTATGTATGCAAAACAAAAAGGTGATGGCTGGAAGGTTTTGAATTAATCATAAACACGGGCACAGCTCTGGGCAACCCTCCACACCATTGTTTTTCAGCCTGCCAAGCCATTACAGAAGGGGGAAAAAAACACATGCAAATCAGGCTTGATCCTACCCAAAAGGGTCAGTTCAGCCCGAAATGCTAGGTCACATCCCTTCTGCACGAGACCACAAACATCCACAAACATGTTTCAGCCTTGTTGGGCATCATCAGTGAGGAGTAGTTTGGGTCTCTAGGCCCAGCAGGCACGGAACCCACATCTGGGCATAACCGTCCCACTAGGTATGCGGCATGAACGTGTATTCCTGTTTATTGCATAACTCACAACTGTTATCAGTTGATTTAGGATAGTCGTGTTACAACTCATTTTGCTCACTCCCATCTTCCAGTGCAGCGTCTCCATACTCATGGCAGAGTCTCACGACTCAAACTCAGTGGTCATGCCAGCAAGCAAAACGTCACTAAAATAGTCAAACAAATAGTACTCACCAACTAACATATAACCACTGTTAAAGTCATGTTACAACACTAACCATCTCAGTAACATGATTTTGTATTTCCTGCTAGGTAATATAAAGGTTATCATGTCATTTTCAGACCACTAACTACCAACACAACCCAATGTGCTTCGAGTTCATAACAATGGCAATTAGGGCCTTAACAATTGTAATATAAAATTTACAAATGACACATTTTCACCCAGTACAATTAATTTCCAAATACTTGTACAACCATGAGCCCATTTTCCAAAATGTCTCCTAATGTTCAATTGTCTAATTTATCAAATTATCAATAACCTCCTCTGCCCTTTTAGTCACTGCAAGGAAATAATGAAGACCAGAGTGAATACTACTCTTAAGTATGACCACCTATAGTTACGTTTTTTAAAAAATGTTTTTTAAAGAGCGTTTGTTCACTCAAGGCTATCTTGATGCTGGCTCCTAAGTGAGATTGTGTGTTCAAATGTAGTTTGTGGAAAAGGCTTCATCTTTAGTGTTTGGTGAAAGGTCAAGAAATTTAAGAGGGACTGAATAGTAAATTGCAGACGATTCCAAAGGTTGGGTGCTGAGGCAAAGAACGAGGTTCAACCCTTTCCTTTTTCCTTGAACAGCAGGATAAACAGTAGACAAAGCGCGCTTGAACATAGATCACATCAGGTATGTTCACATTAGGTACGTTTCCTGATCTTACTTTGCAAAAAGATGGCCCAGCAACATGTGACTAGATAATGTACAGCGAGACAGTGGAGTTGGTGGATAATGTTCAAATATGTTCTAATGGCAAGCACCAAAACTCAACTCATCAATGCTGGAAAATTCTGGACTATCTGCATTTTCTGAAGAAGGTAAGTAGAACAGTACAGTTAATGAGAGTTGCTGTAGTCCAACTGTGAAGCAAAAGTGGCTATGACTGCAGATATTTGATATGGAGCAGTTTGGAAAAGGCACGCTTTGGTCAATAGCCTTGCTTGAAAAAAAATACAGTTCACTGAATAGACCTGCGATACAAGATCGAGAGCTTGATAGCTTTTGAATCTGAAGTTCTTGACCCAATGTGCAAATGAAGAGTAAGATCCCATGACAGCAGTGATATTCCTCCTCACTTTGACTGACTACCAGAATATCAATTTTATCAGATTAAAGTTTAAACCAATGAAGGCCCACCATTCGTCAGGCAAGAGTTTCTCCACGGCTGGATGCGGCTCTGGTTTTGACGTCCTTTTCAGGAGCCCGAAGAAGACTGAATATCGCTGGTCGGACTCCCATCATTTGCAAGGACCAGAACTCTGATGAGGGGACTTTTAGGACACAAATCGTGTGTCTGGAGTTCCATCACGATACCACCAAAGCTTCAGCTTGATTTGGAATTCAGAAGACTGCGCACCGCACAATGGCTTGAAGACCCAGGATATTGGTGTATTGCAGCCCTGCAAGGTTTCAGCATGACATGGTTTGGCTCAAAATGCAGATCTTCTTGAGTCTAGTAGATCCCATCAGGCTCTGGGATGGCGTCATCGTTTTTGGAGTCGGCAGGACGTTTGGAAGGAAGGATAATAGCAGGGTCGGGTTACACAGCAGGCTCTCGGTCATTGGAAATCATCTTAGCTGCGTTTTCTTGATATATGATATGATATATCATATGATATATGGCATTTATAACGCGCCTATACACAAGTGTTTCAAGGGCAAGGGAGGGGAACAAAGGGAGGATGGACAACGATCCTACTAGGCCAGGTGTCATTCAGATCGTGCAAGTGCATGGGAAGGGGTAGGGACAGTGCAGTACATGAGAAGATAACAATAATAAGTACGGGCAACAAGTGGCAATGGTAAGTTCATACATCGGGTGTCAAGAGCTGGTAGAGGGACTGTAGGGATACAGAAACAGTCGCCTAGTGCGGGGGTTGCCAGGTGGGCAGTGCATATGTGTGCTGGGTGGGGGGGGGACCAGGGTCCGAGATCAGAGAGTGTCCAGGTCAGCAGAGGGGAGGGGGAGAAAAGGCAGAAGAAAAGAGAAAGGTTTTGAGGTGCTTCCGGAACCGGAGATGATTCTCCTAGAGTTTGAGGGAGGCTGTTCCAGAGGGAGGCTCCAGCCGAAGAAAGATCTACCACAAACTCGTTGCTTGGAGAAGCGACTGACCCTGATGGATTCGGAGGTGGATGAGCGGAGAGCTCGAAAAGGAAGATGTTTAGAAAGAGAGAGTTGAAGGTATTGAGGACCCAGGCCCCAGAAGGCCTTGTGGACGGTGCAGAGGATTTTGAACTTAATCCTCGCAGCCACTGGGAGCCAGTGCAGAGATTTCAGTCCTGGAGAGATACGATCCCTGGGCTTGAGGCCAAGGACAAAGTCTCACAGTCCTGCTCTGGATAAGTTGCAGAGGGCGGGGAGTAGAAGCAGGCAGATTTAGAAAGAGGCTGTTGCAATAGTCCAGTCTAGAGAGAACCAGAGCTCTGGAGACAGTGAGCTTCTGGGGAAAGGAGAGGAAACGAAGAATACCCCTGAGGAGGTGCAGTTGGTAGTGTGACTTCATAGAGACGTCCGAGATGTGAGGAGAGAAGGAGAGTGTGGAGTCGAAGATGATCCTGAGGATTTTAGCCTCAAAGGTGGGAGCAGGAGGAGGGCCAGGAGAGGCCGATCAGAGAGCAACAGGGAAGGAGGGAGCGGGTGTGCTGAGGAGGAGAATCTCGGTCTTGCTGGCATTAAGGCAGAGGTGACTGGCGGCACACCACTCCTGGATAGCAGACAACAGTCTTCACCTTCCTCTTTGGTTCCAGTGTCTGACTTGTCAGCAGCTTCCAGGTTCAGAGTATTTTCATCAGGAACTGGTCTAATCACTAGTCAACTGCTGGTGGACAGTCCCAAAAGTTGACATCCAACAACAGCTTATGCCCCCCGAAATGGATGAAGAGCTGGGTATTTTCAGCATAGGAACAGAATAGACCTACACAAGAGCGGATGAGCAGGCAAATAGTAATGTAAAAAAAAAAAAAAAATAGAAAAGATGAGTCTCTGTGGGATGACAAACGTCAGACAGAATGGTTCTGAAACAAAAGTAGTTTATCAACATCCTCTGTACATTCAGTAGGGGAATAATGGAAGGATTTACAAGCAATGTCACCTATACCTGCTTCATCGAGACCCACAGCAGCAGCAGCCCATGGTTGACTGTTAGAAGCCGCTGATAGGACTAGTAATACCTGGGCTCTGACACATCTCTATCACCCACCCTCTGTAGGTCATCCACTCTTGACAAAATAATTAGTGTGATACCTAGAGGGTATACACGCATTTCACAGCGGTATTTTTCATCGCGTGTTTTTTCATCGCCGTTTTTATTTTGAAAAAAACCTCATCTTTTTTTTTGAGGGGGGGGTAAAAAATTAAATATATGGCTGTGGGTGTAAGGGAATTAAAAAAAAAAAAAAAAAAAAAAAAAGAAGGGGGGTTTGGGGGGTAACCCTCCCAAAAAAAAAACCGATGAGTTTTTCAAAAAAAAAAACAGCGATGAAAAAACCTGCAATGAAAAATACTGCGGCAAAATAATGTAGAACCACCTACAGACATGCAAAGATCAGCCCGTTGGTCATCAAGGAAGCTTGGTACTTTAATTCTTGGAATGATCATGCATTGACTCGCTCAAGGACCTGTAAAGAGAAGCCAGGAAAACAGTCAAAATATGTGTGCCTTTAAGAAGGTCCAGTTATGCGTTTTATCAATAACGGGTCCACCATGGTATTTTTAAGAGTAATAGGAAGCTATCCCAACTGGAGACTGATATTAACCAAGTTGGTTATCCCAGGAAGTAGAATCAGAAATTGGTCTTTGGTGAACTTCCCTGGAGTTGGATCTATAGGAGATCTGCTTTCAATTATAAAAGCAGATTGGGGAAATGTTCTCCATGGTAAATAGCAGGAACTCAATGCACGAGGGGCAGAGAGGTAAGTTAGCATCCTATTTTAGATAGTCGAGATTTTATCAGAGAAGAACCGAGGTGTACGATTTCCCAAATCTAAGGATGTTTGTAAAGGATTAGAGAGCTACGACGTGCACGTTTTTACTAATCGAAGAAAAATGACATAATGCTCTTTGTAGCACTGAGAATAACTAGTCATATGTTTTGAAGTGGATTTGATTTGAGTCCCCAGCGGCATCCTCATTGGAATGGCTCCATTTTGTTTGCCAATGTTTGTTAAGGGCCATAAGCAGCTTGGGCTACAATGGAAATTCATTGAGCCTTTTCAGCTTTATCTAAAGTTCTCTTCATGGTCATAGGAGCAAGCTTACCAAGGGTAGTAGTAATCCACAGAGAGAATCAGGAGTACAGTATAAAATGTTTACGCTCACCAAGGGCAGCATTAATCCACTGAAAGTATTGGGAGTACAGTATAGAAAGAGTAAGCTCACCAAGGGTAGTAGCAATCCATCTAGAGTATCAGGAGTACAGTTTTGAGCGATTGAGCTCACCAAGTAGGCAACTGAGAGAATTGGGAGTACTGTATGAAGAGATTAAGCTCACCACGGGCAGTCTTAATGCACTAGGAGTAGAGAATAGAGGGATATCAGCCATGCATAACCGCTGCCCCTAATGGTGTGGAGATGCAATGTTACCCGGTGAGAATGTTTGAAGCAAGTGACGTAGGATGAATGGCAGGTGGTTTAAGGAGGTAAAATCTCAACATGGTCTTAGAAGTAGTTAGTCGACAGAAGGACTTCATGGAACACGGGCTCATACAGACAGATATAGGCCAGGTGCAACACCTTACCGCAGGCACTCATTTAAAACATACAAGGACACTTTAAAGGTGTTCTAAGCTTGAACAGCAGCCGCTTACATTACAAAATGCATCACATATGTCTTATCTTTCTACTTAAGTGTCCTGCTGAGGTGGATTCAAAGAACCTTAAGAAGTTTGCGCTGCCACGCATTGTCATTTGTCCCTGCAGTTCTTGCGAGAGTGGGCAGGATTGTTGATAAATGAGAGCAAAGCGAACAAAAAGGTTTGCTTATTTGGTGGTGCTTCTGATCTTTGCGCTATTCGAGATAATTTTAATTGGTTTAAAGTTAACAAAAGAAACGTAATTGTAATTATTTGTAAAACGCTTATACACAAGTGAAGTGCTTCAAAACGCGCACTTCCTTTTAGGGCAACGGCGACCGAGTTACAACAAAGCATATATAGACAACACCCCACGCTGTTTAGGAGCAGCATAACTGGAGATGCAATGTGTGGTCACTCTACAATATTAAGGCATTTATAAAGTGCGCATCAAGGTTGCGGAACATGGTCTTTTCCAGATGGATGTTTGGCATTTTTCTTTCTTCAGAATGCATGTCAGCACTGGCTGCTGACAGATGTTTCCCCAGCCTTCTGCTCATGCATCAATGCTTGCCTTACTGCTACAAGAAAAATGTATCTGAGTTTTTCAGAGTGAATATAATTTTGACATTTGTCAACTGGTAATTTGCATCTCCGTTGGTGATCCAGTAGTATTTTAAAATAACTGAAAATCCATTGCTTTTATTAAGAGGAATCAAGTTCACATGTGCACAATGGTTTCTTCCAAGCACTGTGCCCTAATGGCTATTTATGTAATTTCTGACATGCAGGTTGGTTGCATGGTCCTACATTTCCATGCCTAGAATAATTCAAGGAGAAGATACCACCCGCCATATGGGAATGACTGATCCAGTGCAAACACCTGTGCATCAATAGCTAATCAAAAAGAGGCTATTTCACACAAGTTCCATATTTACATATGTACAGTATCAAAACATGTATCCGGCTTCTGACTCCTGACAAAAAATAAAAGCAGTAAATCACTTGTAATTTTAATGTTCATCTAATAATTTGAGGTCTAGCGATATCCTCAGAGTGATTGTGAATTCTCTTATAATACATTGCGTTGAAAGGTTGCATATTACATTTCCCACATTTCCTGAGTGCTCTGGACCATTCCCAAAGTGTGTGTGTTTACAGATGTATAAATGAATTGCAAGCACATGCTACACTCTTATTTTTCTTTGGGTGATGTGTTCTGAGCAGCCTGTGTGCTGCTGGCCAGCGCCTCTTTCTCTTCCGCACTCCTTCCTTTCCCGTCCCTCCCCCTCTCCTCTTAGCACCATGTAGTTACCTATCTAGGTGCTAAAAGGGAGTTTAAAAAAATGAAACTTACCTTTTCTGCTTGGCCCAATTTCAATGTTTATGACATCAGAATCATCAACACTGAAAACAGACAGTGAACCACAACGTGCAGCTGTGATGTGCAGAAAAGGTAAGTTTTTTTTTTGTTTTAAACCATACACCATTATTACATTTGTGGGTATGTTTACATGTGACCTATGTCTACACTGACCGCATAGCTCTATTCTTATATAACTATTTGGAGTAGCACCAGACCATCTTTCTTTGAATTCTCGCACCACTGGGCCTCTAAATGTGTAATCTTGAGGAATTGTCTTATCCGGAGCAACATAATGTCATTTAAAGGAATGGTTTTACTGGTGAAATGACAGTTTACTTCCCATCTCACAGAACATCTGCTATATTACAAAGCAATATCTGAAAACATAATACTGTATTCTGAATGGCTCCATAAAAATACACAGTATTCAAACTTAAATTAAGAAGGTAAAGTCCTACTCTTCATGGAATGTAAAGTCAAACTGTTGAGGACACAGACTGGTGTAGAGACAGATTTACACTGTTTTTACAGTTTAAAGTCCGAGCACACAACAGTGTGCATCCTCGTGCAGTGTGCGAGCTGCAGCTGTATGCGGGAAAAGACATTATCCAATGTAAACCAGGCATTATTTGCCTATGTCGCTTGTGTTTGTCTAGCGCTTGTGATTACTGCAGAATAATAAAAAGTTGATTTAATATTAGGGTAACTGACAAAATTAGCATTTATAGGCTGAGACCGTACGAACTGTTCTGGATGGGAACCATATGGTTGACAATGGGCAGTATCAAAAGGATGTGCTGTTCATGTAATTAAATGATATAGCCCCCCCCCCCCCCCGCCTGGTCCCCCTTATCCACCAGCATCCGTAAATGCAACGCCTTGGGTGGGTCCCCTTTGGACAGCGTTCCCTTGTTTCCCAGCTAGGTTTGTGCTTCATAAATTTTACAAATACGTGCATCGGTACTCAGCCATCCTGCTCACCTGCGGTGTAAAGGCCCTGAACACACTATTGGCTAGTAGCTAGCACATGTGGCTCTCCAGATGCTTTGAACAACTCCTGTGATCCGCCACCGTTGATTATGCTGACTGGGGCTGATGGGGATTGTAGTCCAAAACGTCTGGAGAGCCCAAGGTTGCAGACCCCAGCTAGCAGAGTATTGCTATCCTTGAAATGTAAACTTTCATTGCAAGAGAAGGTCCTTTAAATTACATCACTTGCATAGTTTACTGTTTTCCTGTGTGTGTGGCTTCCCAATGCATTGCACTAACGTGGGTGCTGGCGAGTGCATATGTACAAAAATAGGGATGGGGGCTGTGCTGTTTTTTTAAACCATTTTTATTCACACACAATAACAAACAGGTATCCACGTCCATTACATAACATCAGTTCTTGGTGGCGACCAATGATGTCTACAACACCAATGGTGTCTAAACTGTTTTACGTGGATCTAAAACTCAACCTAAAGGGATCTGCGATGAGCTTGCTGCATACTTACAGTCTGTAAGCACTCAATAACAGCTCTGTTTAGTCTTAATGGAATCTGCCCTATGTATGACATGCGTCACACCTAGTCAACGGCATCTCACAGGCGTGCCAATCTGCCTCTGGTTCTGCTATATACTGCTCTGTGCCAGGCTGAGGTTTAGGCCACCGCCCAGAGCGTCAGGTCTGCCCACCATGCTTCAATTCTGGGGCCCTCTGCCGGCTTCCAGGCCATTGCAATACTGCAAGTCTTTTGCACTTGAATCCTGGCACTCATTTAACAAACAGCTCTCGCATTTGAATTAGGGGACTTTCCGGCAGACCGGGATGGATGCCAGATGCTAGGTGCATAGAGAATTCTACATAAAATGTTTATCAATGTATTACTCAAAGAAAGTTTAACCACCCCTGTCTCCTATTGTTCATCTACCGACCCACATCTTTTACTCTGGAAGTGATACAGTGGATTACAATTACAATTGTACCGTCCCATTAGTTAGAAAACAGGTATTGGGCCACTTCAGTAAGGAGACCGTTCTTTAAAATGCTGCACCCATTTCATGTAAAGTTGCTAGAAAAAAGGCATTTTGTGCAGTAACTTAAGTGATCATAGACCGCACACCACAGAAAGGGGCTGATGTAGGAAAAGGCACATAAGGTGAGCAATTCAATACAAAGGTAAACAATGACTCTTGAATAACCACTTATTTTGGTGGTGTGTAGGTCACGTGGCTCATGCTACACCTTGAGGGTGCATCAATGTGGCCACAAATGCTTGCAGACTAGTGGCGAGCCAGTGTGCAGGTGTTACTATGAAAGGCAAACACAATCCTAGCAGGCAGAAGAGGTTTTTAGAAGTACAGTCACAGGCACAGTTTGGTTGCCTAGGCTCTTATCACTGGGGCAAGAGTGTTTTACACTGGAGCATCTCCTTTCAAGGCATGTGTGTTTGCAGTTCCTCAGTGATGTATTCTCAGTGATGCCACTGAGGATTTATTGAATTACTTTGGGGTGTACTGGGTGAACAATCTGTGATCACATTTGGAGCAGTGGTGCTGAGCAGTGATGGAAGCTGCCATACGTGTATGCCACCTCTTCACTTTCAAACATGGCGACTTGGGTGCAACAAGTAAAGATGATCAGCACACTCAAGGCACGTGATCTATGATCCCCTTGCAGGCATTAACAATCAATGACAAAGTGCAGAGGTTTGGCTTTTACTCCAAGTCATGGATCCAGGTGCAGGGGCATAGAGGAAAGTGAGCAATGAGAGGGGCTGTGGGCAAATTTGTGGGGATTCTTTTTGGTAGTCAAGTAAAACAGAGCGATAATAAAGAAATGTGAAAACATATGACTTTATAAATGAATTCAATTCAAAGTGCTCTGTAAAACGTACTGAGTTTTCTGTTTTGGACGGCCATCTTGCTACACAACTAAAGAAATGCAGCCCTGGCAGATACGTATGGTCTGCTGGTTCCCCTCATCTCGAAAGCTAGAGCGCGCAATCCTTATTTGCTGACCGGAGTATAGATGCTGGAAGCCATACGCACGTGCACAAAACTCTGAAGACGAGACTGTTTCAAACCAGCCAGACTTTCTCAACAAACACATCTCAGAGGCAAAAGGCCACTTTTGGCGGCCAGGCGCATTCGCAATAACCTCATTCCATCCAACATAATAATAAAACACCCCCTTCTCTTTATGCAACCTGATCTCTATAATACACCCACAGAAACTGGGGATAGCATAGTCACTGTGTGCTCGGATAGGTTAAAATGAAATGTAGTGGAAAGTGTTTAACGTACACAGGGCTTTGATTTGTACTGAATCATTTCACGATGCAGCACCAGGCAGGCACACAACGCCATTCGTAATGAGCCATGGCGCAGTCTAACAGGCGGAGACCATAACAGCATAATCTATTATTTTATTTCGTTATTTATTAGCTCGTCATAGCATGCTAAAATCCGGAGGTATAAAAGTGCTTAGCATTGAGTACAAATAAGGACGCCCGAAGATGTGACACTATCTGGTGTGGTACAGCCAAAGATAGATCAGGCATTAGGTTAGGTTATGATAGGGGTGAGACAAGATTGCTTTAAAACGATGCACACACATGAACTGCTAGTGTATTCCATGGATTGGATTCCTGGCTGGTTCTATGTCTGTAGGCCGTGCACAAAAGTTTGCACCGAGGATTGCAGCACAAAATGTTGTAATATTGCAGGTGTGATCTTATGTGCGTGGCCCTCTTCCCTTTCCTTGTGGGGGTCCCCTCCCTCCCCCTGAATCCCAGCCACCACGCGGCACCATCTGCCCCCCTGCACCCGCTCCCTCGCTCCTCACTTACCTGCAGCGGACTCCAGCCCCGGACTTCCTGCTCCTGCTCTACAGAGAGCGGCCTAGAAGGCCGGGGCGGAGCATGTTTTTGTGCGCCGAGCTTCCGGCGCCTCACTCCACAGACTGAGAGCACCCTGACCACCGACAGAGCTATGAATGATAGAATTGAATACCCTCGCCAGGTCCATGTATGCCACATGCAGCGATTCCTGTTTAAGGATCAGGGACTAAATTAAATTCTTAGTGTGACCAGCCCCTTTCAAGAAGCACAACCGGCTGAAATGCAAAATATTACTAGTGTTAACCCGATCTGTAATCCTATTCAATACAGCATTCTCAAATATTTTAAAAGAACAATCTAGGAGTAAAACCGAGTGACAGGTCAGTTCAATATAATCAAGTTATAACCGTACATATCATAGTCCAAAGGAATATTATCTGGCCCTGGACTCTGGTGCACGCAAGAATGGGCGGAAAATGCCAGCTTAAGTAATAAAACACTGCACAATAACCCACACCTGGTGTAGTCAAATACAAGTGATAAACATACCCAGGGCTCCGTTGAAATGGGAGCATTTTCACTTCCTACTGTTATAAGTGGAAAGCGCATTATTTTTGGCATCATGGATTTAAATCCCTGTAGTCACATCTACATGGCTTTCCATGTGTTCACTTGCCCCATTACATTGGCAACCCCCCCAAGTCTTATCAGAAAAGTCATCCTGTAATGAGCATGGCTTCAGATTTCCACAAGTCGAGAGAATGCAACTGGCAATCACATTATATGTCACCAAGAGCATGTGGAAAATGAAGATCATAAAGCACAGCTCATGGAAGGTTTCCGCATAAAGCAGAAATGTGTGTGCTGTGTGATGCGGATGTGAATTCACTGCAGTCTTCAATGGGATACACCATGGGCAAGGCAATGACAAAGTTCCCATTCTACCTCCTAAAAACTCACCCTTTAACGGAAAGATGTGTGCAACAGGAAACACCCGGTAGCTGGCTGAGGGTGCAGAGGGCAGTAGCATGCACCTCCAGGGCAGAGAGATTGCTGTGGAGTACGCAACACTGTGTGATCAACTGCCCTGCAACTCTTCCAGGGACACACGTGGGTCACGGCACGCCACCCACATTAGCACCAGGGAGACCTCTATCCATTTAGTTTATGTGTCAAAGACTCCCCATATTAATCATTTAGGATCTCTCTTTTCACTTGACCCTTTTCGTGCAATATACAAAAAGGGTTTTGGTATAGCTTGTGTGGATCATCCACATTTCTACATAGGTGTACATCTACACTCGTGTCACGCCACCTCCCCTCTTATGAACAGACTCTCACTGCTCTACCACGGCTACCACTAAGCAAGCTACCCCCATTCCTAGCTGGCACCTCCGCCAAAAACATCACACAGAACAATGCCCTCAGAGCCGCTATGAGCATCCCCAGAAGGGACCACATATCCCTTGCTAGACGCTCAGCACGGTGGCTTCAGGTCAAAGACCGAATTACGCTGAAAATCCTTACCATCACTCACAGATGCATCAACAACACTGCTCCTACATACCTCTCTGAAGCAATATCAAGAACCACTTCAACCCGCCCTACCAGAGCCCAGTACACCAACCAGCTACAACATCCCGCGCATCAAGAGAGCGACTGCTGGAGGCCGAGGCATGTCCTACATTGCACCACAACTCTCTCCCTGCCACCATTAGAGCTGAAACATCCATCTCTGCATTCCGCAATAACCTCAAATCCACTACAACCACCTCTTCCACCCTTGCCATGTCTATTGTATTATAATCAGAAATGTAATATAACTATTGTAATTTTTGTATATATCTTGCCTATGACTATGTAACTAAGCATGTACTGTAACAAGTGCCACGATGTCCGCGGACTGATGTGCGCTATATAAATGCTAATAATACAAACAAGCAAAGGAAAGCGTGTAAGGAGACTGCTAGCCTAGATTGGTACCTGCTGAATTAATGTAAGCTATTTGCTACAGTTCACAAACTGTTCAGAAGTTTCCATTTAGTTTAAAACATTGTTGCAAAGCATGGCAATAGTCACAAAGCAGTTGTGACTTCCTTAAACAGCTAGGGGAGAAAGGTTAATATTAAAAAAAATGTCTTAGTACAGGCATGTCTCGAATATAATTGTTTAAGGGATAACAGTGTATAGGTTTAGCTCGACACTTCATAAATGGTGCATGGTTTGCACAAGTAGCTCTTGTCCCAGCAGTTCCCCCATGCCTCCCTGTCTGGAAGACTTTGCATGGTTGTACCTAAATTGTCAAAAACAACTGCAACACAATATCAGATCTTGACAAACAAGCATTCCCAAATCACCAAGGCTAAGGCTGACGAAAGAGTGCTTTATTATTCACTGTGCACCGAGCATCTGAGACAACACTTTACAACAATTCAAAAAGGGTGTGAAACCCTCATGCGGATCAGAATGTCAGTAGCTGCAGGAAAGCATTGCTTTGGCAATTTATAATTAGATAACATTGTTTTTCAGATGGATCATTGGTATTGCAGGTTTGCTGTGCACTATTTAGCTGGCTCTGATGATCAGAAATAGCCAAGTGTCGGTCCATTTCAAGGTCTGGTCAGAGAGGAATGCTGCCCTCCAAACCCAGGCCTGGGCGGAAGAAAGTTACTATACAGTATGTGCATGTTATTAATACTGTGTCAGGGTTGATCAGGCCCCTCATTGGCTTGGATGGAGGACCAGGCAATGCCAACACTGGGCCACTGGTGTTTATTTTCCTCAATTCTCCTACTCACTCTCCCCCCCCCCCCCTTCAGAGTTACCCTACCCCCTGCTCCCTCTACACATCCCAGCTTCTCTGCTGCCCCTGAATCCTACATGTAACCCTGTGGGTGTGCTCCCTAAATACAGCTCTTAGTTGCTTCCCAGCTATGTTTGTGCTTTACAAGTTCTGTACATACATGCATACATACATATAATCCAAGTCCTGTGATTAATTAAACCCCACCAGTTTGAAAGTTTACCAGCGATCACGGGCGAGTACAATGTATGTGTGCACCTGGGAGTAAGCGCTTTCACACTTGTCATATCAGAGATAAGTTATGCAAACACTTTTGGTTTGGCTGGACACAGCAAGGGTGCTTTTTTGATTTAAAGTGCCCACTGTTGCTTGGCACGGTGACTCCCCAGAAGCAAGAGACATCTTCCTCCTGCACCACGATGGAAAGGATCTGGCATCTAGCTGGATCTTTAGCACTGGTGCACTGCTACGTGTTGTTGACTGACAAAACATGTGACACACACGTTAGATTTGAATACTTCATCTTTTAACACGTTTAGGTTAGGATAAACTCCTATGGGGACTAGGCATTTATCTACAATATCCTATCTTGGAACAAGCTAGTCAAAAGGTGACAGAAAAGTTTGAAATATAAGGGTAAAGGGTTTCTTATATGGGGCATATAGTAGGGGATGCCCCTCTGTCCCTGAGGAATAACCCCGATGGAGTCCTCAGGAACAGGAAAATGGGACAGGAAATGGTGGGCATTGGGAACGTTCCCATAGGCAATAGGGGTATTCTCAATAACAAAGGAATGTTCTGGCAATGAAACAATCTAAGTACAGTATTTTATAATGGGCCAAAAGCCAGGTTCTTGCTCTAATAGTGAGACTAATCGGCCTCTGGTACTCTACTCTCAACAGTCTCAGGGATCTAGCACTCAGCCAGCTCTTTCACAAGATCAAAATCACAGGGCTATATTGCCCAGACGTTTATTGGTTCTCAAACACAGCCTTCAGAGTCTGACACATGGCTACGTCTTGGTTCGCAACGCACAATATCAAAGATATAGCACCTAGGTGCTTCTTTGTCCAGTTCACCATCACAGGGATATGGTGCCTAGCTCACTATTTGAAAACTGCACAGGAGGATAGTGACTTGCCCACTTCTTCCTGTTCCACAGATATGTCCAGCTCACCCATAAAGGCCATAGTTACCTCTCAGTAATAAGGGATCTCTGGCCTTACATAGAGCTGAGCATCTTTGCTCCTATATTTGGTCCCTCCCAATTCGCTACTGGTCAACCTGGATTGCACGGTACAAGCTGAAAGTGTAAGTGGTTTCAACTAGGGCTGTACCGAATAGCATATTTAGTATTCGGCCGGATAGTTTATTAAAAGCTTGTTAAAAGATCAAAAGAAATAAAACAAAAATGGGGAAACGCTGATGCAAAGCATGAGCATTTCTATTTTTACTATGTCACTGTTGCCAGGTGTCTTTTCAGACCTGTAGCGGCATTGAGCCTTCCCTGAGGCTGCAAACTTGCTGGCACTGACATGGCAGCTTGATGTATAAAAAGAAAACAAAAATGGGGAAACGCTCATGCAAAGCATGAGCATTTCTATTT
The DNA here is from genome assembly GCF_040938575.1 of Ambystoma mexicanum. Lineage (NCBI taxonomy): Eukaryota > Metazoa > Chordata > Amphibia > Caudata > Ambystomatidae > Ambystoma > Ambystoma mexicanum. Next base: position 329,098,107 of record NC_090940.1, on the reverse strand, counting down.
TGACTAGGTCAGTGCTGCCAGGTATCTTTTCAGGTCTCCTGGTCCAACAGCACAGAGCGGGAAGGTCTGCCAGTGCCACCATGTGTGATTTCCGCCAGGAATCCTGGACCTGCATTGCAGAGCAGGGCGTTCTACCTCCATGCATGCTTTCAGTCAGGTCTCCTCGTCCTCCAGTACAGAGCTGGATGGTCTACCAGTGCTGTCATGCATTTCAATTAGGTTTCCTGGTCCTCCAGTGAAGAGCAAGGAGTTCTACCTCCATGCATGATTTCAGTCAGGTCTCCTGGACCTGCATTGCAGAGCAGGAAGGTCTACTGCCATGCATGATTTCAGTCAGGTGTCCTGGTCCCCCAGTGCAGAGCAGGAACCCTGCTGCCTTGCAGTAGATTATTAAACATTTTTATAATTGGGAAATTATTTTTGCAAAGGGCACAGCCAAGCTGAGATCCTAACTATGATTTGCGTTGACAGACTGAGGCGCTTATTAGGACTGACATTGTATTGAGTGAAAAGCATTACATATTCAGTGATCTTGGTAAAAATTGAATTTTTTATAACCAGATTAAGCAACCAGATAAGCATGAGAATGATGCCCTTATTAAAAAAAGCATGGTTTTGCATAGAACAAAATTAAAATGGAAATACTTGATGGGCCCCAGAGTACACAAATGCAGCAGTGGTGAACGCGACTGTCCGTTCTGTTCCACCAGTGCTGTTTACTTTTATTTCTTATGTAATGTAAACGTTTTGACAGGTACTGGTGACATTTAACACATAAGCCTTTAAATGTTGTCTTGTCCAAAGTGTTTGTATTTTGTCCGTTCGGTCAGGGAGAAACTCGGGTCGCCGCGATGAAATGCACAGTGCACGGCACGGAAAGGACGAAGAGAAAAAGAGGGACTTGGCGTGGAGCACGGACAAAGGCAGGTGGAAGGGAGGGGAGGAGGATGGCATCAACTCCCACCGGAGGTCGGATTCGGAAGGGAGGCCTCAACCACACCAGACCCCAGAGCAGGCCCCATCCTCCTCAGTAGTGTATGTTATGTCGTAGGGAGGTGCTATTTTTAAATTAAAATAGGTCCTTTACTATGTTTGATGCTATAGACCCCAAGCATAAATGCACGTTCACTGCACAATACATTTTTACAACTGCTAACAACGGCATATTTCAAAGGGTTTTGTTTCCTTCAAACACTTATTTGAATACATTACAGACAATTGGTGCATGCGGCTGCGATAAAGGAAGAAACGGGGGCTCGCTGGACTGCTGCTGCGCTGACTCTGCATTGGCTGGGACCGCCGTTCTGTGGTGACTTGTAATGAATTCTCGGAGAGGAAATGGGTGAAATGCTGGACAGGAAGCCGGTGTTGTGGAAGCGCTGCAGGATTTCTAAACAAAGAATACACAAAATGAAAGAAAAAAAATGCGTTTCTCATTGCGGGGGTGGAGGTTAACTGCCACTGGCCCTCAGGTCGTTGACCTTCATTAGCCTTTCTTTAAAGCTCTCCACGCCCTTCACGTCTTCACACCCCAGGAAGGTGAGCCCCCAGCATGCACACATTGTCATGCAGTTTGGGAAAGCACCCGGTGTGCCTGCCTCTGGTGCCCTGGTGTGAAGGTAGCCAGGCTGTAGACCCCGCCTCCGACGCCCCTTCATCTTACTCCCATGGTGTGCAGCTGCTGCAGGAGCCCTGGGTTACCGACGCCGTTCAGACAATTCTCCTGGAATGCACCAGCCCACCTGACTGCCTGCTGTTGCTTGATTCCGGGGATTGACAAAGGGTTAACTATTCGGCTTCGAGTAATAATTAATTAATTATTCGGCCGGATGCCGAATAGTTAATTTCAGCCGGAATTCGGCCGAATAATTACTCGAAGCCGAATTTCGGTACACCCCTAGTTTCAACCCAGCACTCCACCTAAATCAATGCCTAGCGTGTGATGCCCAGCTGGAACCCTTAATTATATATTTTTATGTCTAAAGTTCTTTTATTTCTGAACGATGTACCCTTATATCACACCCCTCTCTTTGAATCCCCCCGGTCTCACTGAACCAAGAAGTAGGTTGTTTTGCAAAGTTAAAAGAATTTTATGAATTGAACAATATATATATCACACTTATGAATATGAACAATATCTAGATATCACACTATTAATATTTATACAATAATCAGCATTGGGTAATATCACAATCAATCTCTTTAATCAGTAGGAGTATGGATGAGAAGAATAATGTAGCATATAATAAACCTTGTGTGGGTTCAGTCAAATGCAATGATAGGTAATGAATGCAGCACAGAAATAATATTTGTGTGTTCCATCAAATGCAATGTAATCACTCTTTCCCCATGATACTACTCAATCCCCCCTAATATGCAATATAGAGATGGAAGGAGAGAAAACAGGTTTCGGGAATATACACACTCAACAAATGCAAGTTCAATCCCAATCCCCCCAAGCAAGCAGAAAGAAACAGGAATGATTTCAAACAGGTCAAATGATTTTGAATGCGATTTTAAATGAATGGTAAAAAACACAAAAAAATACTTTAATTCGCTAAATGGGATTCAGAACTAGTAGGAGCTGCTGTGGATAGCTTCAAGTAAACAATAGCAATGATGTTTGAATAACTGGCGGATAGGAAACTGAATTCAGAGGTTGAATGCAAAGAAATAGCTGTTTTAAATGTGTTGAAATTGAGCCAAATGCAGAATTGCGGCAAACTTTTCCGCGCGCGTTAAGCATGATTGCGGCAAAACTATAAGGGTTTGTTTGAAAGCTGAGGATCTTAGCTTCAATTTGACACTTACATTTTGTTCCTAGTATGTACGGTTCAGAAGTTATGAAGGTATTAATAAAGGTCGATATTTCTCAAAAAGAGTCAAGATTTCAAATGAATGATGTGCTTTTGAAGATTACAAACAAGGATTGGCTTTACACTAAGGGGCTATGAAGATGCGAGATACCAACGGTACAGCCACCAGTCCAGAGGCGCCTCTGTCTAATGTTTGCCCGCTGCGACACTTGCCTTTCTTCAGCAACTATATATTAGCGCAAAGATGATTATCATTACGGTTATCACAGGATTATATGGATGAGAGAAGGATTCAGGACAGACAAAAGAGATTCTGTAATGCAGTTCTGGATATGATAGAATGGGTTGGATAGGATTACTTAAGGATACGAGATTGGCTATGGACAATTCTATGCTAAATACTCACAACTATGGTTTTAGAATAGGCCCGTCAGGATCTGGTGAAGGGTGTTGGACTGGAATCTGCTAGCCACCGGACAGGATTCAGGCGCTTGGTTCTGCTCTCAGCATGGCACTCTGTCTCTGTACGGCCCTCTGGACTGGATCTGACGGGTTGGTTCTGGGTTACAGCTCTGCTCTACTGGTTTGGATCTCTGGGTTCTAGCAAGAGTTCTTGGCAAGAAGCAGAAAAACAGCACAGCCCGGCTGTTGAATTTGTTGTCCCCCTTGGAAGTTTGGGGTTAAAATCAGGTTGCAAGATTTTAAAGGCCAGCTGAGAAGGGTTCAGCTTTGGATTGGGCCTTCTGCTTTCAGAGTTCTGGAGTCTGGATCTGGGTTCTTCCTGCAGAGTGCTTTGCTAGTAAATCAGTTGGTGGGTGAATGTGTGTGTCTCTCTAGGTCCTCAACAGTCCCTATTTATGTATTTCCCAAGGGCTTGGATAGGCTTATTATACTGTGCCCACCCTCTAGGAAACTGATTGGTCAAAGTATTCCCTCTCTCCTGATTTCAGAAAGAAACAGTGTCATGATGTGTCATGATGATGCTGTGTTTATGGTCCATGGAAAAAAAACTCCCCTTTGTTTTTACACAGAAAATCTATTTTTCATATAAAGCATATTTACAATATCACCAACTTGCTAATAATACATATTTACATCCCAAATTAAATAAGGCACGTATCCATCAAAGTCCCATCTTTTTGAGTTTCGGTTCACAAATGAAATTTTTCGCGCTTTTGGTTGGTTACCCAGTGTCAGATCTGTACAAATTTTTCCACTTATATGCGCATAACATCTGGGCATGGTCCTGTAAATTATCATATGCCTAGCATTATCACAATTGCTACAATATTAACATTTTAATAGTTCAGTCTCTGAATATCGCACAAATTCCAGAGTGGTTTTAAAACGTGAGCCACATTTTCATTTTAATAACCTATACATTCCAGATTTTTACCAGTTTGGCACAGTTTTCTATGAGTCTTTTTCTCAAAAATATATTTTCTACTGCTCCAGATACACATTTCAGTCTAGCCCTGCCCCCAAGGTTTTGGCTGGGCCAGAGCAACCTGAGCCTTTTCCTGCCAGCAGCTGGTTTCTGTTGACGCCCAAATTTACATTTCCTTTCATTCAAGGGAGTCTTTTGTTTCCTGTCAGAGCAACAGGCCAAAGTCCCCTCCCACTTCCATCAACACCTCCCTGCCAGTTCCTCAGCAGAGAGCAGGGGGGGAAGATTCCTTTGTTTGGGAGAAGTTGTGGAATGTCTTTGAAGTCCAGTGTGGCTGGCTTTAACTCACTTTTAAAACAATGTTTAAAATAGTCTTTTTCTAAAATACAATTTGCATTTTTAACAAATATAGCCACAAATCTCTTAATTCCAGCCATTTTTAAACATAGAGATTGAATTGTATCCCTATTGCTTTTGATAGGAAGTCTCTTCTTTTCCATACTTTGATTTTAATGTACAAGTTTAAATGAAGTATAAGTAAATGCCAGCTTCTGACACAGGCGAGCAGTGGTACTGCACCCATTTCTGACACATTTTTCACATGCAAGCACCTTTGAATGCGGATTTCTTCTGATGAAATGTGCTTCTGCGGTCATTGTGCTTCGGCAGATTCTTTAAATAAAGTGATGTTTCAAACCCAACAAGGATGTTGGATCTTTTCTGCTGTTTCAGAATCATTATTTTACAAATTTAACAGCCAAGGAAAAAACGGATTTTAAAGCAGTTCTGTGTTTCCCTTGCAATGCAGCACTGCTTTTTCAAGTAGTTTCATTTTACTCTGTGGGCAGCTCTATGATAGGTTTTGGCAGTGGTCTCCGGTGTTACCAGTGACATAGGAAAAATGGATTGGCAACCTATTTTTCAGGTTTTCCTGCGCACCTAAGGCTTTTCGGCGGCTGTTCTGTTTCCGGTGCAAGGAGCGCACAGTGATGTTGCAGGGCATAGACTAGTGGGTTAGAACATCCCACAAAAGGTTCCTTACACTACTCTACTCATTTGCACCAGTTCTTGCAGGTCTGTAGCTTCCTGAGGCTTGTTAAGGACTGGAGGCCATCTTAAGATAAGACCAATGCTGCACCCCTTTCAACAAGCTGCTCAGCAGACCTACAGCTCCTTGCCAGCTCCTGATATCCTGTCTTCTGCAATGGGTGTTCCTCTGGGTCTCTCCAAGGTCTAGGTATTTTGGAATGAGTCAGCAGAAATTCGGATTGGCACACTTGACTCTGTAGCATTGTAACACATGGTTCTCCTTTAAACTCCGGACTATGCACCAAGAGCTAGCTCAGTAGTTCTCTGCTGGGTGACAGGCTAGCTTTGGAATCCTTCAGTGCATGTTCCATAGTACTCTTGATCATCAAGTCCACAAGTCATGGTTATGTGGCCAACAGAAACTATAGGGACAAGGTCCCCATAAACTATGCTTTCGTTCTCCTCACTATGGTTTTTAATAATCATATGGTGGGGAAGTGACACAGCAGAGGTTGAAATTGAGGGGAGCTGGAAGCTATTTAGCTCCTGCTTGTAGCCTAGAAGAGCCTCGTTACCTTGATGCCAAGAGCCATCAGAAGCTACTTTTGGCTCCCAAAGCCAACTGATCCCAAACAAACACACCTATGTAAATTTAACTCTGGATTTGGGACAATCTTCCTTCCTTCGCGATCTTCAACTAATCCAGAATAGGACTGCAAGACTTATGTTTGGCCTCAAGCCCAGGGACTGCATCTCTCCAACCCTAATTTCTCTCCACTGGCCCCAGTTGTTTCTAGGATCAAATTCAAGACCATATGCATCATCCACAAGGCTTTCTGGGGTCTGAGATCCCACTGCATCCAACTCTCTCTCCCTGAATACCTCGCCGCCGCTAGAGCTCTTCTGTCTGCCAGCTCCAACTCTCTGTGAATCAAAGACTTCTCCAAGCAAAGAGTGGGGGGGGGGGGTAGATGTCTGTTCTCCACAGGGGCCTTCCTCTGGAATGGTCTCCCTGCCCCTCTCAGGCTTTAGCCAGATCTCCTTAATTTACGGAGGCTCATGACCCTCCTTTTCTCCTCCCCCTTCACTCTCCCCCTCCCCTGCTAACACCTTCTGTCCCACTGACTAGCTGCCTGGTTTCCACCGAGTACTACAGGGCTCCAGGCCCCACGCCCAGTGCACCCTCCCTTTCCCTGCACTTACCTGCACTCCCTGGCACTTGCCCGCTGGCCTCTCCTTAGCACTTGCACCTCACCTCTTCCCCCTTTTCCCCACCCACCTTAGCACTTGCAGACTGGCACTTCTCTCCTCCCCCTTCCCTTGCACTTCTTGTTCAGCACGTTCCGAATGTCACAAGGTCTAGTAGGATTGTTATTGTATCTTACTCCCATGTTCCCCCCCTCCCTTTTTGTCTTGTGGTGCCTTGAAACACCATTTGTTGCATAGGCGCCTTACAAATGGCCAATAAAACACATCTATAAATAAACATTAGGGCACATCGATACACAATTTGATGCATAAGGTGCCTGAATGATGGACAAAATGATGTATGTGGAAGTTATATTTGTGGAATGATATGCGCTAGCTCCTCGTTCCCCAGTAGTAGCTCCTGGTCACTGGTTAATTCTGGTACCCAGGAGATGATTTTAGCTCCTGCTTATACAATCTTAAATTCGATCCCTGCACAGCACTCCCCCATAGGCCAATTTCCAGGATGCATGAGCCAGAATGGCTCAGAAAATGATAATAGCCCATAAACTGGTGGGAAGCCTCGCCATTCCCCTGGGTCGCTTGCCTGGAGGCATGGCTCTCCCTCTCATCATGGTAGCATCGCGCTGCCAGCACAACATGAGTCTCAGCGCAGCGTTCCCCATCTTCAAGGGAGCGCCTCACTGATGGCCATTTGTCAGTGCTGCTCTCCTCCTCGCCCGGGCCACACCCGACAGACACGGCCCAGGCAATGAAATCACTGGCTCCCATCCCCCTACTGCTTACCATCATAAGCCATTTGCCCCCTTGCAGCTTGCAGTATTTGCAGGATTGCCCCTGGCAGACACAACCCGGCTGGTTTCTAAGCCCTGCCCCTCCTTCCTCATCACGTTTGTTCACAGGTGCTGGGAACTAGCCAGTTCCCAGAAACCACTCCAGACAGATTTCCTTTTTTTGAAAGGGATATAATAGTTTTATAGACCACGCCCTCAAGCTGTTATGAGAGTTATGGGTCTAAACCTCATTAAATGCTCTCACTGCGCTCAGGCCTTTAACTCAGTCTTCGGGGACTATAACTACCGGTACAGCCCTCAGGCTATGTCTATAAACCTTAATGATGTCCTGGAGGAGAGACGTGGCACTCCGCCATTGGCCAACTTCTGGGCTACATGAGCCGGTATGGCTCTGAAAATACATATAGCCTGGAAAATGGCAACTAGGGAAGGCCTTGCCATTCCCACATGCTTGCTGTCAGTGTGACGTCCCCTCTCATCATGGGAGTGACGCGCTGAGGACAGAAATAGCCCCTCAGAGCGGCGCTCCAATGATGAGGGAGCACCGTGCTGAGAGCCATGCAGCCATGGCCCTCAGCATAGCACTTATTCTGACAAGAGCGCCGTGCTGACAGCCAAACTGCTAGCATGGCTCCCCTCCTTGCCAAGGCTGCACCCGATGTGGCCAGGGCACAGAAAAATCACCTGCCAACTGCCTGCTCCATAACTGGTAAGAGTGGTGGCCAGCAGTTGGGGGGCAGCCCTTGCTTCTTGCAGTCTTCTCCTAGTTTCATCTGGCAGAGGCAGCTTGGCTGGTTTCTAAGACCTGCCCCACGTTCCTCATCACGTGACACATAAATCACCCACACTCTTCCCCCTGCTTCTTACCTGATAATGGCGGGGAGCAAAGGCCCCCTGCCAGCACCGCTCACCTCCATGCCCAGCCACACCCGACAGACGCGGCCCGGGCATGTAAAATCACCTGCGCACCCTCCTTCCCCACTCCTTACTTTCTTGGTGGGGGGCATCATCCAACACCAGTCTTCTCCAGTCCACACCTGGCAGATGCAGCCCAGCATTTTGTAAGCCTTGAACCTCCCTCCCCATACTTGGTTGCTGGGACTACTTTGGCCTCGGGCTAGGATTGCCTCAGTGCTTTGGCGCCTCAGCCCTGGGTGGAAAGCTTTTGGGGATGTGAACTCCGGGTTGATCGCCGACTTTCTGCTTCCTTTGTCCACCAAGGCATTAGTAAGGATAGCTTGGACCTCCATGCGAAGCAGGTTGCTCTGGTCTGCCTCCCCCCCCCCCCCCAACACATCACATAAAATTGCAAGATACCCAGGCTTCCTGACTCTTTGCACTCTGGTCTGGCTGATGATGGGGAGTAGCTAGTTGTTTTGCTGGTATGGTCGTAGATGCCCTTGGAGGTCGTCTCTTCGGAGTTCCAACCATGCCTCCCTTATGGGGCTCAGTGACAGCAGTAGGGTTTGGACTCTTCTTTGGTTGCGAGTTATCCCTTCCCTCTGCACTTTGGAATTCGTGACCATCTTCGCAAATTAAGTGTCCGCCAATCCCAAAAAATGATGTGTCTTTGTGGGGTTCTCTGCCATCTCGCAGCACCTGGCCTGGGCTTGCTCAGCCTCTTCTTCTGTTTTTAATGTTGAGCTGCCATCAGAGTCGGTGAGACTTCCACTCTGAGGTCCGGTCTTGGATGTCACTGTGGGGTTGGTTGGGGTTTCTGCTTACCATCAGCCTGACTTCCATCTTCTTGTTGGTGTGGTGTGGTCTTGTCTAGACTCCCACCTTCAGCACCATGATTGCAATCTGTCCTCTTTGTGGAGACAGACTCAATGACAGCTTCTGGGTAAGACCTTTCAAGAACGTTGAGAATGGTTTCTGTCCTTGGCTGGTCATTACCTTGGAATTTGCATCCTCTTCTCTCAGGGACGGACTGGTACTCCAGGGTTTGGGCAGCTGCTTCCTTTGGAATGGGCTTCCTTGGGGCATTTCTTACTTGGCCTCCTGTAGACTCCATCGTTATGTTGTTTTACCACGTCAGGCAGTTGGGTCTCTTCCGGCCGGGACCATCCCCCTTCTAGGTTCGGGTTTAGCTCGCTCTGGCTCTCCAAGACATTTAACTTCTTCCATCTTCGGGAACAGGGTCCTTTCACACACCAGCTGGGGTGATGACTTGGCCTGTGCGGATGTTATGTTACGTTACTTGACATTTATATAGGGCTCTATATATCATTGGTATGACCTTAAAGCGCTGGTAGGTTGAACGCCATTGGGAGCCATAGTTCTGGTCAGTAGAGATATAGAGAGATATAGAGTCGTAGGGTGTGCGGGTGAACCGGATATGTGTGCAGCTGATGTTATTGCCGGATGGTGGCTGCATCTTAGCGTTAGGTGTGGTGCTGGAGATATCAGTTGAATGTGCGCAGTCTGATGGCTGGACACCTAGACTGATCTCTGGCTGCATTAGGCCTGAAGGATGCATATGTGAGCAACAGGGCCGGAATGTGCTCAGCTAGCTGCGTTTTATTAGGGTGAGCAGGTGACCGTGAGGTCATATTCGTATGAGAACAGCTAGGCCGAATTAGTCAGGGGCATAGCTGTGTTCTAGTTGAATGATGGTGTAAAGTAGAGAGTAGGCGTAGTGATGTGATATGATGGTTATCTTTAGAGTGCCCGAGACCAGGCACGTGGGCCGGGTGGCAGGGAACACAGCGACACACAGACATATACAGACAGGGCCATGCTAAATTCTATACCTAATCTCATGGTCAAATGGTTATTCATATAGGGCTTTTGGCAAATCGCTGTTAAAGAACCTATTCATCACAATTAGCACCAATCCGAAGTCGGTACTGGTCGGTAAACGCAGTATCGACTGAGTTGGAATGATCACAGGATGTGGTAGGTGTTGTTCCCCAACTTGTATAGGGTGACCACAATTCCAATCCCCACATCTAGGGAATTTGTGTGTGCCATGCCACATTTTGGTGTAATTCCCCCATAAGTGCCTTCGGGGATGTCTATCCTGAGACCGTTCCGGACCACACCTTCTTTGGTTGGATCATCACCTCCCAATCCCCATATAAGTCATAACCCAATCTGGCATCTTGGTGATGCGTGCCGTAGTCCCCCAGTTCGTTTATACAGCTCGGTAACCCCTACTCTCTGTTCGCTACTTGGGGTGGGATGGGGTGTCCCCGAGACATTGGCTGTCTCCTTCAGGGACTTCCTACCTATTTCTACACTACCACAGATGTTAGTTCTAGAGGGTGGTGTATGTGTGCCACCTGATCTCATCATTCCCCTCACTTGACTACCCTACTCCTCCCCTACTCTCCTCCATTCTACCAATTCTGCCTACCTTCTCTTCACCACACTACCACGAGTCTGCCTGCTCTACTTGTTTCACAACTATACACGAAGCACAGGGATATAGTGGCCTGCTCACTCCTTTGCTATTCTATATTCCCGAAACTCAGGGATATGGTGCCCTGCTCACCCCTTTACAATTCCCACCGACTACTCTCAGCCCCTCCCCACTTCTTTAATACATTCTACTCCTTAAACCCCACGTATGCACCCTCCATACTAGCCTCACTGGCCTGCTAACACTCACTCCCTCTCACACTTACTATCTCCACTATGTTCAGTATTTCTCTCACTCCCACCTTCTAAAGTGCCCTCCCCTCTTCCTACACTAAACACCACTGATGCCACTCTCTCTCAAATATCTCACTTGTTAAAAATTCACCTCCCCAACACTCTGCTCTGTCATCCTTCCTCCACCTGTTCTCTTGGTCTTTCTGCAACTCCACCTGAGACCTCGTCCATGCATCCAACACTTGCTCCTTCTGCTATCCGCTTTTATAGTGCAGGACTGTGTGCAGGACGGTCTCAACCCTCGCATTGATTGCAGTGCTAACGCGATTCCCTGCACTAATCAGTAGTGCCCGCCTTTTCCCTAGGTGGAGGGCTACACAGATGGCAGGCTTCAGAAGGCCTTCTAAGCCCCTCCCCATTTTACAGCACTGTTTTACGAGCCGTGTGGTGTTTCCCAGCCATGCCATAGGTTGAAAGATTGATTGTCTGCATGTCTGGTGAGATCACTGCTCTGCTGGGGTGTTGGCATTTGTTGGGACATGTTGCTGCATTACAGTGCTCGAATGGCTGATGTTCTGGGATTTCGGTTGTTTGGCACTGGTCTGAGTTTTCCTAGCTGCTTGCTGTTGCATTGTGGGAGATGTAGTTGTGGAAAGACAAAAACAAAAGTGTGGCGAGCAACTGCACTAATCAGTAGTGCCTGCCTTTTCCCTAGGTGGAGGGCTACACAGATGGCAGGCTTCAGAAGGCCTTCTAAGCCCCTCCCCATTTTACAGCACCGTTTTACTGTAAAGCATTGAGAGCATATGAGTGGCAGCAGTGCTGTCATTATTGTCATAAGGGGGAGATTATTTGGGGATCCGAGCCACTTTGCGTACCTGGGGCATGGCTGGTTCTGAGTTTAGTTTTAGAAAGCCCCCTGCCCCAGGCTGATAGGGGTCACACTCCCTCCTATAACACGATTAAGATCCTATCACATTTGGCAGAAAAATTCGGAAAAGCAGATATATTCACAACATTGGGCCCCATTACAACCTTGCTGGTATCCTGCTGGTAGAGCTACAAGGATACCAGAAAAGGCTGTTACCGTTCCCGGCACCTGCCGCCGGATTGCGGGTGCCAGTGGACCGGTATAAATCCCCATTCATGGCCGGTAGGGCGCTTGGCTTACATCCAGCATTTAGCAGGTGACGACCCAGGTGGCCAACCGGCAATCCTGTAGTCGGGCAGTCCGGTAAAGTGCCGGTATCCATTCCTCGGATACCGGCCCTTTTGTTCCCGGACCGCCCAACTCGGAATAAGCCCCTTGTTTGGTAACCAACCTACTTTTTAAATGAAAATAACACAGTGTTGTAAACAGGCACAGTAAACATTCTTGGTTGCTCGGTTAGGTGGGTGAGTTGACACAAGAGAATTGCAAAAGCAACCGATTTTTTTAAGGATTGATGAAATCCGACACCATTCCAAATCCTAGAGATTGAAGTGGGGCATGGGAAGGCAGGAAAAGGCAAAGCGGTAAGGACTAGAAAATGAAGGAATATGTTAGTTGGCACTCTATCAGGGGGCAGATAAACTTTCAGTGTCTGTGCACATACACTCCCATGAACGAGACCATAGAAAGAGGTGTCGTAGCTGGACAGAATGTGAAGTGAGGATAGGAAAGGGTCCTAAAGATCATCACACCAGCTGAAAAATACAAGGAAGTATTTCACCAAATAAAGAATCATTGGAACATTAGCGTCACTTATAGCATTTTTCATAAATACTCCGTAAAGGTAATTGTGCAGTTTGTTAGAATTTAAAAAAAAAACAAAAAAAAAACCTAGGGTGAGCTACTGTTTAAAGCCGATTGAAACAGCTTTTGTATATTAACAGATGACATTTAGCATCCAAACCTTCATATTTGAAGTATCAAGAAGCATCGGTTACGTCATTAGGAAAATCCGTAGAGTGCACCGACACCACAGTCCACGGCTACCTACTGTTCAAGTCATGTACTGTACAACCATGACATTCTGGAAAAGAAAAGATTAAAAAAACAGGCTAACCACATATTTCTTCTGCCTCCATTTCTGACTCGTACCAGGCCTTCACATTTGTTTAATACCTATGTCAGAACATTCCATGCAAAAGTCCTACCATTCATTGGAGGTCTAGTTCCGACTGGGCAGATATTTTTTCGGAAATTGTGTCCCCAAATTGTTGTTGGCTCTATTTACCATGTGGAGGCCTTTAAACTGAATAAGATATTCCATGGGGAACAGTGTAAACATGTCAAAGCTCAATGATATGGTCATGGCAACATGGACATAGCAAAAGGCCAGGCTCATGCGTTCTGGACCCATTACAGACATTGTAAGGCATGATAAGGAAGACCTAGACATATAAACTCTGCCTCGTCCAAGTGTGGTACTACCAGAGTAAGCATAGTGTGGGCGCGCAGGGGGGCTTTTAAGAATGCATAGCTAGATCTGAGCATTCTGAGGTTAAAGAACCCCACAACCTCTATTTTACTGGAGTTGTAGACACATGGTCAGATTCTCATCATGTATGCCAGCATTGTTTACCACCCTGGTATGGGTGTTAACCTTGCTTAGGGGCCTTAAAATGGATGGCAGACTGGTACCAGCAGGGTATTAGTGCCTCAATAATCCAAGTGCCCTCACTTCATTGGTATCAACCTCCATCCTGAGGTTGCACGGGGTGACTGTTGCAATGGACTGTATCCAGTTTAATCGGCAGAATCCTACCCGATGATGAGCCAAATGTTGGTGGGTTTCTGCAACTGTTCAAATGGACCTAAAGTTGGCATGGCTTGGGGTAAGAATGTATTTTTTTAAAGATTTTATTTTAGCTAGTGACAACTAGTGGTTTGTTAAAGATTTGCTCCATTATGATGCATTTTAAAAAGCTCCCAGTGCCTATCAGTAGCTGCTGTTCTGTAACAATCAGCTTCATTCTTGAGACTCGTAACCCATTTTGAGTGCAAGCCAATTGGTGGCAAGGAATCCAATTAATCTTCTCTTGTACACTCTACGGAAATTGTTCAATTATACTTTGTTTATGCCCATTGCTCCGATTTTGTCTCGTGTCGTGAACGGTTGCCCTTGATCTTACTAAATCGTTTGACCGGTTAAGCAACATTCTTCCAATGTGGGAGTGGCACCGCCACATTATACGCCTTCAGCTAAGGAACTGGCTCTGTGCTGTTCCTGGCAGATGTTTAACTGAGCTGCCTATCTTGGATAACTAGCCTCATTACAAGTCTAGCGGTGCAGGGAAAAATGGGCACTAACAAAATTACTGCCTCTTTTCCCGCTCCACCATTCTACGAATATGGCACTTGATTGGGGTATTTACCTCCAGCATCATGATGGAGGTAAATCCTCCCACTTTCCGCCGGAAATAGTAAAAAAAACAAAAAAAACGGTGGAATTAACGCAGCAGTAATTCTGCTGGTGGTAATTCCACCATAAATGCCCTATATATCTAAATGGACTCACAAAAAATGAGGATTCATTTTGCCACCACTACTTGTAATCCAGTGGTAATTCTGCCAGACCATGTGGTGAGAACGGTTATTCAGGTGGGCGGTATTCCGGCAGATTTACTGCCAGAAAACCACCCAACTTGTGATGAGCTATAGTCCTTACCAAATTGGACATGACCTCAGTATACAGAAATTACCACTTCTGTTCCCTGTAACTTTTTGCCTGCTGCTTGATGCATGTCCGATCACTGAACATGCCTAAGCTATTCCAGGCCTTTGGGTTACTGCAGAAGTACCTGGCCTGATGCACAATTGGAATGCATGAAATATACACAGTAAGAATTTCCCATAGTGGCCTGAACCTTTGAACCTTAATCAATGTCACATGCCTCATCCATGTTCAATCAAACATGGTTGAGTAAAGTGTTTTGACATTTGCTCTGGAAGCAAACCAATAAAAAACAATATTGATCCAAATGTTGTCTATTAAATTGTTCAACAGCTGTTATGTTGTACTCACCCATTTAAATATCCAAGCACTTAGTCTCACCTTGAAAGCTTTGCTCTGGCTTCAGAGAATAGATGTTCAGATAAATAAACTCTCTGGCCCTCATTACAACACTGGCGGTAACCCATGGCGCTATTAGCAGCATGGTTGCTGCCGGTGTTGTAACGAGTCCGCCAATGTTCAATGGGGAATTACCACCCCATTACAAGGTTGGCGGGGCGGTAATTCCCTATTGAACATTGACCCTTCCCCATTCCCATTCCCATTCCCAAATTGCGGTACCGTAATTACCTCGAAGGTCCCTTTGCGGGTCCCTACTTTAACGGCTGGTCCAGACCAGTCGTTCAGGTCGGGTCCCGCAAAGGGACCTCGTAATTAGGCGCTAAGGGGTTAACGGCGCCGCAGCCTTTTACGGCGCCGTTAACCCCTTAGCGTCAGGGTCGTAATGACCCCCTCTGCCTTATGCACAAAGCGATGCAGACGCATCCTCAGTAGACTACTCCAACAATCACCTCTGGCCTGTTGCCAGACTGACACACACACACATACACACACACTCACTCCCACTTGAATAAACACCATCTAAACACAGTAAGATACAATGCATACAAATAACTGTGCTGGGACCACACATCCCAGAGTTCAGAAGAACAAAAATAACCCCCATGGGGAGGAGCCGTGGCCTCCTTTGTGGCTGGCTCTGGATCGCAGTGAGGCAGCGTTCCAGCGAGAGAGATTTTTAACAGCAGACTTTTAGGCACAGTTCTCTGAACCAAGTCTAGAGGCTCTCTGGTGGGAAGAGACGGCGTGACTACTTGTTGCAAGTGTCGGACAGGTTGTATCCAAGGCACAGGACACATCTCCTGAAAACAGATAAGGGATGGCTGGGCAGCCTTATGTGGACACAATAGCATATAGTATGTGAATTTGCCTTTATACTGTGCCAAATCACCACGTGTGCACAGTTTAACGCATGCCCAAATTCACACTGTACCAAAATAATGAGAAGGATGCACGTAGCAGGGTTTAAGATGGATAATGAGGGCCAGACTCACAAAAATGAGCACAAATGAAAGGAGTGCAGAGAATGTGCTCGTTTCATTTGAACTCCGGGTCACCTTATTCTCAAGGGTCACCCGAGCATGGAGGAGCTGGACAGCGGCTCAAAGGTGCACCATCGAGAGCCCTTTCGACACTAATGTATGGCAGGGCCCCATCATCCACGTGTTTGCTGGGAGCACATTTCAGTGAGACGGGGCATTAAAGGGCTCGCCTTGTGAAATGCCCCTGAAAGAAAAACATTGTCAGCTCGCCTGAGAAATGCCTGTATGACAGCTGCGGTTTAAACCTCATTTCATTGCATTCAAAAGTGCATCTCGTTGGAGAATTCGGAATGCGCTTTTAAATACCCAGAAACACCCCCTTATGTGTGCAGGTGGGGAAAAAGGGCATACGAATAGATGCAGTGCAAATGTCTAGTGAGATAATCACCAGACCAGAGGACGCCAGGGGTGTAGTAAATACTACTGCATAGGGTAACAATTACACAAATGTTCTACTGGCAACATAATATCAAAGAGTGTAATAGTCCCAGATTCTTATATGGAAAACACTCATTCAGATGCCCCTTGTCAATTGGGCTGCTTCCTTTTCGGCACACATGAGGATGCGCACTAATGCATCTCCTCACCTCTGCCAAAAAGGTTTTGAGAATCTAGTCCATATATCAAAATGCACAGACCTATATGGTTACAAGCAACACAGAATGGCATGGAGAAAGAATCACATGGCTTGAGATCGCAAGTGCCGAGTTCTTGTTTTCTGGACATCGCGGTGGGAGATGATGCGTTGCGGTGGATTTGGCACAGGAGCAGCACATGGGAGGTGCAGATATTAAAATTAAGATAGTGAAAGAACGCACAAAAATGTGGTCATGCACCAAGATAGCACAGCCTGATTTCAACAAACTGACAAAGAATTGTATACCAACATCAAAGAGCATCTTGAATTGGAACTGGTATTTTTTTTTTTTTACAAACAGTGAGGTCCATTTTGGTTAAGAATGCAAAATGATAGGATGTTTTGGTGAAGACATGACAGCCCTTGCACATGTATAAAAAGCTAATATATCAGATGGGTGAGATGATCCAGAATTAAGCCCGCCCACCAGACCATCTGGGCCTGGGCCTTTGTGTGTGCTTTGTCTTTAAGAGCTGGTAGTGGGGTGGTCGGGAACAATAGCCAGATTCACAGCTGGGAGAGCGCGAGTCAGCGCCCACGCGGCGTGGAGCAGAAAGACCTATTGTGCCCCGCCGCCCCCTCTGTAGAGGGACTGTCGCGGGCTGAAACATCTGCCACGGCTTCCCGCTGAGACAGCAACGGGCTCCAAGTTAACCACAATGGCATCATTTCACCCCCTAAATATCAACATGTAAAACGTGGCCCCACCTACACAATTTTTAAATTGTGACTGGGAAGTCAGTTTATAAAATGCTGTGTTTCTTATCCGTAAACTCTGACTCATGCCTTCACAAAAATATCTGGTACATTTTCGTCTTAGAATGCTAGGAAGAAAAAAAAATGCTGAAAAATACGTTTTTTCCAACAACGATCTGTGTGAACCATCTATTAGCAATTGAGTGTGTTATTTTGTGCTAAAACAGTCTAATCGCCACACACTCTTAAATCCCCACTGCGACAGGTCCTTGCATTGGTCTAACCCTCATACATATTTACTTATTTGCTGTTATGGGGATGGGGGGGTGATCTTAATATTATGTATTATGGTGTCAAATAATGTGTGTATATGTTTGAAATGTTGTCGGAATTCGTTTTATTAAATGGACTGCATCAAATGTGTATATATTTGAAATTCTGGTTGAATGAGTTATTAAATGGATTTATATGGCCCTTGATTGTTTGGTTTTAATGAATGTATTGGTTGTATATGGAATTTGTATTAAGTCATTATATGACTACATGTACAATAAGAATTTTAAAAAAAATATTTCCTTTTCTTGTGAAGCACTAAACATGTTGCCTCAGACCAGAATAATTCCACTGTTTGAAGGCGACGTATATGCTGCCTTCTGTTGCAGGGCTGATCGGCCTGCCTTGGATCTGTCAGAGCGAGGGCCAGATGGTAGACAGGCAGGCAGGAGAAGCGTGGAATTTGTGCATCGAGGAACTGCGAGATGCTGGTTCCGGTTTGAGGTGTACCAGGGTACTGCAGAGAGCGCCACAGTGCTTTCCTCACAAAGGTAGGTGGTTACAGTGATGAGATCATAGGTTATATGAAGAGAGTGTTTGTTTTTTTCCTGAATATCGGTTTGTTAGCCATCTCTCTAAAGCGATTGTGCAAACCAGTGTCATTTTGCTAATAGGTCCGTAGGCGTGCGAGTCTTGGGTGGTGCAGAATGGCAGCCATTATGGGGCCATGACGTAGAAGTCTCAGCCATGTTAAGCAGCGTTGGTGTGGACTAAGCCGACTGGTTAGCAACCGCGCGAGTGCTGATATGCATGCATGAAGATAAAGTATGCCACCGTCCAATGCCCAGGTACGCCTGCACACTGGCCCCACATTACACAAAGAAGGTGGGTTTAACTGCTCGAGAACCGGAAAAGCAATCGCGTGTCTCCTGAGCCTGCAGTTCTGAGACTATTCGGTGTGATGGAAAACTCCTGGAGAGGAGGTGATTCACGTCCCGTCGGTGTGCGACACAGTATCACATGGGGCGCGGATGCTCCTCTGAAGCCATGCCCCAGGATGTTATGTTAGGAAGTTCATTGTTAGTGTAACCAACTAAGTGTATCAGACTGATTAAAAACACACTATGGTTTCTGTGCTCCGGAGCCTCGTTTTAGGGATGTAGAAAGTTTGGTTTCCCAACTAATTTCTGCTCATCAGTATAGCATCAATCCTGTTTCTTCCTTTGCTGCATGTTTCCCTATTGAGTTATGAGCTGTATTGGCTTTAAGCAAACGTGGGAGTTGGTACAATTTAAATGTGTTGTTTTTATAACAGTGGCTCATACGTAACACACACGCTGCTGCCCTAATTAAACCATAGAAGTTGAAGATGCTCCCATTACCTGGTACAGACGGGCAATAATGTATACATGCTATCGCTGAAACACTGTATATACACAACAATGAACAACTATGCAGTTAAGCGCAGCGTTTTGCTTTGCAGCTCAAATCCATTTTTCCTCTGGTATTTTTCTAAATATTTTTGTAAATAGTCCAAATCATTTCAGCCCAAAGTCTTAAATATTCTTTTCTACGAATGGAACAAGCAGGTTTTCAAGCAATAAAGACACACAGTGATAATGGTAGAGGTCTCGTTTCTCTGGGGTAACTACAATTTACTATTCCAGTGGGGGTAGAACTGGCATCAAGTGCGACTCTTAGGCCCTCATTGTGACTCGCCTTACCGTTACCGGGTGCCCGATATCCCGGTGTTACTGAAATATTACCGGTGCTGGCTAAGTTCCCATTGCACGGAGTCCCATAGACCTCCATGGATTGGGAACTACGTCACTGGCACCCTTGTTAATGGTGCCAGTGAATTATCTGCTGGTAGGGGCCTGAACTCCTGGAAGGACAGGCATGCTGGTAGTTCACTGCCCCTACTGGCATACTTGGTGTTAAGGAAAATAATCAGAAATGTGCCAATTCCCTTCTACCTTAGAGACCCCCAGCTCTTTTTGCTGGTCTTTAGGACTTGTAATTTCTAACCTGGAGAGAGCGAGACCCCCCCCCCCGCCCCCCCGACTCTTTCATGTATTTTTATGTGATTTGGGATGTGTTTTCTTTTTACTTTGGAGTCTGACAAAGTGCATAGGCATCATCTTTACATTGTGACACACATCACCTTCAGTGCAGTGGCACAGTCTTAGATTTCCCAAAGGTATAAACACCTTCTTTTGGTATAACTACTGTTTCCAAGAGCAGTGAAGTGAAATTGACTTTACTTACATTGTATACCTTTCTAGACCCAGCACACACTATCTTACAATATGGTGTTGGAGGGGTTACTTAGTATCCCCTTTGTCTAGTTTATCATGTAACATTTTTAGGTTTCTCTTTCTACAATTAATGGCTGGTGGCAGTGGTTTACTTTTTCCTACCATTGTGTGTTCTTACCGCAGGCTGCAATTGCAGCTGCAGTAAGACACCCATGGGTGCCCATTTTGCTAAAATGGCCCTGGTCGTCTTTTTTTGTCATTTCTTGTTGGAATGGTCCTTCTTGAGATTTACTCTGCATGCCAAACCAGGTTTGGCCCCCTTGTTTCATCTTTAGCGGGGTTCACTGGTGAAGCCCGCCTCTGGCTCCAGCATGTCTGGCAGGGGCAGGAAGTGATGGAGGTGTCCGAAACTCCCTGTGCTTAATCCCCTTGGTTACAGAAATGCACCCAAAAGGTGATTGGCCGGCTGGCTGTCCCCGGAGGACAGCCACCCTGCTGTGCAATTGAAAGCTAGGTTGCAAATGAATGGGAGAAACCTGTATTAAAGGCAAGGCTTTTTGCTTGGAAGGCAGAGTCGACCACTGGATTAAGGAATCCGAAGAAAAACTTGGAAGAGACGCTTGCTTCAACTTCTGGACCATTGGTTTGCACAGTGAAGCCCTGATGCAGTGCTGAAGCTCTGAATTCGCCTCGACTAGAGAAGCCCTGCAACGGCCGACTTCTCCACTTGGGTTGATGGGACCAATCGACCCCAAGACCAACTCATCTGGAAATTCTCTCAGAGCTGGCTGTACTTCCATTGCTGGCTGTACTTCCATTGCTGCTGTAGGAACCGAAGTGCCAAGGAGAGGAACACCAGATCAAGTGCATCGCTTTTAAGTCAGACCCGAGTGCCAGGAAGATGCTCCGGACTCCCATGAAGCAGGAATGACCAAGCCTGAGCCACCTAAACAGAGTGCTGGACCCCAGATGCGAGGAGTCCATTAAGGTATCCGAGAACCGCGAAGTACCGCTGATCTGAAGTGTGTCCATTGCTGCCGCCAACCTTCCATTCGTAGTGTAGGAGACCCCAGACGTCATCCCTCTTGTCCCCACAACTGAGGCTCAGGAACCCAGGATCTGTAGAGCTATACATGAACAGAAGCCAGCTGGAAGCAGTGTTTCATCTAACCAAAGGCAATGTAACATTAAGAGCACTTACCGCTTGTCATGTAGCCTTGCTTGCTCTCAGTTGAGACTTGTCTTGATTGCCCGTGCAGCTTTGCCCCCGACAGCGTGTGGCCCTACAAAGATTACAATTTCTACAAACATTTCTAAAACATTGTGCAAGACTTTTTACCTACCTGCAAGAAGTGCTTCAGCTCACCTAGACTTTTGCTCAACTAACTTTGGCTGGCCCGGGTCCCTGAAAGGCTCTTCTTAACTCTGACTTTGTGCTTTGCCTTTCCCCAGAGGAAAGGGTTAATTTACTTGGCATTGGAGGGTTCTTAAAAAGTACTTACCCGCTGAAGAATATTTGTTAACTATTGTTTTCTCCCTCTGAAACTCTTCCTTTGATCTCCAACTCAGCATTGCCCTTTAAGTGCCAGCGATAAATCAATGTCCTCAGTGTCCTAATTATTTAAGTCGCCTGAGGGTGTAGGAAGTGTGTGTGCCATCACCAATGGGTATCATCTGATTTAGTGAAAATTAGAGTGTGTATTTATTGATGTATATTGTGTGTTATATGATTGCTCCCTTCTAAAGAAGGCTTATTCAACTGACTGTTAAATTAATAATTGTTTCATCTAGAAACCTTGTGTGTATGTTTTTATTTGAATAACTGTCATTGTGAAACTAACAACCTTACTGCGCACATTGACCCCTCTTGAGATAGGCCTGGCTGCTCAGCCACACTACCAACCTGTGTATGTATTGCCAGGAGGACAGGGTTGGTGCAGTCTCCCACAGCATACAATTGTGCCTAACACTTGAAGTATGCCTGTCTGGGAAACATGCCAGAGCCAGTATAGTACTGGCCTTTTTCCTTGACCGGCCTACTCATAATGAAGGCCTAAGCCTTCAAGATTTGCATCACCCGCAGCTAGAAGCATATAGGAACATGATGGTGGAGGGGAAGGCACACAGACCATCCATCCATCCATCCATCCCCAGCTATCTTTTGAATCGCGCCTTCTGTTCCATTTCCGGTGTATTGTTTTTAAATGCACAGACGGCTTGGCCGCCCCTTATCTTTCATCTCTGGTCTCTTTAAATAGTCCTAACCGTTCTCTTTGCTAGCTATCTCAATTTCTTCTTACTAGCCCCAAAAGTCTCCGTGCGCAGCCTCCCGTTTTCAGTCTTTCTCTCTGCTTGCACCCACGTTCTGGAATTCCCTACCTTGAGTTCTTTCTTCTTCTCTATCCTCATTTTGTGCCTCTCTTAAGAGCGAAATGAGGATAGCGTTCTGCTGGCATTCTGATCATTGTTTTTTATAATTCATTCAGTTGCCCATTTTATTGTACCGTTGCTATACAGTCAGCGCTTTGCCAAAAACACCATACAAATTCAATAAATGAAATGAGATGAACAGCAGCATCGCACAGACTACTTGCTTCCTTACTCCAGTCTGTCTCCACCTTTTTTTTGAATGAACAATCTACTGGCCTTTGCACTGAAAGACGTCCCGACAACTTATAACCAGGACTGCTTGAGGAACCAGAGAACCTCTCACGAGCAGCTGATAAGAGCTAGATTAGAAAGGTCTACATCCGACGTCCCCTCAGGGTGGGACCAAGCCTCATTTTCATATGGTCTTTCCCCTTCTGCAATGGCTTGGCAGGCTGAAAAACGATGGTCTGGAGGGTTGCCCAGAGCTCTGCCAGTGGTTATGATTAATTTAATTAAAAACCTTCCAGCCATCACCTTTTGGTTTTGTCCCCTTCTATTATAGGAGGCAGTGAAAGAAGCAGGCGCTATGTTTTTGAGCATTGGCAGAAAATAAAGTAATTGTGCATTTCTAATGTTTGGTGTAACCATCTAATGACGTCCATTTGAGCTCCGACACTTTTCCAGGAAGAGAAAATATCCCCATATGTGCTCTTGTATGTGGAACATATAGGGCCTGATTTTTCAGTGGGAAAACCCCATTGAAAAACACTTTGTAAATCAGGCCCATGGTCTTTTTCACAGGCCGGGAAGAGCAGCTGTCTCTCAGCTTTTACTGGACAACATCCATCTATAAAAGCTAAAGCAGGCAGCAATTAATAAAGAAGGATGTAAAAACAACCCCCCTCGCAGGAAGTTGGGTGTGTATATAGGGGAGAAATTGGCAAGGCTTGGTATGCCAGGAAGGGTGCCACAAGTCACACTGTACCTCAACCTACTGCCTCCCCTCCCTTTCTCCTCCCCCATGGCATTTTCAAACGGCCTTAAAGGGGTACTAGGTGCTATACAAGGAACCTACATACATAGAATATAGATGCATACAAATCAGGTGTATGCTAGCTACACGCATCAACCGAGTTACCGATAGACAATAGTATCAACCGGCCAATGTACGCACTGCTGCCTAATAGACCCCCGATCACCCCCCCACCTCAAACTCTCCCCCACGATCACCCCAAGTCAGAAACCTATTCAGAAACATTATCGTATGTATAATGGATCGAAACCATGGTACGACAAACTGAGAAATACATGCTTTACTTCAGTGGAAATCAATATTCTTTCCTGAGCATTTTATCTATCCCTCATCCCAAATATCCACCCGACTTTGCTCCTCCCTACCACTACTGAATGCTGCATCATATTTTATGTTTTTATTTTATTGTTTAAAGCGCAGCCCTAGCTCGAGAACAGCAGAGTGCCGTACAGAGAGTGGCGAGCCGGCATTTGCGCTGGCATCTTTCAACAGTAGCGCAGTACTGTGCATTGGTTTCATACTCCGCCTCTGGCTGTCTATCAGGCAAAAAGTGCTTCAACACTTTATGGCAATAGGTGCTAAACAAATGCAACATAAAAGAGGTAAGATGAGCTTTATGCAACTCTCAAATACACTGTAGATTTTTTTCTTGGTCATTTACAGGCATTGACATTTTCCTAAATAACGTTGCCTCTGGGATGCAAGCACCTCCCAATTGTGACAGGAAAGAGCACACCACTGCAGGAGAGCCGTGCGAGCTCCTCAATGCAAATCCCCTTACTTTGATAGTATTCCTTTCTGGAATTTTACAAGCAATGACTCACGCTCCCACA
Source organism: Ambystoma mexicanum (assembly GCF_040938575.1). Classification (NCBI taxonomy): domain Eukaryota; kingdom Metazoa; phylum Chordata; class Amphibia; order Caudata; family Ambystomatidae; genus Ambystoma; species Ambystoma mexicanum. Next base: position 329,074,074 of record NC_090940.1, on the reverse strand, counting down.
CCGCATACATCTGAGCCAGCAGCTGTACCGCTGCCAGGGGCTGCAGAGCCTCTGTGGGAGCCGTGGCAGCTTTCCAGCGACATTTTATTCCAGCAAGCATTGCCGCACAGCAGAGCAGAGTGCCAGCCGGCCGCACATTGTAACAGAGGTTTGTGTTTTTCTTTATTTCATATTTTCCGTTCGCCAGGCAGCATGTAGGTGCCTTGGGCTAAAATGCCGTAAAATTCACGAGCAACAGCCATCATTAGATAAGTGTTTCCACTAAAGACATCCCCGCCTCAAGCAGGGGTGGACTGCGAACCACAAGAGGTCCTGAAAATAATGTTCAAAGTGGCTCCATATTACACATTTTCAGCAAGCACAACCCTTTTCCTATGAGAAAAATGTGGGGAAAAAAATAGGTGACCACACAAAAGAGGCCCAGGGTGCAGAGGCCTACCTGGAAATCTCTACAATTCCCTATAGGCTAGTCCACCCCTGGCCTCAAGCTCAGACCAATGGCCAGAGGGTAAGCCTATATGATAGACCAACCTTGGTAACCAATGCAGTGATGGATGTTGCAGCCATTCCATTCCCACTTCCAAATCTTGTGTCTGTCCGAATCATAACATTTTTGTGATACTCCACTGTATGTAAATATCAGTGTGAGTGTTGAGAGACATGAAATGAGCCCCAACCCGTGTGCATTATGTTTGCAGTGATTCAAGCATACAAACCTTTAATCACAGACATAGCTGTGGTCATTCTCATGTTCCCAAAATGCTCTTTGATTTTATGCAAAGCAAGCTGTAGAACTCAGTAGTGCTTTTGGTCCTATGCCTCACTCAGGTATTTAATTTTTTTTTTTTTTTAAAGAGTAAAACGGGAGTGTACAAGGCTGTCCATCTTGGTAGCATAATCCAAACAAAATGAATGCATATGGTTATTCTGAGTTTTGCTATTGTGCTTTGCTCAGTAAGTCAAGTGTAACTTTCTTATTATGACCAAATTATAAATTGGAAGTAATCATTACAAATGAAAATTGTTAACTTTTGACAAGAGACAGTTTACATTGTTAGTATGATTAAATGATTTTGAATAGAACATTTCACAAACAACACACTGTATCCCCTCAGGATACCTGTCTTTCCCTCTGATTATGCAGCTGTCAGCAACAGCTCTAGTGAATGTGCAATCGACAACGTAACTCCCCTCTGTGCAGAAAGAGGCAGAGACATAGGACCTCATTACGAGTATAGCGGTAACCCTGCCGGTGCTACTGGCGGGTTGCCGCTGGACTCCTGACATTTTACCGACACCTAGATTCCCGGTGCCGCCGGGACATTACGAGTCCCGGCAGACCGGGAAGCTGTGTGCTGGTAAAATGTGCTGATGCTTCCGTAATGACACTGCCTACCGGGGCCGCTGCACCCGGCAGGGTTAGACCTGCCGGGTGCAGTGGCCCCGGCAGGCAAACTCGTAGTGCGGCGGTGCGGAAACAAGGGTGCCGGTGAGTTTACAGACCGCCACACTCATAATGAGGCTCATAGAGTGAAAAAGGGAGAGACAGATCAAAAGAGGAGAGGCAGCACTTGGTCAGTGTATGATATGCCGGGTGCAGCTACTATTGTATTATTCCTTTGCATTGAAACATTCAGGGATGGACGGAGTACCAAAAGGAGCCCTTCAAAATATTGTTAAAATATATTCATGTCAGAACAAATGCAAAAAATGTGCCTCACCTGCAAGGTGGGGTATGCAGAGGAGGACTTCCTCCAGAGAAGTGTTTTTGAAATAAAAGGGACAAGTGCTTCATATTTAAAATAGACAGTAAACTTAATAATAGATCATATGCACAGTTCCTGATCTCCCTTGTTATTGTGATAACACAGAGCAAAGAATATTCAAGTTTTACTGGGTACAAATAGCTTGGTTGGTCCAACCTACGATCCATAGATCCATATATCGTGCTGCTATTTGGGACAGCCTGTGGTATCTTACACTCGGTTCAGCAATCGTTGCCCAGAAATGGGGAGGAAGACAGGAGTGAGGCGCTCAGGTACGCATTTCAAGAAAAAGGAGAGAGGTCAAAATGTCAAAAAGAGAAGAAGAAAGCAATGAGTTTATAAGAGAAGAGGCGTGCACATATAGGAAGAGGAGAAGGGGGATAAACGGGATTGGCGAGAAGGGAGGAAAATAAACATTGAAAGGGAAGATGAGAACCAGAAGGAGGTTGTTTGGGAATGGTAAAAATGCGGGCAGACGCTCGACAAATGGAAAAGGAGAAAGTAAGAGAGTAAAGCAGTGGAGAAAGTTCCAGAGGAAGGCACTTAAACATCCTTCATAAAGTCTATTTTGATCCTTCCATACCTCCTCCACAAGACTAGAGGCAGCCACAACTAGCCACCATGCCTGCAGTCTATAGAGAAATATCCTTGTGTTCCCCAAGGCTAACCCAGCACTGCAAATGTACCCTCTTCTACACTATGCATGGTTTGATGCAATATTTTGGTCATTGTTTGTGTATTCCACATTCTTTGAATGTGTTCATCTCCAACTACACAGATGTAATCCTTTTTCCAAACATACCAGTAGAATGAAGAAAAGAAGCAAGACAGGTCTTTATGTCCTTTCAAAGCAAGTTCATGGTAGAGGCTGATTGATGGCTGGCAAGGGACCTCAGAGCTGGGGTTCTATACAAGATAAGCATCCCTGGCCTCAACCTTCAAACATTTAATGGACCCTAAAATACTCTGATCCCAACCAAGGGTTATGAGGCTGCCTATTGTGGAATATTGTCAAATATTATAACCAAAGTACATTTACAGGGTACGTAAAAAATCTTAAGCTGCACGGTTTATATATATAGACACCCGATAGTGGGTGACACTGCCGAAGGTAAAAGATCAAATGGGCTGGTGCATACAGGCAATAATGGACCTAAATACACCCAGTATAGACTGGAACCTGGGAAAGACAACAATCGAAAGGCGCAGAGTTATGGCCTCACAGACAGATGCCTCTGAAGGATAAAGATCAAAGGTCTTAAACCACTCACATGGAACTCAGGACACCAAATCCCGACTGAAAATAGCCTGATGCAAACATACAATGATAGACTGGAGGACACCAATCAAATGGCCTGATGCAAACATACAATGATAGACTGGAGGACACCAATCAAATGGCCTGATGCACACAAACAATGGACCGGAGGCTAACAAACAAGTGGCCTGATGCACCCGAGGGTAACAATCAAATGGCCTCAGGCAAACATATAATGATGGACTGGAGGGTTCCAATCAAATGGTCTGATGCAAATAGACGATGATGGACCCGAGGATAACAATTAAGAAAGATTACCAGTAACCAGTCCAAGGACATTTCTATCACAAATAAGTCCTAAACAAATGGTCTCTTTCCTTTTTCCTTTATCACCCGTGTGACCCATGGCATTCTTATAAAGCACACTCCGCAATCTTCCTGGTCGCATTGTAGCACAGTATATGAAATAACAACCTGAAGATATGAAAAGGCACAGATGCAACATGTCTGCCAGTGCACCACAATCAGGAAGCAACTGTGGGAGGATTAAGATTACTGTAGAAGCAAGGAATGTAATTGTACTTAATTGCACGCTATTTCATCGGCAGCAGTTTTCAATCTGTGTGCTAAGGATGGGAGGTTGTGCGTGTCAGGAGCCCTGTCAGATCAGAAGAGGAGCTTTCAAATGAAAAGGAAAACATTGAAAATAGATGACACAATTATAAAGATGGAAGTGCAATGCGGGGAGGGGGGTAGGGGCAGACAGAATCGGGTTGTCCAAATCAACCAGTCACATGACCCGGAAGGTGGACTGTCACCCACACCTTCCTCCCTTCTTGCCAGCCTTGCTGATAATTTCTGGTCCTTCTGCTCCATTTCTCCTCTCAGCTTCCACCCTCCTTCTCCATGGAAATAGAAAGGGGGTATATCTTTTCTGTGAAAGAGACACCTTTCAGTTTCTAATGGCGGCAATTATTTTTCATTTTGTTTTTTGATAACATATTTGCCATCATAACAAAGCATCTTGCCATTAAGGCCAGGTGCCAACGGGGATAATTATACATGGGGCCTCATTACAAGGCTGGCGGTAGCCGTGCCCTTATTAAGGGCACGGCTGCCGCCGATAATGACATTTTACCAGGCTCATGGAATGGGCAATTATCGGGTCATGCCGACCTTGGCGGACCCGGTAATTGCCCATTCGATGGGCCCGGTAAAAATGGATCCCCCATTCCCATTCGAGCCCCATAGGGCTCAATGGGAATGGGGTGGGAGCTAACAACGGCCCGTTAATAACGGGCCCGTTGTTAGCTCCCTGGTGCCCTCATGGGACCCGGAAAGGACATCTGGTTTTACCAGACATCCTTTCTGGGTCCTGCGAGGGAACCTCGTAATAGGGCGGAGTAGGTTTAACGGCACCGGCACCATTATCGGTGCTGTTAAACCCATTCCGCCAGCCTCGTAATGAGGCCCATGTTGATGGGCTGTACTTGCTGGCAACAGTGTAGCATTCCTAGTAAAGGTCTTCGCTTTGTACTAGCCTTTTATTTAAGTTCCTACCTCACATGCTTCATCCCGGCTCTAGTTTCGCAACTGCCACAGATGTGGAGCAGTCGGAGGAGCAAGGAAAGAGTTAAGCAGCTGGCTCATGCTTTCCAATTAGCAGATCCCAGCCGCCATCACTGAATAACATTGCCCACTGTATAACACTGAAGTCTGCCATTTTGAAACAGAGTAAACTCGGCTCCACATGGCGATCCTGTCCCCTCACCTGCCCCAACCTGAACCTCATTTGGCCATGGCGCTCTAATGAAGTCCCCATAAAACAACCCACAGTCTTCAAACCACCTGCTCCCGCAAAGGGCTTCAAAGCAAAGGGCAAGTTCAGTTTAGCCTGAAGACGGCCTGGTAGGTCCCATGGTCACCGATTCTGCCCCAAGACCACCACTGTATCCAGTTTCTATTCTGTACCGAGGTATCATGCAAATATTACTCCCTATGCCTGTGCACTGACCTTTGTGATCTGCCCTCGTGCACCCTTCTGTTTGCCATCAAAGCATTTAGCAGCTGTACTGTACCGACACATTGCATCTTGCTTGTGTTTGGCCCTGTGACTTTAACTTGCACCTTGGTCACCAAATGCCCTTTGGTTTTAACTTGATTCTTGGTGACCAATGGCCCTGTATGTAACTTATATTACACTGTGATTTTAACTTGAATCTTGCTCGCCCATAGCCCTGTATTTATCTTGAAACTTAGTCCGTTATGGACTTGTGATTGCAACTTGAATTTGGGTCACCGATGGCCCTGTTATTTTAACTTGCATCTTAGTTGTCTCTGGCCATTTGATTTTAATGTGCACTTTGGTCCCCTAATGCCCTGTGATTTTAACTTGCTTCTTGGTCACCCAATGCCTTCTGATTTTAACTTGCATCTTCTTTACATCATTTTGTGTTATTCTATCTTGCTTGCATTTTGGTCACCCGGGGCTCTGTTATTTTAACTTAAATCTTGGCCGCCTAAGGCCCTGTGATTCTTACTTGCGATTGGTCACCTAACGTCTGGTGTTTGACTTTCATCTTGGTTGCATAATCCCATGTGCTTTTACTTACATTTGGTTTGTCTAATGACCGGCCATTTTAACTTTCTTATTTGGAAGGATAGCTCAGGTGCACACTCTGGTCTTGACTACACTGAACAGCATGGGTTTGGTCCCCAGTCCCGATACTGCGCTTAGAGGCTGCAATCCGGCATGAAGCGCAAAATAAGAAACAGATTTAATAAGTGCCAGGACCCTGTGTCTAACTTGCATCTTGGTTGCCTAATGCCCATTGTTTAACATGTACCTTCGTTGCTTATGGCCCTGTGATTTTAAGTTGCATCTTGGTCGCCTTGGTCGTCCAATGCCCAGTGAGTCTACATTTCATTTTGGACACAGAAAGCGCTTTTATTAACTTGCACCTAGGTAGCATATTACCCTGTTATTTTAACGTACACACCACTGGCACCATGCTCTTCTCTTCCGATTCCACTCCCACCTCTTTTGAGCATATCTCTGTCCAACACCTCACTTCCACACCTCTACCGCTTCTTCCCTGAAATTGAACTCTTACTCTCCAAGCACCTGTCTCGGATGTCATAATATTATGTTATTTTATGTGATCCAGCATTTGTACTGCGTCCTTCACCACAGTAGTGGTCTTATGGCTCCTAAACCTTGTCCGGAAATTAGGCATATTGCGACCCAGTCCGGATGGTGTCAGACCTTGAGCTTTTGGAAGGGAGAAAATGTGTGAACTTAACTTCTCCAGAATACTGGGGCTCCATCAGCCCCAACACGACAACCCCTCTCGAGATCTCACTAGTCAACCTTTCCACCCACACCCATGGCAACGCTCTCGGTCACATAAACTCACCTCCCATCCTGGCCTCCTCTGCTCTCACAAATGACCATTCATTCATTTCACCATACTTGCTCCCACTCCACTCCCCCATCGATCACCAAATGTAAATTCAAGCCCAACCTTATTGTCCTCTACCTTGGCCAAGTCAAAGTCTTACTCTAAGCTCTCCCTCCCCTACTGAACTCGCCTTCATTGAATTGAACTCTGCACCGTCCGCTAAAGGGAGTGGAATCTGCCTAGCCCGCTACAAAATAGCCACAGGTGCATCTCTTCTAAAGAAACCAAGTGCTCACCTGCACAATCCATAATTGTGCAAACTACTCTCACTCACATCCTCCTCCTTGACCTTTCTGCAGTCTTTGGCTCTTTGGTCCCTCGTTCCCTCCTTCAAACACTTTCCCTTCATGGCTTCTTCTGCAACACATTCCACTAGGGGTCCTATTTCACTGACCGCACCTTCACCATCTCATGGGACCCGAGCGCTTCCCTCCCAACTGCTTTTCAGTAGGTATGCCCAGGGTATCAGTCCTAGGACCACTCTTCTTCACCTTATACTCTTCTACCTTTGGCAAACTGATTCCCTGCTCTTGCTTCAACTATCACCTCCTAATTGATATTCAGATTTTCTTCACCTTCCCATAACCAACTGCCTAACCACCATCCACCACTGGATGTCTCATGCTCCGAGCAACTTCTTAAAGACGGAAGTAATCTTTCTCTGAGTTCCTTTCAGCTATAAATCTCAAACTTGTGGTTCTCTTTGACAGTGACCTGAAACTCTTCCATTTCATCAAGGCCACTGAGACCACAGCAAGCCTCGACCTCCGACATGTTAGAAAATGCAGCCGACACTTCAGACACCTTTCAACTAACACTCTACTGTAATGCTCACGAAACTAGGCTACAGAGCCAGCCTACTTCTTGATGTTACCCTCTACTCCTTAGCTGCCCTCAACAACGTTCTCAACTTTGCAGAGACACATGTCACCTTTTTCAACCTACCCAGATCCTTCCCCTTCTACCCAGTGTCACCACTTGTGATGGCTCTTCTTGGGAAAAATCACTCTATTTTTAGCTTTTGTCTGCTACTCTTTAAATCCATCCATGGTCTTGCCCCCCAGTACCACGACGACTCACCAGGACCTAAAGGCAACCACTGCGTCTGAGGCATCACGCAGTAAGCAGGAGCTGCGAGTTAATACACAGCATGTACCAAATAGAACTTGAATACAAGATGCCAACTATGCCTTTCTATTCAATAAGGTTAAATGACTTCTAGATGTAGCGTAATGCTCCTTTATAATGCTTCCTAACAAATAAACAGTTAATGCCACATAGGTATATTTGTATTGCACCAGTTGGCCTGGGGAGTCAAAAGAAGCCCCCATTAGCTGTTAGTGTTAAGCAGCAGCTAAATGGCTCCAGCCTCCCAACAATTTCGAACCCTTTCTCACTGACCACCACACCTTGCCTCGTCACTCCTCGTCTCTCTGCAACTTATCATACCCATGCACCGCCAACGTTTCCTTTGACTTCCACTCCTTTCCCCTACTTGCCCCACATCGCTGGAATACTCTCCCTCTAGCCATCAAACCTATCACATTGGTTTGACTACTCAAACGAGGCTCATACGTCATCTGCTAGCGATGGAATCAGGCCCTCTAAAACGCTAATCTTCCCATTAAAATTAACTGCAACTCCAGCTCTTAGACCCAAGGGCGGATCTATGCAAGTTTGAAGCATGTAAGCAATGACCTTAAGCAGGTAAACATATTTGCTTGGTTCTTCTTTAGCACCCTTACATCTTCATGAGCCGGTTTACATCATTCAACCCAACAATGTGTTTTTGTAAAGGCACCTTACTCAAGGAGTGCTGCCACTCTATGTTAATGCTCACTTGTTCGAAATGACACACTTGTTTGCAAAAATTACAAATATGTGCTATAATACTAAAAGATATTGCTTAGTTACTGTATAATCAAGTTTTACGAGAAATAGTCTCAACTATTCTTTTTAAAATGCTGACTTGTTCAATTTTAATTTCTTGTTTGACCGTGAACATTACGGCGCATCACGTTCAATGCATTGCATATCAAAAAAAGGTGCAGAGCTAAGGGTTCATGGGTGCTGCGTTTAGAGGTTATTTATTGTGCAGAATTTCAGCTAAAGCACGTTTTTCTGAAATAGCGCAAAGAAAGGATTTGACAGATTGAAAGATTGAAGATTACAACACAGGTTTATTTATTTTTTAAAGGGGGGAGGGCATAATAATAGAATAACAATTGATTATTCTTGTTATTTTGTAGACCCCTCCCCCTTGTTTCGACTTTATTACAGGAACACTCCTTGTTTCTTTCAAACTTCAAACCCCCCACCGGAAGAAACTGCACCTTTGCAGAAAAGACCGTTTGAGGCTTTGAAAGATTGAAATGCAACGCAATGTTTTACAATGCTATTCTACAATACAATGGAACCTATTGCAATTTAGCAACCTTTTGAAAATGCTTTTTGATTTTATGCAAAGCAGACTTCAACCCCCATTAGTGTTATTTGTTCTCTTTCATTTGGGGGTTTAGTTTATGGTTAGCTTGTTAGGCACTTATCCAGCAAATAAATTCAATTTCAAAGCTCCCACAGGGCAACAGGGATTGCTGTATGAAGAGGGATGGACAAATTCGCCCCCTCCTCCTATAAAAAGGTAAATAGTGTGGAAAAAGGCCAAGACATATCGTGAACGCTCATACTATTTTGGACCAATTCCTAGTGCTTCAATAATTGATAAGTATTTCGAGCGGTACCCACTCAGCCAGCCCTACAGAAGAGGCGCGGTACAAATCTTCCCCAAAGTGGACGAGGAGCCTCAGGCTGCAACTAAAGAGACCTCAATTGACAGTATTGACTAAAGCACTGAGAAGCCAAAGCCACTGACGTTGTTAGAGACACCACGAAGTAGCAGCGTTAGACAGCAAGCACATGTGCCATCCGCACATCGGGACACAAACACACACTCGAATACACGAAGAACACGAGTGTACAGATCTATAATTAGAGGACATATATATACACACTGTCATTGCTTTCATTATTTTGTCATTAGCTTTTATCATTTGGTCATTAGCTTAACACAGCAACGCAGAAACCGCAATAAGCAAGAGATCCGTAGTACAGCTTGCAGATGCTTATGTACAATTGACCTTATGGAACTGCAGGTGCACCTATGGAACCTGACAGAGCCTAGTGTGACTAACGTATGGAGAATATAGAATAGCATGGACACTGTAGGAACCGCATAATGGTTTAGGAAAATTACAGCAGTCCACAAGCCTCTCCGCAAGAGCCGAGGTGAATTCAGGCTGGACAAGAGCAAACGTGAGAGACAGGACCCGCTGCCATGGCCACCAGATTCGAACAACATTCCACTCCCTGAATGGCAGCAATACAGCTGCAATAAATGCAAATAATTCCTCATAATTCAGAGCTGCAGAAGCTCCAAATCATGGTCTCAGAACAAGTGACCTGGCCGACTCGGATGATGAATAGAAACCAGAGCTGGGAAAAGTCAATCTCACGCTGCCAGACCAAAGCTTGCAACAAAGATGCTACAATGTGAGACAAGTGTTGTATGAGATGAATGAGCACGCTCATAGTCTAAGGTAGTGCACACAAGTTACAATGCAGACACATAGTCACTCTTATTACCTTCAGAAGGTACAGCAAGAGCTGAGAACCATTGCGGATCCCAGGCCAGGGAGGTTAGCTCTAGCCAATGACAGTTCAGTCTCCTAGGGGTGGGTAGCAACGGGCAAAAAACAATGGTAAATGGTAAATGGTAAACCCTCACACTGCAACATTGTTTAGTGATAGTAACTTGGGGATGGGCCAGGCCAGCCACCTGACATGCGAGAGCTAGTAGAGTAACTCATACAGGGGATTAGGCTACTGACGACCAATCCAGTAGGCCGATAGGTTTTCTGGATAGGGGCCCAGTGGATAGGGGCCCAGTTTGTGACGTCACTATGACGCCACTCCAGGACAAAACCGGCCTGCGAGCCAGGAGATGTTGAGATGTCTGTGGATTTCTTCTATCCTTGTACTGATCCCTGTTGGTTTTGGCTGTAATAAACCGCAGTTTGAACTTGCGGTCTGGCTGGGTGTGATGCTGGAAATGCATCGGAGGGACCGGGCCTCCGTATCATTGTGCTTTACTGCTTTTTATCGTGTGTTCTGTCGTGTTTTCCGTGCAGGAGTTCATGTGGGACTCCTGGCGGTGCAGCTCTCTCTTTTGGTTTGGTGTGCAGACCCATGGGATACCCTTATGGCACCCGTGGGGGGAGTACAACCCTGTGCCCCTAGTGTATGTTTTTGGGCACCTGTGTGTGGCCCACAGAGCAGGGTACGTGCTGGTGGCAGCTCCATTCTGAATTGACTGGTGCTCTGGGCATCCTCCATTTTGGGATGCCCAGGCCCTGTCATTGGAATCGGTAGATTTCTGATGGAGACAAAATGGCCCCGTGGCCTCTTGCCTTCCATCGCCTGTTACCTTGATCTTCCTGAAGTCCTGGGAAGCCCTAACTCTGTCCCTTCCCCCTGACTGGCTGTTGGGTGGAAGTTCCATATATGCTAGCGGGGGGAAGTGCCGACCAGACTGGCTGGATTCTTCCCAACGACTGTATGTTGTGGGTACACCTGAGGGTGGGACCTGGGTGAATGGAGTGTGTGACAAATCTACACTTCTTGTTGTGGATGTCTGGTATCTGGTGTTTGACACAATGACTGAGACAGCCCAGCCCGAAACTGGTATGAATGCAGTGTGTAGTGTTGAATGGCGTGGTACTTGTCTGAATGCACATTCTGTGTTATGAGTGTCTGGATGGAGAAGAATGGCCTGAATGCACCATGTCCCTGATTGGCTGACTGACTGCTGAATGCCCTTCATAGTGATTGGCTGCTTAAGTGTGACCCAGCAGAATGAATGGGAGATCAACAGTATATCTGGGGACCTCTCACTGCTAGGACTCGTGTTCAGAAGCTGATCTTTGCCAAAGCTTCCTGGTAGATAGAGCTATGACAGGCTGCTGACTGGAGACGGGGACTGCTGTGGAATTCCAAAGAGAAGCGCCCGGACTTGTCCACCACAGTCAACGACCGTCGTTGCTGACCGGAGCCGCCGTGCTCCTGTTGCCTAAAAACATTCGATTCACAACGAGAAGGCCAGGCCGTCGATGCACTGAGGAGCATCCGCCGGTGGGTTTCCTGCCACCCAAAAACCACAGAGATGCCGATGTATCAACTCCCTTGTTGGGCCACAGTTCTTCAAACTATTTGCGGTCCAGAACTATCAACATTGAGGTGCCCTGGATGCCTCTTCCTTGCAGGACGTTTACGCTTCCCCGTCGACGAGCACTGCTAGGAAAGAAGCTGCCACTTCACTGCCGTAGTGCACCCTTTTCTTCGCCAGATGTTCAACAACCCATGACTCCTGCCTTAAAAGGGAGGGCATTCAAGAAGGGCCATCGATTTCCCGACGAGAAGCGCTACAATGCCAGGTACTTTGGGGTTGCTGAACTATTGGAAATACTCTTGTGAACAATATATGGACTGGACTTGTGATATATCTTTATTCTACAGGTTGCCCAGGTTGGGGGGGTGGGGGGGATCTCCACACAGAACTGTGTCTAGGTAATGGGGCCAGTATTCTGCCAATTGTTTTAACCAACTGCTTTCCTCTTATATCTATTGTTGGTTTCCTTTACAAACTGATTTGTGTGACATTTAACCATACAGTTGATGCACTTTAAAGAGATTGAATAGCAATTGTGGTACCATGTAGAACTGTATAGATTTGCCATTATAGATAACCAAGTACAAAGTGAGTTATCGTGATATTGTATATAACCTTGAATATTAATTATATAAAGACTGTTTTAACTAATACAGTGTGCGGACATTCCTTTGTGGGTGCTTGGGGACTACACTGTACTTGGAACCAGCCCGCATCACATCCTGAGAAGCTAGGCCTTGATTGTTCGACCACGTCTACCAATAATAAAGAATCTTGGCTGGGGTTCTCTGTGCCTCTCCTCTGCCATATAGAGAGCAGGAGTACAGAGACACCCCCTCCGGTCTTTACACTGTGCCTATGTTCCTTTTGGGGGAAGGGGTTGGGCCTTCCAAGTGTTCCCGGACTCCTAGTAGTCCTCAAACAAAATACAGTGGCGGAGGGGAAGGCCGAACCTACAATGCCTTGCAAGTATTCAGAACATGCAAGTGCAGCAAGGAAGAGGGCAATGGGGTAGGTGCTGAGGTGTCAGTGCCCAAGGGTGAGCCATAGATGAAGTGCAAGGTATGGCAAGTGCTATGCAGCCAGGAGCCACGTTGGGTGGAAAAGTGCAAGTCTCCAGTACAGAGGGGGTGCCGAGGCAAGTGCTGAAGGATGACAAAAGCTGGGGATATTGGGTGTGAGTGGTCAGGGGCCCCCAGGATGCATAAGGGTCCTAGACACCAATCACAGCAACTGTGAGATTAGCAGAAGAGGAAATAAGGAAAGGAGAAGGAAAAGAGGAAAGTCTTCAGCTGCTTTCAGAACTTAAGAAGGTCCTGCTCAAGACGCAGCGTGAAGCTGGGGCTATTCCATAGGAGGGATCCAGCTGAGAAAAGTGAACTGCCTGCCCTCTGTTTAGCTAAATGCTTTAACACACAAGGAGTTGGTGACAGTGGAGCATAGGTGTCTAGACGTGGAGTATTTTGTAAGAGAGAGTTGAACATTGTGTGGTCCCTGGCCCCAGACACCCTTGTGGATGATGCAGAGGGATTTGAATTTGATCCATTCGGCAACCGGGAGCCAGTGGAGACTTGTTAGGGCAGGAGAAATTAGGTCCCTGGGCTTAAGGCCAAGGATAAGTCTTGCTGCTCTATTCTGGATTAACTAAAGGGGTCGCAGAGTGGAAGAAGGTAAATTGAGGAGGAGGCTGTTGTAATAATCAAGCCTAGAGAGAAAAAGGGCTCTGAAAGCATCGAGCTTCTGGGGGGAAAGTGAGAAAAGGGAGAATTCCTTTGAGAAAGAAGAGTTGAAAGTTGGACTTCTTGGCAATGTCCGGAGTTTGAAGGAGAGAGGGGAGTCAAAGAAGACTCCAAGGTTTCTGGCTTCAGAAGAAGGAGCCGAGGGAGAGCCCAATGAGGGAGGCCAGAGAGATGGAAGAAGGAGGGAGCAGGAGTCCCAATCGGAGGATCTCAGTTTTGGTGGCATTGAGGCAGAGATCGTTGGAAGTGCACCAGGCCTGGATGGCAGACAGGCAGTCAGGGATGAAGGTGGGTGCAAGTGAGTCAGCAGGAAGTCTGAAAAAGAGTGGAGTGTCGCCTGCATATACAAAGTTGGGAGAGAAGGAGGAGATGAGCAGTGCCAGCAGAGCAAGGTAGAATTTAAGAGCCAGGGAGATGGACACCACATGTGGAGAAGGAGGTAGGAGAGGAGAAGGTGCCCAAGATAACTTGGGAAGAGCGGTCAGTTAAAAAATGGCAGCCATTCCAGTTCCCGTTCCGAAATACCAAGGGTATTGTTGAGCCTTTGTAGGAGGATGGAGTATATTAGGAATGAAAATTCCTAATATATATTTTCTAAAGAGTATATTAGGAATGAAAAAGGCTGTTCATCTTGGAATGGTAACCTATCAGAAAATACCTTATATGGTCCTTCTAGGTTTTGATATTGTGCTTTGCTCAGTAAGACAGATGTAAAAATGTTTTTATGACTAAAATAAGTACTGGAAGTAATCATTAAAAATGACCATAGTAAAATGTTAAAATGAATTAGCTTACAATTTAGAGAATATCCTTGTTTTAATAGATGCTTTTCAAAGAGACCAGAACATAAACCCCCTTACCCCTGGTCCCCAATCAACACATGTGTTTTTTTCCGCTGGTTGCACAGTGGTCAGCAACAGCTGGGGTGGCTCTAGCAAAACGTCACCAGACAACGCGACTTTCACCCACAGAGCGATAGAGACAGAGGGAGACAGAATGGCAATGCAGCAAGAGTGAGATAAAGAGAGAGTGGGTGCAGCTGGTATATCTTGTTTACTTTAATTGTATGTTGTGTGACTTAGATTAAGATTGTAACACACTGTAATTCTTAATTTGAGGCTTTCATTAATGCAATTGACTTCACAGGACATTTGTTAGATTGGCCATGTATAGTTTGAGGCGAGAAAGCACTATGCTATCAGGGGTCTGCAACATGTGTATCCCCAGATGTTTTGGATAACTCCCATGCTCCCTCACCATTGACTATCCTGGCTCGTGCCATTGAGTGAGAGTCATAGTCCAAAACATCTGGAGAACAAAAGCCTGCAGGCCGCTTAACCTAACTCACAAAGATGATGTGTAGCTTTTGCACTCTTGGTGTGCCAGTATAATTGAATCCTACCTTTACAGTGTGAACATCTTTTGGGATAAAGCACTTTTCGCTGCACAAAATGACACGGCTAGGGCTGATCGATCATCTTGTTCAACAAATCCCAAAATCCAATTTTGTTTAAAAGTGGTATTGTGCACATTTGTTCTTTTCAAATATTGCAGAACTCAGCCAAAGCACCTTGGTAAATGGCAGTAGACTAGATTTGGGTCCTACTTTCCATATTAATATACAGTTTATTGCCATTCTCTAAGGGGTCGCTGAGGATTATGTCAATATTTTAAAAGAAAAGTTATACACAATACCACTCCACAACACGTTCACAGCACTGCAAACACACCATTTTTGTGCCGAACATTTCACAGATCTCAAAGCACACAGGATTTTAACAGGTGAGCTTCCTCCGTACTCTGGACATAGCCTAAATCCAAACTGTTTAGGTCGAAGGTCACTGTGAACAGTATCTAATAAATCAACGTATTTATTTATTGTAGTTTTAGAAGGTGCCATCAGAAAATAGTATAACTAAGGCACACATATAAGGTGGAATATTGAAGTAAAATGGCCTGGATGGGGGCGGGACAGACTTCCTTTGCAGTCCTTGGTACGGGGGTTATGGGGGTGAGACAGACTCCCTTTGTAGTCCTTGGTGCAGGCGGGCATGGGGGTGGGACAAACTTCCTTTGCTGTCCTTGGTAGAGGCGGGAATGGGGGTGGGACCAGAGGCGGCAGACAACTGGCAAGTGAGCCCCTGTGCCCTGCCCCACCCCTTCCCAGTCTCTCAGAGACATGCAGACCCAGCTCCATCTCCCACTCCACTTTCCTCCATTTCTGGCCAGTGGAGACAGGGTCGGACTGAGCCATAACATTATCTCTGGCACCAATGAAAAAGTGGCCCACAGTAGCAAATGGCTATTCATTCTTTCCGTGACACTTTTTGAATAGTACCCAAGGGAGAGTGTTTCCATAAAATGTGATGCAAATTGTGCATTTTAAAGAATATTTATTCAGCAGGACAGGTCAAAACTATTAGCCACCTAGTGAAGTAACTCATCAAACTGACCCACATTGGCCAAAAACTGTCCCACTTAGACTCAGAAAACGGTCCCACGCCAGCATTTTGTGTTTTTGGCCGGCCATAGCCTATTACCCTATGAGCCAGTCCGAGCCTGAGTGGAGAGCAGGTATGGCGGACATGCCTCCCACAAGGAAGGAGCTGCCATGGCCACCAGACCTATATTTAGCCGGGTGCCAGTGGTCATGGTCTGCACTCTAAATGTTCCTGAAGGTGCGTGCATGCTGAAGGCCCAGGAGACACTGCAAAGAAGGGAGAACTTGGTTTCATCAACATCAGATTGCATAGGCAGCCAGGAAAACCAAGTGTTACCCCGGCTTCTCCCTTCATGCCGGCGTTGCACACTTCACAGACCCATGTTGCAGTGTCCTGGGCCTTTGAGGTTTAATAGCCCGCCCCCACACCCATCCATCGGGTCCCTTTCCTTATTTCCTCTCCTTTCTAGCCCCTGCTGCACCATTCCCCCTCCTCTTCAAGTTCACTGAGGCTGGGTCGATTATCTCATTCCCCTAGGATCCTCTCCTCTTTTCTAGGCCTTTGTGTACCACTCTGAAGCCCCTCCGCCCCCAACCACCTGTTCCCGACCTTGGGGTTTACTTTGACTGAGCCCACAACTTCAGGCCCCTGGAGTCCTGCACAGTTTTTTTTTCTGCCCAAGCTGCACCCCTTCACTATCTGTTTCCGAGCTTCCCAGCCTTTGTGCCCCACACTGTAAACCATCCTCCAGGCCACTTTAGGCCCAATGGCAATTGAACATCAGAAGCAGTTTGTGGCGCGCACACAGTTGGCATCATATAAACACACCTCCTTTGGTATCCTCTGTGACAAAAGGCATTTAGCTTATACACAGCACAGTGAAATAACACATTAGGACTCTTAGGAATCTGAGGCACTGACTGTTAGATTTTTCTTTGTGGTCTGCATGGGTGTCTGTAGGTCCTGTACAACAAAAGACATGCAGACACCCTCATTCCTATGGTATGGCTTGACATGAGAAACATCACAGAAAATAGCATTACAAAAAGTGACATTGATCTTCAGTACTCTTTGGTATCATTGGAATTAACATTTAAGAGGTTTGAATGTGTAATCCAACGGGAGTTTGTTGTGTATTATATGAATCAACACTATATTTTTTCGATTTAACAAGGTAGCTCAGTGGGTTGGGCGCTCGCTTCTGTGATGTGTCTGTGATCCTCGCTTCTGTGATGTGTCTATGATCTGCAGGTCAAAAACTCTAATACTGGCAAGGCCAACACAGCCTTTCATCCTTCAGAGGTCGATAAATCAGTGGCAACTTTGGTTTGGGTCATAATTGTATGTGAATATGTTTTATGTATAGTGGTTTGGAGAAAGCACTATTTAAATAACCAATAAGTAGAGATTAGTGACTTTTGAGAGTAGATTTTATTTCATAGGAAAAGTTGCGAAGTGAATTGCTTTTATGGGCTCCCAATGTTGGTAGATTAGGCACAAAGAGATTGCATGATTTGCCCAGGAGCGAAACCAGATTGTGTCCCACCCGGCGATGTAAGAACTTGACCACATATCTTCCCAGGTAAACTTCATATCAGTATTTGCTAAGGTTTTGTAAACAAAAGGTTAACATAATTATTTTTCTAGCAATGCCTTTAAAAGTACACAAATCACATAAGAAATTGACCTGCCAATGTATATACATTATGGAAAGCAAAAAGAATGTCCCATGTTTATTTATACCATCCTGGATGCAAGATTTTCATGTGCAAGCCAAGAGAAGTTGATGTTGTGCACTATATGACGGGATAGTATATTAGTATGTAAAAAGGTAGCTCAGTGGGTTGAGCGCTCACTTCTGCCCCGTGTGTGTGATCTGCAGGTTAAAGACTAATACTGGCAAGGCCAACTCTGCCTTTCATCCCTCCAAGGTCGATTAATCAGTACCAACCTTTGTTGGGTGAGAATTGTATGTGAATATGTTCTTTGTGCAGTGGTTTGGCAAAAGAACTATTTCAATAACCAATCGTCATAATTAACTACAGTTTAGTGACTCTTTAGAGTAGATTTTATTTCATAGCAAAAGTTGCAAACTGAATTGCTTTTGTGGGCTCCCAATGCTGGTAGCTCAGGCATGATGAGATTGCATGATTTGCCAGGGATTACACACTTTGTTTTAGTAGCAAAACAAGTATGTTGTCCCAGGCAGAGATGCAAGAACTTCACCACATATCTTCCCAGGTATAATTCATTATAGACATTCCCTCAGATTTGGGAGCCAAAGGGTTGAATAATTATTTTCTAGCAATGCCTTGAAAGTACACAAAATCACATTATACTCTGACAGTATACAGACATTGTTATAGAAACAGGTCAAGCAAAAGAATGCGATTATACTTTTATTTTGCCCATCCTGGATGCCAGGTTTTCCTGTGTAAACCAGAAGAATTTTGTGGTGTGCAATATTATTATTAATATGTAAAAACTCTATATTTTGGGTGCACTCTTTTTAATTACAGCTGTGATGTTTAATGATATTTGACGTGTGTCGGGTAAGGACAGCAGGGCTAGGCATAAAATGGATCTGAATGCTGTAGGAATTATCCTATGATGTCACATGCTGTGAAGTCTTCCCATTGCCCATGTTCATAAGGCCCCCATTTGTCTTTGTAAGACTTGCCTTGCCATGCAAGGCAGTCTTACAAAGACTGCCTCAGTCATCAGATATTGGATCCAAATAAACTTCTTAGAGCCATTTTTCTAGGAAATTGTGTGGTCTTGATAAGCTGCTAGTGCCCTTAGCTTTCAAACATGTTCATTTCAAACATTAGTTTTAGGCTTGATCACCCAACATTACCATTGAGAGCAAAGCCTGCTCATGGGGCCCAGATGTTTCTAGTTAGTCAGACCCCTAAACAGATGTAAATATAGACAACTTAAAAAAAATAATGTTTGTCCCGAATGTTAATCATTGTGCACTTGTGACCGCAATTAACTCCACCCACCCTAAACTCTGCTTCCATGACCCGCCCACCTAGGGGCCTTTGTCAAGGGCTACCCACTGGGCAGTTTGCCTTAAATCTGCCACTGGTTGGGACAGGCTTCCTTTGCAGCCCTCGGTACAGGGTGGGATGGGGGGGTGGGACAGACTTCCTTTGCAATAATTGGTGCTGGCGGGCATTGGGGTGGGACAGAGTTCCTTTGCAGCCCTTGGCACAGGTGGGGATGGTGGTTCCGGCCCGATGCTGTCTGCATAGAGGGTTCCATTGAGGGAAGAGCACGTTACAGTGCATTTGTAGTCCAAAGACATGGGCAAGAGAAGTCTTTGAGAGGGAAGGCGGGGAGGAGGGTGATCATCCGAGTTGGCCTCGCATAATTCGGGTTGTGGGTGGATTTGGAAGTAGCTAAAGTAGAGATGGAAGGCCCATGGCGCAGGTGGGAAGTTGCAAAGGGTAAAGACTTTTTTAGTTCTGGGAGAAGGCTTCCTTGAAGTAAAGGTTTCATGTCGATTTTAGCATTTTAAGTGCTTTTAGTCAAATCCCTGATATGGCGGAAGAGTCTACTGCTTTGTTCCAACATGAAGAAGAGGTAGTGTAGGAGGAATGCACACTGTGCAGAGGCGGTGTGGATGGGGCTGCCAATGTGACACGCCCAATCATTCTGGGGAGAGGCTTGCCAAAAGAAAAAGGATGTCCTTGGTTTTCTGAATCTGAAAGGGTCGTCTTCCGATCTCAAGGCAGAGTAGGAGCTCCCACAAAGAGGTGTTGCCTGTGGTGCATTCAGAAGCTAAGGTTCCTTTATGCACAACTTTTCAGAGCTTCAACACTTGAATTACAACCATGTTTATCAACCAAATTCAGAAAACACCTCCTGTATTTTGGTCCACGTGTTCTTCTGTACATTGCGTGCTTGCGGTAAGCCTTTTGTTTATATTTGTGAGTTCCTTGCCAATCTCATTTACAAAGAAATTATTGTATTGTTCCTGTTTGTGTGGTACATCGCCTTTTTATTTGTCAAGGCTACAGATACTGGAATAAGGATTAAACTATTATCTTTGGGTGGATGCAAATGTAAATCTTTGACTTCCTTGTTTATGCCCAAAACACATCAACACAACATGTCTCTGGAAAAACTCTGGCACAGGCCCACATGTGTCCGATGCTGCCTGGTTGACCTTAACGTGCAATCGGTGGACACTGTACAAATCGTAGGAAGAAGTATAGGTCGAGGGAAACCGATCGCAAGGGAGCTAACAACGGGGGTGGGGGGGGGGGCAATTTGGCAGTCAGACATCTACAAGCAGCCAGGGGAGGAAACGTGTTGCGGTGGCCGGGGGGGGGGTGGGGGAGAGGCGGGGGGGGGGGGGGGGGCTCAGATTGCCCAGTCTCCGGTTAGGTGGGGAGTGGGAGGCATGAGGTTCTAGCTGTCTGTGAAGCCATCCTTTGCACTGGAGCTAGGCCTGTGCTATAAGAAATACCTAAAATAAATAAAATATAATTAATACTGGTTTTGTCTTCTTGAACGTTCCAAATAAACATTGCAGCCCCCTTTCCCACAGAGTTGCTCGCTGCTACTGCAGCATGTCTAGTGTTCTATCCGAGAGAGATGAAGCCATTTAGAGAGACTGTGGCGTGATGCTCCAACTTCCTCGAGAATTAATTAATTCGATTATATTACAGAGAAGCCCAGGGCCACATGGCAGAAAAGAGGATTACAATTTCTCCCAGCGCGTTCAGTGAAATCCGGTAAATGTGGTCCCACCATATGGGCCTTATTACCAGACCAGAAATATATCACACTGCCAAAGAGGAATTATACAAGGCGCGGCCACTCAGACAAGCTCAGTTCAGAGAGCGCAGCCACCCCCACAACTGGGCGGGCTCAGCAAGAAATGGTGATCTCCAGTTGCACGATGGCTGTCCATCAACACCAGGGGCACATGGAACCTCTTAAATCTATAATGATATTTTGCAATGTGGCTGAAGCTGTGTTGTGCAAAATTGAAATTGTATTCTTGGGCTGATGGTGGCGGCACTTTTTGTCAATAACCAGAGAGCGCAGCAGCCGCTAACCCTAGAGACACTTGTGAAAAGCTTTGCCATTCCTGGGATTAAATCCAACAATTGATATTTGTAAAGTGAGGGCATATCACCACGCATGTTCTATAACATTGGATTATGAATACAGTACAAACAAAGGACACCCATCCATAAACAGTGCATACATAGTCTATGATGCTTTCCTTATGCAACACAAGGATATCTTGTATGCACTTCTCCAGACAGATGCTACCTGCAACAGGACACAGCGAACGCCCAAGCCCTGTCTGCTACTCATGCCACAGTCGGTAGCCAAACCATGTGATTAGTGTGAAAAATGCACAGGTTGGTACTGTGACAGAACATGGCTTGTGACTCATTCCAAGCACACCTAGACTACTGACCTTGCCAACGCATCAAAATACAAGCCAGTCAGTGTCCCATGTGCAGAGGCGTTGCTAACGGGTCAGAGGGCTATATCACCGGGTCTTTTGAATGTAGACCTGAATAGAAGCTCAGGTGCTACAACCAAAAGGCTCGCTAGCCCTGGGTCCAGACAGTCCCGACATTAGGGTAGCCTCAGATTTTTTTCAGAATCAGCAACACCCCAGCCCATGTGGCCTGCCACCTAAACCTGTCCCCCAGGTTCACATCCCCATCCATACAAACTGCTATCACTCTTTGACATCAGGCTGAGAAAAGTTCAAGAAGGATGAATTTACCATTTACTTGGAGACGCCTCTTGATGAGCATTAACATTGTAGCCACTTCAGCAGTTGGTTCAATAAGTGTTCCAATGTTCACCACCGCCAACATTGGAGCCTTGCATAAGACATTTGCCCCCGTCTACCTTCTCCTAATACCAGAACACATGGTAGATAAGCAACTGAGTGTCATTGGAAAATGATGACTGGCCATCACTCGTCGGCAACCTCTCCCACAAACTTCCAAGGCAACCAATGGAACTGGACACATCATTTAATGACAAAAGGCACAAATCATTCGAGCAATATTGGTGAAAACACTCACCATCATTCACTGCTGTTGTAATTTAGTACCTAACCAAATCAGCAAGGAGCTGTTCTCGTCAGTGAACGTATGATCTAGCTAACATCTGCTCGTTATCCAACCATACTGGAATACTAATGGCCTTCACCACCTTTAGGTGGATGATCCCTCTGACCGGTATGCAAATGGTGTGATCAGTGGTGTGGATTACCTAGGTTTCATGCAGATTGCCTAGTAATGCACGCACACACATGGCAGACTACAGTGTGGGCATTAAACGTTCGAAAAAGACTAACTTGGAGTCTTCGATAAACAGGAAATTCGGGAAAGCTGGGGCAATAGTAACATACATAGTGTGGTATGGTAGGAGGGACATC